>NC_080542.1:72169768-72479560 GCF_028640845.1 Ahaetulla prasina
TTTGACTCCAGTAAGATTGTCACAAATGGATAAAAAAATTAGTAAAAAATGTTGGAGATGTGAGATGGAATTGGGGACTTATGAACATATGTGGTATAATTGTGATAAGGTTAAAAAGTTTTGGCAACAATTGGAGAAAATGATATTTGAAATGATGGGGAAAGTAATAACATTGAGAGTGGAAACTATATTATTGTTGGTAATTAAGGAAATAGAATTAACAAAATATGAAAAAGAATTGATTAGAATTATGATTATAATAGGTAGAATTATAATAGCTAGATATTGGAAACTAGATGTGATTTTTAGAATAGAAGAGTGGAATTCTGAAATGTGGAAATTAGCTTTAAATGATAAAATGACATGTGATATTAAAATTAGAAGTGGTGTGTATAAAGAAGATATTTTCTGGAAGACTTGGAAACCATTTGTGGACTTTGCGCTTGGAACATTGGACGCTTCAGTACCTGTACCTCGAGAACGTGGATTTTGGCAATCATGAGGATATATCCGAAGACCCAAATCTTCCTTTTATGTATAGCACAAGGGTGTAATAATGTATTTTCTTTTTGTTTGTTTGTTGTAAAAAAAGTAATAAAAAAAGTAATAATAAAAAAATAAAATAAACATTTATATAGTCCTCTAAGCATCTGACCTCACATCTAAGTTGAGGATGTGTGGTTCATTATTCATAGATGGTTTCCAATGGGTACTAGTATGAGCAAAGCATATTAGTTAAAGCCAATGTTGTTAAAAAGATGGCGGTAATTCCTTAAGCTTTGGTTCTGTTAATGGAAAGGCAAACAAAAATCTGGCTTTACTCGTTTAGAGATCTTCTTAGGAGCTACTAATATAGTGTGACACTAACATGTTTTAATAGGATACTCCTCGTCTAAATCTTGTTTCTCCTATTGAAGACTTGGGGCCTGTCTAATAGAGTTGTAAGGATTTTTCATATGATATATGTGATAGTCACTGACTGCTCTGAGATATTTATCAGATATCCCAGGAAAGAACATTCTGAATAACCCTGTACTAAATGCAAAAGTATGAGGCTGGCAAGGAAAACAAAAGTTACCATAATGAAGATACACATAGCAAATTACTTAGAATAGCATATGCCATGGTTAGAAGGAGTGTTAATTTTTAAAATTAAGTTTCTAAACTTCATGACTACAGGCATAGGATAGAAAACTCAGTAACCAAGCAAAATAACTGCATTTCATTATTAAAGTAAATGAAATTCAAGGTTTTGCCTGGCTGTTTGTCTAATGGGTGGCAAAACAAAGTGAGCTTGGCAGCTCTTGAAAAAAGTGAAACAAGATTAAAGCTGGATGGGAGACTACCAAAAATATACTTATGTGCTAGATCCCAGGAAAAAGCAATGTATATCAAGAACGCTTTCTAGAAAACTAAATGAATATGACTGTGGAGTTATACAGAGTGAAATTTACATGAGCCTTTATCTTTTTCTTTTTAACTAAATCACATTTTATTTTTGCCCAATCTGCCTACAATGTATTGGAATGAAATAATGTTATGTAGTTTGCAAGTACTGGATGCATTTGCTTTGCTTTTTTGTTGTCCCAATATAACTAACCATTAGGCAAAATTTCATGTTGTGAGAGCTACTATTTCTTCCCCAGTCCCGTTTTGCCAGTATAAATATAGTAAGTAGAGAGATTGTTCTAAGGAGGAATGTTATATTTTAAAAGTCATTCGAGACAGCAAAGTTATGCTCGTTCTCTTTTATACTAACAAACCCAATGCTTACAAGGCTTATCGGGCAGTCTCTGCAATGTCTGCATCCCTTCACTAATTTCAACAAACTGTCCTCCAGAGTGAGAAGATTAGCCAGTGTATATGTTTATTCTCTATGGAATTATAGCCATGTTCCTGTCAAGTGAGTGAGATATGAAAATAAAATCTTGTTTGTCTTTCTTCTTCACTCTGTTCCTGCAGCAGTTGAAAGAAACTTCAAGCAATTTAATATACATAAGCACAAAGCTTACTTCCTAGATGGAAAGTATGGGGAGATTCAAGATGGTAACTACAGCAATTTTGAATTTTGAGGGTTCAGAAATGCCCCAGAAAAAACAAATCTCCAGAATCCATGTGAATTCCAGCATTCCAATTCTGAATAAGAAAGGTTCAAGCATCCATACAGTATATGCATTCAATTTTGTACAGAACTCCTCTAAGAGCTAAATTCTTCAACTTGCAAAACTTGTGCAAATGAAATACATTTAAATACTTCACCTTCACTTACACAATTCATATTTTTTGTTAGTCGTCATGTGGATTGAGCCATGAAAGATTTTGGAGGCCTTCTCACAGCAAATTGTTTTGACAAGTTTTGCACACATGCTTTCGTATATATTTTTATAGCCCTATTTATTTTAAACCAAAAAAAACCCTGAAATTCTTTGCAAGTCAAATTTCATGATTCATGATTGCTTTCTAAATCCCTGGGGCATTACAATATGTGAATAGTTAAATATATCTTTATTCTTATTCTTATTACTATTGTAATGATTTTACTATTTATTAATTAACCTTTGATGACTCACATCGTTATGAAATCTATAAGCACTAGAAAAAGATCAACCTTTGGTAAGTTAATTATCTATGAGCTATATATTGAGTGAGAGTCTATAGAAATTGGAACAGATTTAGGCAGTTGCATGTATACTGCTAAACTGGAAGTCTTGGGCATCTCATACAATTTATAATGAAATAAAATTCATTCATTAACACGAAGATTTATATACTATCTTATTTCAAATAATTCTAGATTGTAAATTGTTAAACATTACACCTTAAAGTAACCTTCCAAAACCTTATGTCTTTCAGATGTGTTTGACTTTAATTGTCAGAATTACTGATCAGTATACCTGGTACCAATTTGGAAAAAACTAGGGCAATTAGAACTGCCCTGTAAACAATTTAGACCACAGCAAAACATGATAATTGCAGGTTTTTGTTCTAATGAAATGATATCTGTATTTTGATGCTCTGGAGAAGACAGCACTGAAATCTATGTTTTGAATCTTAGAGTAAGAAGATCTTCAATTCAGCGATTAATAGATACATCACTTAGAGTCTTTGCAGTAAGGTAGTTTATGAATCTCCTAGATTTATCTCCTAGATTAAATACACTGAATATCATTGCAACTTGTGGAGTTCTTGTGGAGTTGCTCTCTGAATTTGGTTGTTTGCTTATGAACGTTTCATTACCTGATTAGATAACATCATCAGTGATAGTGAGTGTGAGCTTTGTTCCTTGTTTACATAGGATAGCTTGTCCTAACAGGTTGTCAGAGGTGTGATTTCTCCTCTGTTCTTCCTTAATTAGGGTATCGTATTCTACTTGATTGTTTGTTGTTATCCTCATCAACAGAGAGAATGATGGAAAATTAGCACAACAAAAAACAACCAATACTAACCAAGTGCTCCATTACCAAACTAACAACCCAACCTTCCACAAGTGGAGCTGTATAAGAACATTATTCAGACAAATACATATACATTGTGCAGACACCTAGAACAAGGAAATAGACCACCTATACAATATATTCCAACAAAATGGATATCTACATGACCACTCAATGAATGACCACTCAAACCACTATAGCACAACCAACATAAGCTACTGCCATACATCAAAAATATCTCAGAAACATCAGCAGACTATTACAGTTATACTGCATCACCTTCACATACAGAAACATCTAAATATTTTATCCTCTTTAAAATAGGCTTTGATATAAAGTGTATGGTCTTATTAATGATATTCAGGTTCATTCAACAAATCACTCATCCATAAACATAGAAATATGCCACATTTACACATGTAAATATAATGTAAATATAATAGAAATGCTAAGAAGGAAACAAACAAACAAAAATACTAGAACACGGTTTCTTTAACAAACAACACTCAGATAAGCAGGGATTAATACCAAACAATTAATCAGAAAAAATACCCTAAACAAGTAACTACCAAGAAGAAAACTATATCTCTACCAACACTGGCAGGTAACAAAACATCTGCAAGCAAGCAATCAAGCTCATATATTCTTTTCTAGTAATATCATTACTTCTTCTATGAAAGGGCCATTTAGTTTGCAGATATACTGTATATTTAAAAATCTGCTTCCAACAGATTAGAGTTCTTGGATCATGCCTACATATCTATATATTGGTTTTGGCAGAGGATTGTGTGGGAATCCAAACTATTGTGGTTTGAAATCATGGCATTACTCAGCGTTTTGTGTGAATCCAAACAATTGTGATGTATTCAGTTTCATAGTTCAGAATTCTATAGCTTAACATCATGTGCAAATCTGATAATGTTTAATTTTTTTTGTCCATTAGTTTACATTTATTGAGAATTCACACAAAACAGTACAATTAATGTATTTTCATGAGTACATACATTGTCAATAGGCAAGCTCAACACAGCATACTGGAAAGCATTGGATTTACCTCATGTCCAAGCTGCATCTGCCTAAGATATTTCCCATCACAGTAGCCTTTAAAAGACAGTCTTCTTTTTTAACATGGATAGTTGCTGCAGAGAACACTATTCTCAGGACAAAAATGCCTTTCATGCATATTAAGATAAAGTTTCATAAATGTAAGAGTTTGATAGGGTACTACAAATAGAAAAATGGATCTATTGTACATATTCTGTAGGACCCAATGTTTTACTTTATAAAAACCCTAATACACAAAGAAAAATGTAAAATTCTACCCTCAAACTTATGAAATGTATCCCAGTTGACAATATTTTTACAAGAAAGAAGAAATATTTCAAATATTTAGATACTGTTGGAAGCTAACTTCCTACAATACCGTTGTTATATTTTCAAATAGAAATCTAATGCAGCATATGGGCCTATTTTGCAAGATACGCTACTTCTACCTATACCTTGATGCCATGCCCAAGCACCTTTCAAACAATATTTAAAATGCTTTATATTTAATCTGGATATGGATTGGGCAGGATTTCAAACCATCTACTCAAAATGATACACCCAAGATCTATTTTCTGTAATATAAGCCACTTGTTTCCTCCATTGTTATAGATAAGATTCTGCTCCATTTTTGCTTTTCTGTTGATGCATTTCTACTTGAATAGCATCTTCCATATTCAATTTGTTAAACCATCTTGGGTTTTTAAATCAAGTTTATGAAGAAAATAGTCATTTCTTGGTGAGAAAATGAAACTGTCACCCATCTGTTTCAGCATATTCTGTTACAGAGATTCTTCATTTATGTTTTTGCCATAGCAGTTGTTTCAAAGACTGAAAAGCCTGAAAAAGTAGCATTTCAAATGTGGTTCAATATTTCTTGAAAAGTAAGCATTTAACAGTCAAGATGGATGAATCTGGCAGGACTGTGCTTTCTCTGAAATTAAAGCTATTTTGACTGTAAGAGGCCAAGAGTTGCCTTTGTCAAGATGGACAACATATAATCTTAATAAATAATTAGAATAAATAAATATTTTAATATACTATTATTATTATTATTTTTTGCATCCCTTTTATGAAGAAAAAATGGTAAATTTGGGGGAATTCTTATTAAGGAGAAGGAAGAGAAAATGGAGTAAAATTCTTAATTATACCTCCTTTGGAGAAATAGTTCTTTGAAATTCTTTGAAATAAAGTGACTGTTCTTTAGTTTTTGACACAGAAGTAGGTGGGAGGATTATGGAAATTCAGCATGATGGCTTGATGCACTAAGCAGTTCCCTACAAAGTTTAGCAACATTGACGCTCTGGTGCCACAAGTCTGAGCTCAGAAGATTCCAAGTAGCTGCAGTTGTGGAAAAGCTGCAGCTGCTGATGGCAGATCAGTTCAGCTCTGGCCAGGATCTGAGCTGTTAAGAGAGACTGCAATTCTGGAATGCTCCAAAATGAAACACTGCAGAAAACTTCAGTTTTATCAATGAGGCTTCTATTTTTTTCACTTTACCTTATCAAAGAAGGAAAGAGAGCTTGTAACTAATGTGGTGCATGGGACGGATCTATTAAATGATGTCATTGCAAAAGGGAACAGAACCTGATTGTATGTTGTTGCCTCCAAGAAATCTCTCTGCAAAAGGTCCACAGTGGTTCCCTTTATCAATTAGGTAATGTCTGATCCAGCTGGATGGAAATTAATTTATTTTATACTAGATCGTGTTGATATGTTATCAATCTTAAAAGAGCTATGGGCCCATTTATTTTTCTATGAGTAAACTTGTGTTTGGGCTTTATCATACTTAGATAGACTGACTCCAAGCATGACAAAGTTTAAGATCCAACCTAGAGAGAACAATTCACCTGCTTAAAGCTCCTCATATATTTTTATATGGGGCCCACCTGTAAACATTTAGCCATTCCAGATATATTAATGTAGAAATTAAACAGCATCATACCACCAGTCAACAATCAGCTAGTATTTATCTTGTTTTTCATTTGTAAGGCCAATTTATGTCTAGTCAGTATATACTAGAAAATAATTTAAATAAAAATACTCAGAACCAAATTTGTAATTTTGTAACCTAGTGGTCTTCTGTTGTATATGAACTTCTAACTTCTAACATTCACTGACAGTGCATTTTCATGCTGAATAATGGTAAAAATTCTAACACTTCCTGGAAATGTTAACCTCACCCCATTCTTAAAAGTCTGTAAGGGGTGCATAAGAGCACTAACTTGCCTACCGTTCCTGTCCTAATGTTCCCTTTGATTGTATACACCATGTTGGAAAAGGGTGTGCACGAAGAAAGCAGCAAGCTTGTTTCTTCAAAGGGTGGCACATCAATTGTGTTATATTGTTAACTTCTTGGGTTTTAGGAACATCTGAAACAAGCATATTGCCTTATTTTCTGAAAATATAAACCTGCCATATTTAATTCTTTCATTAAGAAGTTTACAACATATGGAAAGGAAAAGCTCCATTCCATACTGCAGTCCAGACAAAAAGCAAAGGCTGACATTTAAGTAGCACAAATTAGAATAGAATAGAATAGAATAGAATAGAATAGAATAGAATAGAACTTTTCATTGGCCAAGTGTGATTGGACACACAAGGAATTTGTCTTGGTGCATATGCTTTGAGCGAACATAAAAGAAAAGATACATTCATCCAAAATCATAAGGTACAGCTCTTAATGATAGTCATAGGGTACAAATAAGCAATCAAGAAACACTATCAATATAAATCGTAACGATGCAAGCAACTAAGTTACAGTCATACAGTCATAAGTGGAAAGAGATGGGTGGTGGGAATGATGAAAAGATTAATAGTAGTGCAGATTTAGTAAATAGTTTGACAGTGTTGAGGGAATTATTTGTTTAGCAGAGTGATAGCGTTCAGGAAAAAACTGTTCCTGTATCTAGTTCTGGTGTTCAGTGCTTTATAGTTTAATTTTGAGGGTAGAAGTTGAAACAGCTTATGTCCAGTGAGGGGTCTCTAAATATTTTCATAGCCCTCTTTTTGACTCATGCAGTATACAGGTCCTCAGTGGAAGGCAGGTTGATAGCAATTGTTTTTTCTGCAGTTTTAATTATCCTCTGAAGTCTGTATCTGTCTTGTTGGGTTGCAGAACCAAACCAGACAGTTATAAAGGTGCAGATGACAGACTCAATAATTTCTCTGTAGAACTGTATCAGAAGCTCCGTGGGCAATTTGAGTTTTCTGAGTTGGCACAGAAAGTACATTCTTTGTTGTGCTTTTTTGATCACGTTTTTGATGTTAGCTGTCCATTTTAGATCTTGCGATATTGTAGAACCTAGAAATTTGAAGGTCTCTGCTGTTGATACTGTGTTGTCTAGTATTGTGAAAAGTGGAAGTATGGAGGGGTTTCTCCTAAAGTCTACTACCATTTCTATGTTTTTGAGTGTGTTCAGTTCCAGATTGTTCTGGTCACACCACGAGGTTAGTTGTTCAACCTCCCGTCTATATGCGGATTCATCATTGTCTTGAATGAGACCGATCACTGTTGTGTCACCTGCGAACTTCAGTAGTTTAACAGATGGATCGTTAGAGATGCAGTCATTGGTATACAGAGAGAAGAGAAGTGGGGAGAGCGCACAACTTTGGGGGAGGGACTGTGCTAATTGTACAGGTATCTGATGTGGTTCTGCTTAGCTTCACCTGCTGCTTCCTGTTTGTTAGGAAGCTTATGATCCACTTACAAGTGTGTTCCAGTACCTGTAGCTGGTTTAGCTTAGTTAGAAGAGTTCTGGAATGCTGGTATTGAATACTCAACTAAAGTCTACAAAGAGAACCTTTGCGTAGGGCTTTGGATATTCAAGAGGTTGTAGGATGTAGTGCAGAGTCACTAGTAGAAAAATTACCAAGCAATGTTTTGCCAAAATTTTATATAACATTAAATTATCATGGAATCAGTTTTGTTTTAATGTAAGTTATAAATCCATTCACATTAAACTTCCAAATTTTTAAATATGTGGAAATTAAGTTATAATGATGTGTTCAATCACAGTAGTTATAGTAAGGCAAATTACTATGTAGAAACTGGACTGTAAAAATTAAGACCATGAGAGCACAACAAAGAATTAGTGTGTTATATCAATCACTTGGCTGTTTTCTACTGGATATCCAGATTTTTGTAGCTTATGTATGATACATCTAATTATATGAATCTTTTATGTAAATATAACAGATTGTGCAACAGGATATAGTTAACATGACTGGGACCAGGAAACCATATTCTGCTGCCTACAGCGATGCTGTAAATCAGAATTAGCTCTTTAGAATCAATGGTTAAAGAAATGTAAAGACAAGAAAACAGATCTTGCCCAATCAACAGCAAAACATAAGTGATATGTTCATTTCTGATGAAGACCCATTTTTTATTCCCTAAAAACAGATCAGCCCTGTAAAGCTCCTTTAAGTCCCTGGTATGCTAAACTGATATTGGAGCTTAACTGTTGTAACACCAGAAAGACTAATACTTCTGAAAGAAAATGGTTTATGTTTGTTATCTGGTAAATAAGCTCTGTAGCTCCCCACCCCCCCCTGGTTTCCTGGCCTGTTCTCAGATTGAGAATTGTTTGTGAAACCTCAAAATGTTATAGGGAGGACCTAGAAAACCAGATTAGGACTGTTAGGAGACTAGAACTGCCAAACCTACTGAGTCACTGAAGTGGGGATGGAAAATACACAATAAAGTAGAACAGCTAAGCTGGAAAAATACAGCTGAAACCAACTCTGCTTCTGAATTGTTCTTAAGCACAAGAATACTGCATTTCTGATGTAATTGTTCTTATTTGTTTTGGGTTGCCCATGTAGTAGTACCTATGGAACATGTTCAACTCAGTAAATGAATTAAGGCATTGTCTTATTTCAGGCAAAACACTGGATTGTAATCTAACTAATCATAGTTAGATTAGCAGAATGTGTAAATCCCAAAAATAATCACAATCACCAGCAAAGTTAACATTAAAACAGCTTAGTATGCTGTGGAAATGTAGCCACTAGTCTTTGATTGACTTGGTTTTGTGAACACAATCCTAGCATATAATGGGTTTACATGAATTCTGGTTACCATTTACCTGAACAATATATGGAAGCATGTGAGTGGAGGTTCTAAATTAAGCTTTTCAAAAATCATACTATACAGACTGAACTACAGTCACAGGATTTGCACACTGTAAACCATTGGTTGTAGTTTATCATTCTACTAACTACAGTGGCTGACTTAATACAGTGCTCCAAGCAAGCTATCTTATGGTTTAGTACCATAAGTAGGTCATGCCAGCAGCAACTTTAGCAGCATTATTTTTGACAATTCTGAATTGTAGACTAAGTTGTTTCTCCCTCTCCCTCCCTTCCTCCTTCCCTGCTTTCTTAATGTTAACAATGTACAAATAATATACAAGGTTTTTAAAAAATTCTTACATATAGGAAAGAATAATGGGAAAGACCTTGAGGAACAGGGGGAAGAATTGCCACCAAGATATTAATCAGATAAAAAGAACATCTTAAATATGCTGATCCTTAGTTCACATGAATATGGGTTGGGGGGAGGAAGCCCATTCATGCCTTCAAGATTTTGTAACCATATCGTTAAAATAAAATTAGTATTAACATACATTATATTCCTAGATTCTCTTTGCTATTTCCAAAGTGGAGGGAACATATGTATTGGAATATTCTCCTGGTCAAATAGAGCTGTCATGCCACTCTAAAGATTTTTTAAAAGCCTTTTCTTTCAAGAAGCAGAATATTTACTTTGATGAGGAGGAGGAGGAGGAGGATTAGGATGACAATGATAATGAAGGTATATCCTTTTTTTTTGTTTCTGCCTTTCCCATGTTGCTCTGGACCCTGCCCACTTTTAGACTCTGCTTCTCAGCATGCCAGACAAGATTAAATGCAATCCTTTGCCTAAAGAAGGTTTACCCTTGATCCTTACAGATCTTCCATACATATATTTCCATATATTGCAAATAATTGGAAACCTTTAAAAAACAAGGTTTTCAATCCTATAATAACAAGTCCTATATGTGAAGAGTCCACACTTTATGGCATTTAGTGTTTTGGTCTGAATATTTGTAGATCCTTTCATTTTCTATATCTTTGATTCCTATTATATTATTGGACCATCTATTAGTGCAGTTGAAAATCTTTTCCCATTTCTTGTGTCATAATAAATATATTTTATACCCTGTTTCCCCCAAAATAAGACATCCCCTGATAATAAGCCCAATTGGGCTTTTGAGCGCATGGTAATAAGGCCAAGAGCTTATTTCAGGGTTCAAAAAAATATAAGACAGGGTGTTATTTTCAGGGAAACACGGGTACTTTTTATGATAGATTACTGTCTTGGTTTTGATATAGTTGATCCTTTGGTATTTGAATATAGATTCTCTTAACTGTGTTGTGTTTTAATTTGTGCATTATTACTTGTAAGCCTTGTAAAATAATGGAGCCCTGTGCTAAATATTAGTGATCCAAACGGTGTTTATCTGGGATTGGTATTCATTGCCTATTGAAAAAGACTGGTTTATATTTTGCTGAGGTGATAACCACTTTTGTTTGGAATTATATGGTAACGGGTATTCTTTTTGTATAACTTTGCATTTTTCAATTAACAGCCATATCAATATTTTTACATTGGTGATTATTTGAAAATATTATCTTAGTCAATTTATTCCACCATTCTTACCTCTACATCCACAAGTTTGGATAGAGTTGATGGGAATGTTATCCAATCTATTTTGACAGTATCGTGTTGAAAAACATGGATTTAAGCCTTGTTTTGAATTGCACTTCTGGTTACTGACTCAGATGAATGAATTAGACTTTTGATTTGCTTTTTGCTTTCTTTCAGTATCAGGGGTCTTCAACCTAGGCCCATTTATGATTGGCTTGGGAAGTCTTAGGTTTTCTTAGAATGTGTTGCTATGTTGACCTTGAAAGCCTGAACTTGTAGTGTTTCTCTAGCCAAATTTGCTGTAAGTTTCTATACTTCTAATACACTTCTACTTCATTGCTTGCATATATGCCCTGTTTTTCTTTTTTAATTTTTTTGAGCACTTATTTATATCTTGCTAGTTGTGTTGCCGAGGAGCCCTGAAAGAAAGCAGAGCTGAGATAAGTTCTAATCCACCTTTCTGTGATAATGTGGCGCAACTGAAAAAAGCCAGGGTTCTTCTTTCTACATTGTGGTAAGATTGGCGGCCTTTAATAGACACTGTAGTAAAAAGACAGGGAGAGGGAGACAGAGAAAGATCTCAAGGACAATTCTGATCTAGAGACAAAGTGTGTTTCTAGAGAACTACAAATTGTAGTTCTGGAATAGAAGAGACAAGCGAATTGTCTAGTGAAGTCTGCTCAATTATTAATTATTTTAGGAAAAAATGAAAATATAGGTGCAGCTGCCTATGGAATATCTAAAAGCTCTTGAAACTATATTGTTTGCTCTGTGATCTTAGTTGATTGCTGCTCTGATATTGAAAAGGAGATTTTCCCATAGTCTATGACAAATACTGACCCATGCTAGAAACAAATAAGAGAAAAGTAGGTCAACTTACTTTAAAAGTCATTGATTACCTTGAACTGGGTGAACAGTCTTTGCTGTCTCCCTTTCTTTCACCTTCACGTAAAATGAGGGAGAGTAAGGCACTTGTTTTTAGATAGCAATAGTCCCCTTGCAGTAGGATATTTTGCACATTGACTCTCTGCCTTTTATGTTTGCATGCTGCACATACTGATTAGGGACATTATTAGATTGGAGGAATGAGGAGACTGGAGACAGGCTTCAGACAACAGCTCTTTATTCAGAAGCTATGTACAATCCAGCAGCTAGCTTCTCTGACAGCTTACCCTTATATAGGGAGCTGCCAGAGAGTTCAGCCAATCATGTTTGAGTATTCTTCCCGCTCAAACAATGGACCAGATAGAAAACTATACAAACTGTCAATATCTAACACCCCTCCATTCTCAGTTGGAACAATCCACTTTACACACATTGTCACGCAAGTAGGTGGGGCGTTTACAGGTCCTTTTGGACTTGTGCAGCTCAGTAGATGTGGCGGCAGTGGCCTGAGAGGTAGTGCCTGCTGCTGTTTCTTGGTCTGCCCATGGAAACTCCTGGAAGTTTTTGGGTGGGGCCTTGTGGTCAACTGCAACCGGTTCGCTTTGCTGGATTCCTGGGTACTCCATCTCCATCGGGCTTGAGTCTGCTAAGGAGGGAGTATATTTTAGTTTGGTATTTTCAGAGTTGTTAGCGGTAGGGCAGAGGCGGTTGTGGATTTGATCTACATGCCGCCTCCATAGTCGTCCATCGTCTAACCTGACCACATATGATTTTGGCCCTGTTATATGCTCTGTTGTCCCTGGTAGCCATAGGGGACCCACGGCAAAGGTGGTTTTTTTTGAACACCAGGTCCCCGATGCTAAAGGACCTGGTGTGGATGGTTGGTTCTTTCATTGTTCTGGGGCATAATTTGGGTGAAGCCGGTCCAGGACTGATTGGAGCCTGGAAACTGTTTGACCCCAGCAACCACAGCCAACGCTTCCCTGTCCAGCTGGCTGGAGTTCCTCTCTGCGCTAGACAGTGTCCTGGAGAAATAGGTTACTGGTGCTTCAGTTCCATTTGGCAGGTGTGGCTGAGAACTGCCCCCACCCCAAAGGGGGAAGCATCACAGACCACCATGATCGGCAAGGTGCCATTATACTGGATCAGGAAACTGTCAGCAGAAAGCAGCTGCTTGACTGGCCGGAATGCAGTAGCTTCTCTGTGCCCCCAAACCCACAGGGATCGCTTCGCTAGAAGTTTGTGGAGGGGCTTAGCCACTATAGCCTTATTCTTGAGAAAGATGCTGTAGAAGTTCAGCAACCCCAGGAATGCCTTCAGCTCGGTTTGATTCTTTGGTGTGGGCGCCTCTTGTATAGCTCAGATTTTACTCTCAGTCAGGTGAATGCCTTCCCCTGTGATTCTATACCCCAAGAATTCTACCTCCTTAACTCCAATTTGGCATTTGCTGCCTTTGACATGGAATCCCATGTCAAAGGCAGCGAAACGGAATTTTGTAAGCACTTCCCGTAACTGGGAATAAAACTGCTGTTCAGTGCTGGCAGTTATCAGTACATCATCGAAGTAAGGTACACCCTAGGGATTTTTAATAGTAGTTGTTCCATGATACTTTGAAAGATTCCTGGGGTGACGCTAACCCCAAATTGCAGCTGGTGACATTTAAATGCCCCCTTATGTGTTACGATGGTTTGAGCCTCGCCAGTAGTGCCATCTACCGGCAGCTGCTGATACACCTGCACAAGATCTAATTTTGCAAAGATGGTTCTGGTGCCTAGGAACTGCCATAAGTGTTGGATGATTGAGACAGGGTAGGTGCTTTGCTGGAGTGCTTTATTGATTGTGCAATTGTAAACAGCACAGATGCGCACAGACCTGTCCCCTTTTATTAGCATCAGTTTGGGGGTTACCCATTTGGCATGGTCGACTGGTTCGAGGATACCCTGTTCAATTAATTTGTCAAGTTCCAAATCAATTTTGGGCCTTAATGCAAATGTAACTCTCTGTGGTTTCATCCATATGGGGGCAATGCTAGGGTCCAAGCTAAAAGATATGGGAGTGCCGACATACTTGCTGAGCTCTAGGCTGAAGACGTCCTAGAACTCCTGGATCAGGTCATCTGCGGCAGTGCTGGCGACAGCGTTGATGCCAGTAACCCCTAGTCCAAGGGCACTGAACCAGTTAGGCCAAGCAGGTTCAGGAGGTTTCTGTCGACGACCATTAGGGACAGCTTTCCTTGGAACTTGAAATGGTATTTTATGTTGAATGCCCGCAGCCAAACACAGGAATCCAGTTTCCTTGATAGTCGCTCAGTTTTAAATTTTGCCAGGTCAGCTGCCATTTCTGGAACCACAGTACTGCCTTCTTCAATACCTGCCATGATATGATGGTCACTGAGGACCCCGTGTCTATCTCCACCTTGCAGGGTGACCTCTCGATTAGTATGGTCACGCTTATTTTCTTTTGAGATTGCGCACTGGCTTGGCTGATTTTTGTTTGATTGGTGTTTGGAGCTCTGGTTTTGTTGTTTGCCTGCTTAGGCTTCCATGAGTCTCATTTAAGCAGTTTTGACACTTCTGATAGGGCAGTGTCTGGGGTATCCTGACAGCTGCTGGGTAGGGGTGCCCGGCAGACTCTCACTAAGTGCCCTTTCCAGTTATACCTTCTGCAGATGGCATCCTGATATTGGCAGGAAACTTGTAGGTGCTGACCCCTGCAGCTGGCACAAGATGGTTTTTTGTTCTCATGCTCCAGGGTCTTTCATCTATCAGTCTGGTAGACATCATCCTCACTTCCGTTGGATTCCGTATCCTGATTCAGTATCACAGCCACCCTTATGCACGGAGCTGTGACAAGTTTTTGGAGTGATTTGGCCACTCTGTTGGAGGACTCAGAGGCCATGGCTTCATTCAAGGTGGCCTGCAGGGTCAGGTTCATTTTGGCAAGCAGCCTTTGTTGTAAACAGAGGTTTTGTACCCCACAGATGAGCTGGTCCAGCAATATATCATTCAAGTCTGAATTCACAATGGGCAGCGGCAGTAGCGCTGCCATGTATTGGTTGATAGACTTGCTGTTTTTCTGCATTCAATGCCGAAATTCGTAGCAACGTTCTATCTTTGATGGGGCTGGAGCGTAGTGTGTCTTCAGTGCATTATGAAGAACTTGACATGCTATGGATTGCACCAGGGTTGGCTCTGACAGGGATTCTGTCGTGTCGAATACCTGGTGGCCACAATGGCTGAGGAATAGTGCCCTTTTCCGGTTGTCCAACAACCCCAGAAGGTCATTCACTTCTGTGAAGTCCTTGAATCGGGTCATGTAGGTGTCCCAATTTTTTTCACCGGATTGAAGGGCATGGTGCATCTGCCTGGCTGGATTGTCATTGTCAGCTATTTTTGTTTCAGTTCTCTCTGAATCCCACTTTCATCACCAGTGTTAGATTGGAGGAATGAGGAGACTGGAGAAGGCTTCAGACAACATCTCTTTATTCAGCAACTATGTACAATCTAGCAGCTAGCCTCTCTGACAACTTGCCCTTATATAGGGAGCTGCCAGAGGGCTCAGCCGGTCATGTCTGAGTATTCTTCCCGCTCAAACAACGAACCAGATAGAAAACTATACAAACTGTCAATATCTAACAGATATCTTATAATCTTCAGTTTTATCTCTTCTTGAAATTATGCCCAGGCCAAAAAACTTGCAGCTCAGAGATCTTATAACTGGGAATAGTTTGAAAGTATTGATTCTCCCTTTGCACAATCCAGACATTAATAACTGATTATATTCAAAGTTTTCATGACTTCCCAGTACCATGGAAAAGATTTTGATAGTTTTCACACACATTTCAATGGTATAGAAACCCTGTACTAAAAATGTATGAATAAAAACAATGATTGTATTCTTGGTTAAACCTCTTCAAATATTTAGGGAAAATGCTTTTCTTAGAGATATCCAATTACTTCATTCTATCTGTAATTTATTTGTATTGAAGACAACTTGATACATGAGTAATTAAGAGAAACTTGGTAAGGCTGCAATAAAATGTGAGTATAGATACTGGGGTGAGAGAAAGAACTGGAGTAATATAGATATAGTTTGTCCAGTTCCTCTGGTTTCAGTGGAATTTATTCATCTACCTCCACAGTTGGTTTAGGAGCATTTCACAAAACTTCAGTATGTTTGTTTTCCAAAGGTGCTCTTAATTATAGAGTATGAGCATGCATCTTGCACATTTAAATAATCCTTTAAAGACCTGGGAATCAGTCTGCTCTTCCTAAGAATATTTTTTTCAGCAGTCAAAACCTTCATACAAAGCAATGAAATATTTATATTATATAACTGTCCCCACATTCTGAAAAGCATTAGCTGTAGCACACTCCAAAATACTTATCTCCACATTTTTGGAAGGCCAATATAAAAGTTTCTACATGAGCTGAGAATGTCTCCCTGTGAATAAGGGCCCATTAAAACTACAGCTCATGTCCTAATATAATTTAGTTTCCATAAGGATTCACAGGCCCATTTATAACACCTTACCTGATAAATTCTGGGAAATACTGTTTTTAAATGTACATTTGCTATTATCAGATCAGTACAATTTAATTTCTCTAAATATGGCTAGATTTTATTATTCATTCTGTAAAATTAAGCAGACTCTGATTGCCAGCTGATAATCCATTACTAATCAGAATATATTATCTTGTGTTTTTTTCTATTATTTTTAATGCTTTTATTTGTAATGCTGGTCTGTGACTGTAATACATTTTTTAAAAATAATTTATCTCCACAGTATACAATTCTTTGTTTGCTCCATACCCCTAAATCCAGAATAATAGTCTAGGCCTTACTTCCGCCAAAATTCCTCAACCCTATTGGTAGGTTGACCCCTTAACACTGCAGTTACTGAAAATGTCACTTGCCTATCATTTTAAAATTTTATTTATTTATTTATCAATAAAATTTATTTGCCATCCAACTTGTGGTTCAAGGAGACTTTTTTATTTTTATTTTTTTTATTTGAATTTATATCCCGCCCTTCTCCGAAGACTCAGGGTGGCTTACATTGTGTTAAGCAATAGTCTCATCCATTTATATATTATATACAAAGTCAACTTATTGCCCCCAACAATCTGGGTCCTCATTTTACCTACCTTATAAAGCAGGGGTGTCCAAACTTGGTCCCTTTAAGACTTTTGGACTTCAACTCCCAGAGTTCCTCAGCCAGCTTTGCTGGCTGAGGGACTCTGGGAGTTGAAGTCCAAAAGTCTTAAAGGGACCAAGTTTGGACACCCCTGTTATAAAGGATGGAAGGCTGAGTCAACCTTGGGCCCCGTGGGACTTTAACTTGCAGTAATTGCAAGCAGCTGTGTTAATAACAGACTGCATTAGTCTGTTGAGCCACCAGAGGCCCAACAGAGACAGTTTTTGTGAGACAGTTGAGGCACAAGTAAAATTCCCCTCCCCAAAAGAGTTTTTCTCTCCTGTGCTCAGGTATTTTAATAATGGAGAAACAGACCTGGTGCTAGATGGAAAGAAGATCAAAAAATTGGTATAATGCAAAGGGAGGAAAATTTAATAAAGCAAATTAGAAATCAGACCCAGGAGCATATAGAATAGAATAGAATAGAATAGAATAGAATTTTATTGGCCAAGTGTGATTGGACACACAAGGAATTTGTCTTGGTGCATATGCTCTCAGTGTACATAAAAGAAAAGATACGTTCATCAAGGTACAACATTTACAACACAATTGATGATCAATATATCAATATAAATCATAAGGATTGCCAGCAACAAGTTATAGTCATACAGTCATAAGTGGAAAGAGATTGGTTATGGGAACTATGAAACGATTAATAGTAGTGCAGATTCAGTAAATAGTCTGACAGTGTTGAGGGAAGCAGAGTGATGGCCTTCGGGAAAAAACTGTTCTTGTGTCTAGTTGTTGTGTTAATGTGTTGCTTGAAATAGATTCGGAAAAGGATTTGGTAAAGGACTGTATGATAAAATGGGCACAGAATATTCAGGAACCAATAATGTTGGAAACATGGGAGAAAATCTGGGTTAGAAATGTTAAGTTTACACAAGCACAGAATTTAAGGGAAAATTTTTATAAGATGTTTTATAGATGGCACTTAGATCCCAAAAAATTATCATGTATGTATCCTGATATCCAAGCGAAATGTTGGAGGTGTGGTTGTGATGACGCTACATATTTTCATATTTGGTGGACTTGCAAGAAAATTAAGGCCTTTTGGATAAGAATTTGGTGGATTATTCAAAATGTACTGAAGAAGAAGATAAAGTTCCTGCCACAATTTTTCCTTTTGGGAATTATAACGGATTGTACAGGGATTGAGACTAAATTGATTCTGAATTTAATAACAGCAGCAAGACTGTTGATTAGACAATACTGGAAGAAGAAGAGGTACCTACAATAGAAGAATGGATATTGAAAGTCATTAATTTGGCTGAGATGGCTAAAATCTCAGCTTTTTTAAAAGACAATACGCAGGAAAGATATTTAATTGAATGGAAAAAATGGATTGATTATCTACAAAACAGATATCAGATTAAGAAATATCAGATTGCCTTTGAATAATTAGGAAGTATTATTTTATGTAATGGGAGGGGTTGGGAGATGAAAAGATTTGGATGAGGTTAATTGGATTAGAAGGGAAAATTTTACTCTATGTTTGGTTTATGTATAACAATACCTTGTGATTGACCCGGGAAGCCGGGACGGGGGGGGGGAAGGGAGGGGGGAAGGGGGTTTTTTGGGAGGGAGGGGGAAAAAGGGGGGGAAATGTTTTTGTTTTTTTAAAACTTTTTCAATTAAAAAAAAAAAGAGGGAAAGAGAAACAGACCTGGTAGGGAAGAGCCTGAAATCTCACAGAATCATAGAATCATTGAGCCAAAGAAACCTTTTAGGTCACCAATTTTTTTAAAAAAATTCTTTTTATTTACTTAAAGCTTTCCTTTTATTCTTTTCAATCCAATGGAATTTTGGGATGAAAGGCCTTACATTTTATAGAATAGAATAGAATAGAATTTTTATTGGTCAAGTGTGAGTGGACACACAAGGAATTTGTCTTGGTGCATATGCTCTCAGTGTACATAAAACAAAAGATACCTTCATCAAGGTACAACATTTACAACACAAATGATGGTCGTAGAGTACAATTAAACACCTAATGATACAACACTTAATGATAATCATAGGGTACAAATAAGCCATCAGGAACAATCAATATCAATATAAACCATAAGGATTACCAGCAACAAAGTTACAGTCAAACAGTCATAAGTGGAAAGAGATTGGTGATGGGAACGATGAGAAGATTAATAGTAGTGCAGATTTAGTAAATAGTTTGACAGTGTTGAGGGAATTATTTGTTTAGCAGAGTGATAGCATTCAGGAAAAAACTGTTCCTGTGTCTAGTTGTTCTGGTGCTCAGTGCTTTATAGTGTCATTTTGAGGGTAAGAGTTGAAACAGCTTATGTTCAGGATGTGAGGGGTCTCTAAATATTTTCACAGCCCGCTTTTTGACTCATGAAGTTTACAGGTCCTCAATGGAAGGCAGGTTGATAGCAATTGTTTTTTCTGCAGTTCTAATTATCCTCTCAAGTCTGTGTCTGTCTTATTGGGTTGCAGAACCAAACCAGACAGTTATAAAGGTGCAAATGACAGACTCAATAATTCCTCTGTAGAACTGAATCAGCAGCTCCTTGGGCAGTTTGAGCTTACTGAGTTGGCGCAGAAAGAACATTCTTTGTTGTGCTTTTTTGATGTTGTTTTTGATGTTAGCTGTCCATTTTAGATCTTGCGATATGATAGAACCTAGAAATTTGAAGGTTTCAACTGTTGATACTGTGTTGTCTACTATTGTGAGAGGTGGAAGTATGGAAGGGTTTCTCCTAAAGTCTACTACCATTTCTACGGTTTTGAGTGTGTTCAGTTCCAGATTGTTCTGGTCGTACAACAAAGCTAGTCGTTCGACCTCTCGTCTATATGCGGATTCATCATTGTCTCGAATGAGACCAATCACTGTTGTGTCATCTGCAAACTTCAATAGTTTAACAGATGGATCGTTGGAGATGCAGTCATTGGTATACAGAGAGAAGAGAAGTGGGGAGAGCACACAGCCTTGGGGGCGGGCCTGTGCTAATTGTACAGGTATCTGATATAATCCTGCTTAGCTTCACCTGCTACTTCCTGTTTGTTAGGAAGCTTGTGATCCACTTACAAATCTGTTCAGGTGCCTGTAGCTGGTTTAGCTTAGAATAGAATAGAATAGAACAGAACAGAACAGAACAGAACAGAACAGAACAGAACAGAATAGAATAGAATAGAATAGAATAGAATAGAATAGAATAGAATAGAATAGAATTTTTATTGGCCAAATGTGATTGGACACACAAGGAAGTTAGTTAGAAGAGTGTCTGGAATGATGGTATTGAATGCTGAACTAAAGTCTACAAAGAGGACCCTTGCATAGTCTTTGGAGATTCAAGATGTTGTAGGATGTAGTGCAGAGCCATATTAACAGCATCATCTGTTGATCTATTTGCTCGGTATGCAAATTGCAAGGGGTCTAACAGGGGATCCGTGATGGTTTTCAAGTAGGAAAGCACTAGCCTTTTAAAGGTTTTCATGACTACAGATGTTAAAGCAACTGGTCTGTAGTCATACAGTTCCTTGATGGTGGGCTTCTTCAGCACAGGGATGATGATAGAGCATTTGAAGCAAGAAGGAACATAGCACATCTCTAGTGATTTATTGAAGATATGGGTGAAGATGGGGGCCAATTGGTCATTATTATGCCAATTCTGTGGCATAATAGCTATTGCTCTACACTTTGCCAAAAGAAATAATGCTCTAACAACAAAGTATAAGCATGACATAGATTTGAAGGAAATATATTGGTCTTATAGCTGTAAGACCTGAAACAATGCTACGATTAAATTTCAAGTCATTGTTGACTCTGGGCAAGTGGCTGGATAAGTCCTCACAGATTTCATGGCAAGATTTCAGAAGGCTACAGGCTCTTTCCTAGGGCTGAGAAAGAATGATTGGCCTAAGATCATCCAGATGAGACAGAACTACAACTTAACAGTGTTCTGCTTTCTCACCTTGTGCCTTAATCACTACATCAAACTGGGTCTGTATGACCCAGTATACCTCTCACAAAAATACAGTATACCTCTCACAAAAATACAGTATATCATCTGAGCTGCCTTTATGTTGTTTGTAAGTCAGAAATTTTAGGGCTCCTACTATCCCTTCTTATTTTAAAAAACAATTAAATCACATTTGACCATTACAGTTCTTCATATAGAAGAGTTTGGGCAAAAGGATAATTTCAGGCAATAGAGTAGGTCATTCAGCATTCTGGAACTTACAAAGTAGCTGTGATTCTAAGTAAAGATTCTCTAATGTCTTATTGTTCACTTCAAAGATCAAGTAAATGCAGATCTCTTCCTCCCTCCATTCCTCTCTCTTTTTCCTATCTACCTCCCAAGCCTCATGTCCTTTGAGAGAGCAAGAGGAGACAAATATTAATCTCCTGGCAGGAAGAATTTGTTTGGAATATTGTTCCTATCTGTATCTTAGAAAAGAGGAGCATGGGAATAAAGTGATGCAAAAGCATTTGTCCAACCCTAAATTCATCTTGGCAGTGACCATGGATATATTGTTATATAGTTTTGTAAACTAAGAAAACTGTCTGGTGATAAGGATACATAATTCAAGAACAAAAATCCAGAAAAGTCCACTACTGACATTTACTTCCTTTAGCAAGAAGGCTAAGTCAGAAATTTAAAAATGAAAAACTCTAGGGAATTTCTGTGGTTGACATTTCCCTGCCAACAAATCTGGGATAATTTGTGTAGTAGCAAAGAGTGAAAACAAAGTGTGGTTACCAAAACAATTGACTTAGTTGTTTGTGCAATGATTTGCAATGACTTGCAATGAAACCAGTAGGATTTTTCTCCCTGTTTTGGTAAGCTTTTTATATAAATAACACCCTCATCCATTATTATTAGTAGTTGTTGTATTCTGTTTTTAAGTCTTTGTTGACATTGACAGCTCATCCTTTGGCTATCATTCATCCTGGCTACTGCTAACTTTGGAGAAAATAAAAACCCTGCTCCCCTAATCTAATTAGAGGGATAGCAAATCAAATCTGGCCCCTTCAGTGTCCCCTCTGCTGACTGTCATTAGGAGCATAGGCCAGCCTTTGGCAGAGTTCCAAACACCACGTAACTGAATTTGAGATGCTGGAGTCTTGACAGGCCAAGGAAAGTAATTGAAGAGCCATGGGGATCTTGCAACATTTGAGGCAGCAGAGATTACACAGGGGATCAGAGGGACCCATCTGTAGCAGAGAGCAAGGCACTAAAAAGGCCAGTCTGTGCCTCTCTTTCTTGCCTTTTTATTATTATTGATAAAGTGATTGAAAAGAGAGATGTCAAATTAGGAGGTATAAAAGCATAGCATCAGGTTATCGTCCAGAGACATATATCTGTTATAAATAGAAACAAAGTCTTCAGTTCTGACTTACACATGAGTGAAGCCTTCCCATTTTCTCCAGTAAATATGTTAGAAAGCTGTTTGCTTTCTAATTTTATGCCATTCACTCTGAATCTGAAATTACCAGTTGAATACATTACCAGTAAGTTTTGCTGCATAATATAAGCTGTAAAAAAAGAAAAGCAGATTGAGCGCAACAACCTTTTTTAGAAAACTGTTACAACTAAAAATTAACCTAGTTTTAATAGTTTTAATGAAATTATTTAAAACATTGGTTATCCCGTATTCTAAAACTGGACCTTTCTTCTCTCACTATAGCTACCAGTTGCTTGTGTGCATATTGTATTAGTATTTAGTTTGTGTTGATATAATCCTGCCACCTGATTTTACAACCAGAATTAAAAAATTGCTTGGTAAATAGGAAGAATTTGTTTAAGTATTGTCATTTTAAAACAAAAAATGCTCATAGCATTTGAGAATATTATGATACAGCTACCTTAAATGTAATGATTCTTGTATAATATTTAGTAGTTATTTCTATACAGTAGCATGCATTTTTCCAGCCATTTTTACATTTTTATATGCTTGTTTTCATATATTTAAAACTCTCTTGTTACTGCCTACTAATAAAGAAGAAAATGCAGAAAAGTTCACAGCTGACCACCAGTGACTGAAAGATTAATTTGCATCCAATTAATTTTAATGGTTCCATTCTAAGTAGATCTTGATCTAATCCAATATAATGAAACAAATCAACCTTTTGTAATATTAGAAACTGAAGTTTTGTTATTTGTCCATTGAATTCAGACAGCTCATTAACTTAAAAACATATTAAAATTCATTTTTATTTATTTTTAAATATTCATCAACATCAGTACATGAACAGGCATCTGGCTATCATTCATTTTGATACAAATAATAATGCACTACATTTTACATCATCTTGAATCTCCAGAGACCTATGCAAGAGTCCTCTTTGTAGACTTTAATTCAGCATTCAACACCATCTTTCCAGCTAAAGCTAAACCAGTTATAGGTACCTGAACATGCTTCTAAGTGGATCATAAGCTTCCTAACAAACAGGAAGCAGCAGGTGAAGCTAAACAGAACCACATCAGATACCTGTACAATTAGCACAGGGGCTCCCCAAGGCTGTGTACTCTCCCCACTTCTCTCTGTATACCAATGACTGCATCTCTAACGATCCATCTGTTAAACTACTGAAGTTCGCAGATGACACAACAGTGATCAGTCTCATTCGAGACAATGATGAATCCGTATACAGACGGGAGGTTGAACAACTAGCCTTGTGGTGCGACCGGAACAATCTGGAACTGAACACACTCAAAAATATAGAAATGGTGGTAGACTTTAGGAGAAATCCTTCCATCCTTCCATACTTCCATACTTCCACCTCTCACAACACAGTATCAACAGCAGAGACCTTCAAATTTCTAGGTTCTACAATATCGCAAGATCTAAAATGGAGAGCTAACATCAAAAACGACATTGTCATTTATTTTACTACTAGAACAGTGAGAAATGAGATTTTACAAGCTTCTTTTAAAGGAGACAAGATTCAAGCGGCTGGCCAAGATATTTTAATACTAAAGGAAATTTCCCCCAAAATGTTGAGAGGTAGGAAGGGATTTGCTTTTTTGGTGAACGAACTTAAAAAACATCAGATTGAGTACAGATGGGACATCCCATACTCTCTACAACCTTCGCGGCGAAGGTTGTAGAGAGTATGGTGGCATATCAGTTTCCCTTGCACCTGGATGAAACTGTCTATCTAGACCCGTTCCAGTCCGGTTTCCGGCCCGGTTACAGCACGGAGACGGCTTTGGTCGCGTTGGTGGATGATCTCTGGAGGGCCAGGGATAGGGGTTGTTCCTCTGCCCTGGTCCTATTAGACCTCTCAGCGGCTTTCGATACCATCGACCATGGTATCCTGCTGCACCGGTTGGAGGGATTGGGAGTGGGAGGCCCCGTTTATCGGTGGTTCTCCTCCTATCTCTCCAACCGGTCGCAGTCGGTGTTGACAGGGGGGCAGAGGTCGGCCCCGAGGCGCCTCACTTGTGGGGTGCCGCAGGGGTCGATCCTCTCACCCCTTCTGTTTAACATCTACATGAAGCCGCTGGGTGAGATCATCAGTGGTTTCGGTGTGAGGTACCAGCTGTATGCGGATGACACCCAGCTGTACTTTTCCACACCGGACCACCCCAACGAAGCTATCGAAGTGCTGTCCCGGTGTCTGGAGGCCGTACGGGTCTGGATGGGGAGAAACAGGCTCAAGCTCAATCCCTCCAAGACAGAGTGGCTGTGGATGCCGGCATCCCGGTACAGTCAGCTAAATCCGCGGCTGACCATCGGTGGTGAGTCATTGGCCCCGATGGAGAGGGTGCGCAACTTAGGCGTCCTCCTGGATGAACGGCTGTCTCTAGAAGATCATTTGACGGCCGTCTCCAGGAGAGCGTTCTACCAGGTTTGCCTGGTGCGCCAGTTGCGCCCCTTTCTGGACCGGGATGCCCTATGCACGGTCACTCACGCACTCGTGACGTTTCGCCTGGATTACTGCAACGCTCTCTACATGGGGCTTCCCTTGAAGGGCATCCGGAGGCTACAGTTAGTCAGAATGCGGCTGCGGGTGATAGATGGAGCCCCTCGTGGCTCCGCATAACTCCATCCTGCGCAGACTGCACTGGCTACCTGTGGCCTTCCGGTGCGCTTCAAGGTTTTGACCACCTTCAAAGCGCTCCATGGCATAGGGCCGGGTTATTCTGGGACCGCCTACTGCTACCAGATATCTCTCACCGACCCGTCCGCTCTCACAGAGAGGGACTCCTCAGGTGCCGTCAGCTAGGCAGTGTCATCTGGCGGCGCCCAGGAAGGGCCTTCTCTGTGGGGCTCCCGCCTCTGGAACGAACTCCCCCCAGGACTCCGTCAACTTCCGGACCTCCGAACCTTCCGTCGCGAGCTCAAGACACATTTATTTACCTGTGCAGGACTGGCTTAGATTTTAAATTTATAGGGGTTTTAAATTGATTTTAATATTTATATTTCCATTTTTAATAATTGGGCATTAGAATAAGTTTTTTAATGATTATTTTAATTTGTATATAGATGTTTTATATGCCTGTGAACCGCCCTGAGTCCTTTGGGAGATAGGGCGGTATACAAATTTGAATAATAAATAAAATTAATAAATAAATAAATAATAGTTTACTATGAAGGGAAAGCACTTCATCTTAATACAGTCAGTAAAGCACAAGAGTTTTATGCTTATGTGCTTAAAGCTGGAAGTCCACCATCTCCGGATGGTAGGAGAAAGGAAGGCAAAATTAAAGAAAAAGAAGTGATAGTAATGGAAGAAGACCTTTTACAAGTGTTGGATTTGTCTAAGATGGGATCAGAGATTCCAAAAGAGCCAAGGATGACAAGAGCAGCTGTCAAACGCAAGGAACAAGAAGAAAAGGCTCAACAGGCTCAATCTGCTACTACCAAGACGGAAACAGTGGGAGGAGCAAGGCCCAAAGAAAGATATGATTTGCAGCTGGTGCTTCAAAAGTTTCCGATCGCTGATAATGGCAATTAGACTTTTATCTTGGAATGTTAATGGATTAAACTCACCACAAAAGAGAAGAAAGATATTTCATTATTTGAAGCAATTTAAAAATGACATTGTATGTTTACAAGAAACACATATTAGAACATTAGACCAGAAATATTTGATAAATTCAAAATTGGGAATACATTTTGTTGCATCTGCTACAGAAAAGAAGAATGGACTAGTTGTTTATATAAAGAGTAATTTATCTGCAACATTAATTGAGGTGGATAATCAAGGAAGATATATTGCCATTGAACTTTTATCGGAGGGGAGAAAGATACTTTTAATAGGAGTTTATGCACCAAATCAACAACAAGAAAAATTTTATAAGTTTTTACATAAAAGAATAACATCTTTGGATTATAAAACTCATATATTAATGGGTGATTGGAATGGAGTGATGGATATCACTCCATTCCAATCATATTGGACTTAATTCTCACTAACAGAGATGAAATGATAGAAGGTGTTGAAGCTACAGGAACCTTGGGGGCAAGTGACCACGCAATATTGGAATTCAACATTAAGCAAATACAAGTAGTAGAACAAAGTCAAACCAGAGTCTTGGACTTTAAGAGAGCTAATTTCAATAAACTTAGAGAGATCTTGAGAAGGATTCAATGGATGAGAATCCTCAGGGGGAAAACAACTCAAGAAGCTTGGGAAATTTTGAAAAGTGAGATTATAAAAGCACAGTCTAACACAATACCAATGAAGAAGAAAAATAGTAGATCACAAAAGAAACCAGCATGGATGCATAAAGAACTATCTGACAAATTGAAAGACAAAAAGGACAAATATAAAAAGTGGAAAGAGGGCAAATAACTAAGGCAGAATATCAGCAAATAGCCGAGCCTGTAAAGATGAAGTGAGGAAAGCTAAGGCTCACAATGAACAAAGGCTAGCGACAAAAGTAAAAATAATAAAAAGCTTCTTCCAACATGTTAAAAACAAGAAAAAGTCAAGGAAACAATTGGCCCATTGCTGGGAGAAAGTGGCAAGAAGATGACAAGCAACAGGAGAAAGCAGATCTACTTAACTCATATTTTGCATCTGTCTTTACACAAAAGGAAAAACAATCCAACCTATCAAAAACAGCACTACAAAAACAGATTAGAAACACAAGTTAAAATAGGGAAGAAAATGGTAAGTGAACACCTGTCTACCTAGACGAGTTCAAATCACCAGGACCGGATGGATTACACCCCAAGGTTCTGAAGGAACTGGCAGGCGTGATCTCAGAACCACTGAACTATATCTTTCAAAGATCCTGGAGCACAGGGAGCTGCCAGAGGACTGGAAAAGAGCTGATGTAGTTCCCATCTTCAAAAAGGAAAAAACAGATCCAGGAAACTACAGACCTATCAGTCTGACCTCAATACCGGGAAGATTCTGGAAAAGATAATCAAGCAACGAATCACGAACACCTAGAAGCAAACAAAGTAATAACCAAAAGCCAACATGGGTTTGTCAAAACAGATCATGCCAGACTAATCTTATCGCATTCTTTGACAAAATGACAAAATTAGTAGACCAGAGGAATGCTGTTGATATAATTTACTTGGACTTCAGTAAAGCATTTGATAAAGTAGACCATAACCTACTACTAGATAAAGTAGAAAAATGTGGGTTAGACAGCACCACCACCAGATGGATTCGTAACTGGCTGACCAACCGCACTCAACGTGTAGTCCTCAACGGAACTACATCCACATGGAGGAAGTATGCAGTGGAGTACCCCAAGGCTCTGTTTTAGGCCCAGTACTCTTCAACATCTTCATCAATGACTTGGACGAGGGATAGATGGGAACTCATCAAATTTGCAGATGACACCAAGCTGGCAGGAATAGCCAACACTCCAGAAGATAGGCTCAAGTTACAGAAAGATCTTGACAGACTTGAACATTGGGCGCTATCTAACAAAATGAAATTCAACAGTGAAAAAGTAAGGTTCTACATTTAGGCCAAAAACAAAATGCACCAGTACCGTATATGTGGTACCTTGCTCAATAGTAGCACCTGTGAGAGGGATCTTGGAGTCCTAGTGGATAACCATCTAGATATGAGCCAGCAGTGTGCAGCAGCTGTTAAAAAAGCCAACACAGTTCTGGGCTGCATAAACAGAGGGATAGAATCAAGATCACGTGAAGTGCTAGTACCACTTTATAATGCCTTGGTAAGGCCACACTTGGAATATTGCATCCAGTTTTGGACGCCACAATGTAAAATAGATGTAGAGACTCTAGAAAGAGTGCAGAGAAGAGCAACAAAGATGATTAGGGGACTGGAGGATAAAACATATGAAGAACGGTTGCAGGAACTGGGTATGTCTAGTTTAACAAAAAGAAGGACTAGAGGAGACATGATAGCAGTGTTCCAATATCTCAGGGGCTGCCACAGAGAAGTGGGAGTTGGGCTGTTCTCCAGAGCACCTGAGGGTAGAACAAGAAGCAATGGGTGGAAACTGATCAAGGAAAGAAGCAACTTAGAACTAAGGAGAAATTTCCTGACAGTTAGAACAATTAATAAGTGGAACGACTTGCCTTCAGAAGTTGTGAATGCTCCAACACTGGAAATTTTTAAGAAAATGTTGGATAACCATCTGACTGAGATGGTGTAGGGTTTCCTGCCTGGGCAGGGGGTTGGACTAGAAGGCCTCCAAGGTCCCTTCCAACTCTAATGTTATGTTATGTTATGTTATGATATCCAGAAAGATAAAAGAAGTCTTAGAAATATTTCCAATCGTGTAAAACTGCCAAAGGCCTTTGATTTAGAATTGAGAGATGTATGGCGAGAACGCAATGAAAAAGAGAGAGATTTTACATTTTTTTCTGATAGACATCAATCATTTTCTAGGATCGATTTTATTTTAATTACTAATGATTTGTTTTTCAGAGAGAAGAAGACAAAAATTTGTTCTAGAACTTTGTCTGATCATAGCCCGGTTTGGACTGAGCTAGATTGGGAAAAGGCAGCCAGGAGGTTGTGGAGGATGAATGAGAATTTGTTTAAATATGAACAAAATGTAAATGAATGTAAAACTCAAATGAAGGAATTTTTTTCTTTGAATATGGATAAGGGGACACCTATAGAGATAGTTTGGGACTCCAGCAAGGCTTATGTGAGGGGAATTTTATTAAATATGAATAATAAATATAGAAATAGATTCCAGAAAAAGCGAAAAGAATTAGAAGAGGAAATTAAAAGGAAGGAGCAGTTATTGGTATGTAATCCAGCAGATAGTAAAGTAAAAGAGTCAATAAATATATTAAGAGGTCAATTTAATATGCTAATGGCAGATCAGGTGGCAACTAATGTACAATATGCGAAGCATAATTTGTTTAATAATACTAATAAACCTGGAAGGTGGTTAGCATATTTATTAAGAAAGAAACAGAAACGACGTATAATTGATAAAATAGAATATAGAGGTAAGGAAGTATATCAGCAAAACTTGATTAAAAAAGCTTTTTTAGAATATTATACTAAGTTATATTCTAGAGATGTGATTAATGATAAAGATATAGATAGATATTTACAGGACCATGGTATCTTAGAAATTACAGTAGATCAAAGGGAAGAGTTGAATCAATTAATTTCTTCAGAGGAAACAGTGTTTGCAATTAAGAAGCTTAATACCATCTTTCAACCTCTAATCTTTTCTTCTAACTATTGCTTTTATTCTATTATATAAAAATGTGTATTCTTATTTCTACCTCTATTCTAACTTTTAGTCATGCCACCACTATATTAAAAGGCCTTTCCTTTCTATACATCATCTCTTGGCCATTTTAATACAATTCTTATTCACCTTTTGGCTTGCCTCCCATATTCCTCTCTTGGATCTTTGTCTCTGTCTATATCTACCTCTTTACTATTCCATCTAAATATTTTCCCCATCTCTACCATCTTATGCTGCCAAGCCTCCAGAGTGTCTGCCCAAGCCCCTATCTCCTTTTCAAAAGTATTTTCCTGCTTTTCCAATTCCGTTTTAAGTCTCTTAAAATATTTTTTCTTTAATTTATTTCATGAGTCATTATTGTCTTCTCCTTCTTGTCTTCTTGCTTTATTTGCTGATTTGTCTGTTCTATCTTTTCCTCCATTCTTTCTGTTGTCTCCTCCCTTTCCTGGGCATTTTGATCTTTAGTCATTGTCTCTTGTAGAATATTTTTCATTTTCCCATTTTTTGTCACAGTGTCATTGATACTTTGGAACACCAACACCATTTCTTTTAAAAATCCACTCATTTTCCCCTGGTGGTACATCTTGTCTTATTTTAATAAGTCTCACTCTTGCTCAATAGTCCAAAAACCTAACGTTGCTCCTCAGAGAGTACAATAATCATAGTTTTTTATATCCCAGGATTATTCAATCAGTTCCATTTAGATAGTCCAGGAGGCTTTCCAAACATCACCTTACATCCACTCTATAGGTTTAGTCATATATCTTAACATTCAAAGTCACTTTACTTAGGCATCTTCCTTGTTCTCACACTTGAACCTCCAATAGTCATAAATAAATATAGAACAGTAGGTATCGTCAAAGTCCTCCAGATAAATGTTGTTTATTTCTCTTATCAGAAATTTCCCCAGACTTGTAGGGGTAAAGTATATTTTCCATTCATCAGCAGTTGGCACCCTCAGCTTAGGTTTCAGTGTAGTCTCAGATCTCACAAGTATTTAATCCAATTTTAATTCAATTTATGGTCATAAGGTCAGTTATTAAGTAAATAGTTTTAAAAGTCCAATTTTCTATGTTTTAAAAGTTTTTTATTTTTCTCCCCTTAGTTCCTTTCTTTCAGGTCTGGAATTTTTTTCCAAGTAGTTATTCACCACTTTAACAAATAGTTCTGAGAGTCTCTTTTCCTGATTTTTTTTTCCTTTTAGAGTTAGGTTCTAGGTAAAAAAGGAATCATCTCACCCAGTTCCATTCACTATTCATCTACACCTCTCCTGCACTTTCTTTGTTGCCTCAGATGTCCTAGCTTCATAGTAGCCATGATGGCTGCCTCTTCTCCTCATTGTGGATGAGAGGGAAATGAGCCCTGGGTCAAGTGGGAGAGATGCGACTCTCTACAACCTACAGGGCGCCCCTCTTTTCTTCACCACCTGTCCAGGATGACTTTAGCTTCTTTTGGAGCCCTCCAATGTGGAGAGCTTGATGTGGGAGCACAGACATCCAACCCTCATGTCCGATCTCACCATGACATTCCTATATATCTTTCATTTTTATGGGTGCCAGATACAGTATAACAGATATTCCTCCAGAGTTATTGAAAAATCAGTAGAATTCTATAAATATTCAAATAACTATGGAAAAGATTATCTACTGTCATCTATATAATGGTTGCTATTGGTGGTGACATTTCTCTGTATTCAGGGGAGTTTTCTAAATTAGGCAATAACAAGTTCAGAAATAGCTCCACTATTCTCAGTGTCTTAAAAAGATAAAGGTTCCCCTTGCACATATGTGCTAGTCATTGCCGACTCTAGGGGGTGGTGCTCATCTCCGTTTCAAAGCCGAAGAGCCAGCGCTGTCCAAAGATGTCTCCGTGGTCATGTGGCCGGCATGAGTCAATGACAAAGGCACACGGAACGCTGTTACCTTCCCAACAAATGTGGTCCCTATTTTTTCTACTTGCATTTTTATGTGCTTTTGAAACTGCTAGGTTGGCAGAAGCTGGGACAAGTAACGGGAGCTCACCCCATTACACGGCAGCACTAGCGATTTGAACCGCCGAGCTGCCGACCTTTCGATCGACAAGCTCAATGTCCTAGCCCCTGAGCCACTGCATCTCTGTTCTCAGTGTCTTACTGTTGGCTAATTATTCATCTTATCAATAGCTTATCATCTGTCTTTATGTCTGTCTCTATCTATCTATCTGTCTCTATCTATCTATCTATCTATCTATCTATCTATCTATCTATCTATCCATCTATCTATCTATCATCTATCTATCTCCATCCATATACATAGTCAAACAGACAGATAGACTGACACACACAAACAATTGCTAGTTTAGTTCAAAGATGAAAAAAAATAAGATATAATTTAGAAAAACAATCAATTCCCATGAAAATGAATGAATCCGACCAAATCAACTCTATCAGAAGACTGGCTCCACTGAATACAGGCATCATATAAGGATGTTACATTTTAAATTCAGTTTGCTCTGAAGAAACCTGCAGCGTGAATAGTGAAAGATAGCATCTATTAATTGTTTCACATGGCATTCACCAGAAATAATTCTATCAATAAGTAGTATCATTTTTAGAATAATTGAGCACTATTGTACTTATTTTTGTGGAAGTGCTAAGGAGAGTAAATTAAAATAGATATTTCTGAGTTAATTTCTGCAAATAAATAAAATTATTCTAATTTTTAAAAATGCTGTAAATGAAAGTAGTAGAATATTCAGAAATTTTAAAATTTAAAACTAATTCATAACATTATCAAATGAATAGAATGCTAGATTACTGAACTATTAAATGAATGTCTTTCTCTTTCTCTCTGTAAAATTTTATTGTGTTGACCGACCAATAATATCTAATAAAAAGACAAAAACATCATAAAAAGCTTTGGAAAATATTGCATATTTATAATATTTTAAATTAAGAAAGTGTTTTCCTATATAAAGGAGTGCCACTGAAATAAATTGTGTGATTTTCCTGGAAATGTTAAGGTCCAACAATAAGAAATAAATGAATTCATCCTAAAAGCAGTTGTAATGTCTATTAGCAAGTTATTAATAAGCATGGGGACAGAGTACAAATTACTGTAGAAAATATATTGAAGGAAAATTCAGGATAGATCTTGTTCTTCCAGTTACAGGGGCAAGTTTTGTGAAAGGGTTATCTATGATTCATTAGGTAATATCGAATAGATAATTTGCTGGCATGAAGGGTTTCTTATTTACATTATACTAGGCTCCAGCAGTGTTTGGATCGAGAACTACCAGCAGTACAGGCAGGATTTTGTAGAGGCAGAGGAACTAGAGATCAAACTGCCAACATACGCTGGATCATGGAGAAAGCTAGGGAGTTCCAGAAAAATCATCTACTTCTGCTTCATTGATTATGCTAAAGCCTTTGATTGTGTGGATCACAATAAATTGTGGCAAGTTCTTAAAGAGATGGGAGTACCAGACCATCTTATTTGTCTCTTGAGAAACCTGTATGCGGGTCAAAAAGCAATAGTGAGAATTGGACATGGAACCACTGATAGGTTCAAAATTGGGAAAGGAGTCTGGCAAGGCTGTATACTATCACCCTGTCTATTTAATTTGTATGCTGAGCACAGCATGAGAAAGGCGGGGCTAGATGAATCAAAAATTGTAATTAAGATTGCCGGGAGAAATATCAACAACCTCAGATATGCAGATGATACCACTGTAATGGCAGAAAGCGAAGAGGAACTAAAGAGCTTTTTGATGCGGGTGAAGGAGGAGAGTGCAAAAATTGGCTTGAAACTCAACATTAAGAAAACTAAATCATGGCATCTGGCCTTCTCAATTCCTGGCAGATTGATGGGGAAAAAATGGAGGTAGTGACAGATTTTATTTTCCTGGGCTCCAAGATGGGGACTGGAGCCAAGAAATTAAAAGACGCTTGCTCTTGGGGAGGAAAGCTATGGCAAATCTAGACAGCGTACTAAAAAGCAGAGATATCACCTTGCCAACAAAAGTGCATATAGTCAAGGCTATGGTTTTCCCAGTTGCAATGTATGGCTGTGAAGGCTGGACCATAGGAAAGGCTGAGCGCCAAAGAATTGAGGCCTTTGAACTCTGGTGCTGGAGAAGACTTCTGCGAGTCCCTTGGACTGCAAGGTGAACAAACAAGTCAGTCCTAGAGGAGATCAACCCTGACTGCTCTTTAGAAGGCCAAAACCTGAAGATGAAACTGAAATACTTTGGCCACCTAATGAGAAAGAAGGACTCACTGGAGAAGAGCCTAATGCTGGGAAAGATTGAGGGCAAAAGAAGAAGGGGATGACAGAGAATGAGTTGGCTGGATGGAGTCACTGAAGCAGTAGGCATGCATTTAAATGGATTCCAGAGGATGGTAGAGGACTGGAAGGACTGGAGGAATGTTGTCCATGGGGTCACGATGGGTCAGACATGACTTCGCAACTAACAACAACAACAACCACCAGTATTAGTTACATACATCACCCTGATTTATCTGAAGAATTCTATCAAACACCCATGACCAGATTACAGTTCTAGTACCTAATGGCACCATGGCTAGGAGAGCTTGACATAGAAGATGCATTAGCATAGATCATTCTGAATTTCAGTTTTCCAGAAAGAAGAATAGTTTTCTAGAAAGATGATGGTATCTGGGTAATCCAGTAAACTTGAGCCAGAAGTAGAGTCTGCATATATGGACTGTAGTGGATTATTTTAGTTATTAAGCAAGTGCTTCAGCATGATACTCAGAATAACAGTTTTAGGAATCTGGATTGGATACAATTTAAGAGATTTGACTTATTATATGCACACATCTATACATGTAAGTGATGGATTTGGCTTTAAGATAGGTTCTTGCTTCCTTTACTATAAAAGAAGTCCAGACTATTGTTGGCTTTGTCAGATCCATTGTTTGAATTTGTTCATCCCAGATTGAATTTGTTCAATCCAGAAGTTGGAATATTGTGCTGAGTTGAAGGATAAAACTTAGTTTGTATTATTATTGTTTATCTGTCATTGATGTTTATGTTATCTGATTTTCCTCAAGAAAACCAAGTTATCAGTTTAGTATAGTTTATTGTAAAAAATTCCCAGTCCTCCTTCCTCTGTAAATAATCATCTAGGATTCATACCCTATTTCTAGAGAAAATCTGAGTTAAGAAGATAATAGACACATCATCAGGGTAAAGAAGCACAGCCAGCTATCAGTTATTAAGTTTAGGACTGAAATTTGTTTTGGTTAAGATAGTGACAGTTGAATTGAGAAGAGAAAAAGAAAAACAGTCTTGTTTCACTCATTTCTGAATTGAAATAACATCCACACAGGATGTCACCATCACACATCCACCCAGAAAGCAGACCCAAACCCACACTGATCAGGAAGCACGACCAAGGACCAGAAGCCAGACCGCAGCTGCAACATTAGCCATTTCAAACCCCTCCAATCCATACATGCAGCAGACTGACACCCACTACGAAGATGTAGCACGACCACGAACACGAAGCCAAACAGCAGCAGTGCAGCTCACCAGCTCAAATCCCCCTGCAACTCAGACTAATCTGAGCACAACCAAGCCCCCACCCAAACAGGACACACCCCCAGCCAATCAGAGCACAAAAAAACCCCATCCAATCAGAGCACAGCCAAGCTCCCACCCAATCAGTTCAAACCCCCACTAGCAGTTAAAAAGGAAGAAACAGCTGCGATCACACATTGCTCCCAGAAGCACGAAGCTGAAGCTTGAAGATGACGAATGAGATTTCGTCGAAACGTCGCCAAGACACTTCCAATTTTACGCGGGAGAAAACCCGAATAACCAAAGACCTATATATAGAAAACATATATATATATATATATATATATATATATATATATATATATATATATATATATATATATATATATATATATATATATATATATATATATATGAAAAGAACAATAGGACAGAACGGTAGGCACGTTTGTGCTCTTATGCACGCCCCTTAAAGTCCTCTTAGGAATGGGGTGAGGTCAACAGTGGATAGATTTTGGTTAAAGCTTTTGGGGTTATGAGAAGAGACCACAGAGTCAGGTAATACATTCCAAGCACAGATAATTCTGTTACAGAAGTCATATTTTCGGCAATCCAAATTGGAGCAGTTGACATTAAGTTTAAATCTATTGGTAGCTCTTATATTATTGCAGTTGAAACTGAAGTAGTCTTTAACAGGAAGGACATTACAATAGATGATTCTATGAGCTAAACTCCGGTCCTGTCAAAGATGGACGGAGTTCCAAGTTTTCTAAACCCAGGATTTCAAGTCTGGTCGGATAAGGTATTTTGTTGGTTATGGAGGAGTGGAGAACTCTTTTCATAAAATACCTCTGGACACGCTCAACTGTATTGATGTCAGAAATGTGGTATGGGTTCCAGACAGGTGAGCTGTAATCAATAATTGGCCTACCAAAAGTTTTATATGCTCTGGTCAGAAGTGTGGTGTTTTTGGAAAAGATGCTACGTAAGATTAGGTTAACAACTCTTAGAGCCTTTTTTGCTATGTAGTTGCAGTGGGCTTTGGCACTTAGATCATTAGATATGAAAACTCCAAGTTCTTTGACAGGGTGGGGGTCATCTGTAAGGTAATGTCCATCAAGCATGTACTTAGTGGTTGGATTCTTTTTTCCAATATGTAAGACTGAGCATTTGCTGGTTGAGATTTGTAGTTGCCAAATTTTAGACCAAGCGGTTAGATGATCAAGGTCTTTTTGAATGGTAGATGTATTGTCGGTGGTGTTAAACAGTTTGATATTGTCAGCAAAGAGAACAGTTATGAGATATGATCGCAAAGATCATTTATGTATAGTATAAAGAGAGTTGGTTCAAGAACGCTACCTTGAGGAACGCCACTCTTGACAGAAACAGGATTTGATAGAGCATTACCAATTTTAACCACTTGTTGTCTGTTAGACAGAAAAGCAGATATCCAATTGTGTAGGGCTCCTGAAATGCCATAGGATTTTAATTTTAAGAGAAGTTTATCATATACTACTGAGTCAAAAGCTTTGCAGAAGTCTATGTAGATTGCATCAATTGTTTTGCCTAGATCAAGATTTGTAGTCCATAATTTTTTACAGTGGAGAAGTTGTAAGTTGCATGATAATTTTTTTCTGAAACCAAATTGTTTATTAGAGAGTAAATTGTGTATTTCTAAGTGGAAGGTAATGGATTGATTGATGATAGATTCCATTATTTTGCAGGTGACGCAGCATAGGGAGATTGGTCTGTAATTTTCAACTAAGCTGGGGTCGTCTTTTTTGAAGATTGGAATGACTGTGGCTAGTGACCAAAGATTGGGAAGGGAACTGGTTGTGAAAGCTTTATCAAAGATTATACTCAGGGGTTCTGATAAATTAGTAGAAAGTTTTTTTAAGAAGTAAGCACATAGTCCATCAGGTCCAATGGATAGAGATGGTTTCAAGTTGCGAAGAGCTTTTCCAACATTATCTTCTGTGAAAGCTATATGTGTTAAGTCGTCATACTCATTGCTTGTCCGATTTGGGAATGTTGGATATGTGTCATCACTGTTAACAAAAACTGAGCCAAAGAATGTGTTAAAGAGGTTTGCTTTAGTTGTTTCATCATTGCATTCTTTGCCGTTAGAATCTTTTAGTGGTGGGATGGATCTAGAGTCTTTAAGCTTATTGTTCACAAAATTATAAAAGGCACGATTGGAATTTGTGCTCAGAAGATCCTCTTATTGCTTGGTGTGGTAATTTGTGCATTCAGTTTTTATTTGGTTGCATATAATCTTGTAGCGATTTTTAAAATTTGCTACATAGTCCTTTTTGTTTCTTCTCCAGAGGGATTTTTTTTAGATTGAAGCTTTTTTATTGATATGGGTAGTTTGCTTTTCCTGATCTTGGTGGTAGTTTGTGGTATGTATAGTTTAATGACTCTTGTCGTGTCCCACTCCTCCGCTGACGGCCAGGTCAGGGAAATCCGAATCAGGTGTGCCTCTGCAGCTCTGCCAAAGTCCTACCAAAGTTCTCAGGGCAGGCAGGAGACCAGAAAGTGACTTTAGCAAGATATGTTTAGACTTTGCCTGACTCAGAGACTGCCAGAAAGCAGATCCTTTATATAGGCCATGGGGTGTGGCTCCATGACTCAGCACTTATCCAGGCCTGCCCCTCCCTTCCTTCTGTTGCCTCTGCCTATCAAGTCTTCTGATGCGAGAGTCACTCCAATCGGCAGCTGTTGGTAATTGACCTTCCTCAGGCTCACATGCTGTGGAGGAGGGGGAGGGGTCTAGTTGCTCCGTTTGCCTGGGCATGGAGCCAGAGCTGGGGGCTGGAGATACTTGCTCTTCTTCAGCCTGTCTGGGCATGGAGCCAGGGCTGGGGCCGGGAGATGCCCCCTCCTCAGCCTGTCTGGGCATGGAGCCAGGGCTGGGGCCAGGAGGCATGCTAGGACATTCTTCAGCGTTCAGAAGCAGATAAGCAGACCACGGCTGTGGTGGTGAGATCGGACGAGACACAACAGACTCTATTGATTTCAAGTAGGAAGACTCTATAGTGGTCTTCAGCAGTTATACAGGTTGAGAACAGTTTTTGCCAGTCTGTTGTGACCCAGGTTCCTGGACCCGGACTCCTGGACTCGGATGATTCAGAAAGTGAGGGAGAAGACCTGGCAAGCCCTGCTTCTCTTGAGCCCTCTCCCTCCCTGGCACCCACTCAAAGGGAGGAGGAGGGGCCGGCAAGGCCTGATTCTCTGGAGCCTTCTTCTGATTTGGCAACGCCCCAAGAACAGTTTTGGAATGATGCAAGACTGCGCAGACGTGACCGGCGCGCGCAGCAGAAGCAGCGTTGGGATAAGGCCAAGTAATAATTGTCATGCAGTGACATCTGCAGAGACTATAAATAGGAGGCAGGACTTCCTGGTTTTTTGTCTTGGACAAAGCAATGAATTTGTGCGGGCAAACTGTATCAATGGAGGGAAGAATATATTCGTGAGTAATTCTGGCCTTATCTATAATTTCCTCGTTATCTCCAGAAACTTGGCAGGCCCGTGGGTAGACGTGGCCAGGACAATTATCTATGTAAATAAAAGGAGAAAAGGAGGCTTCTGACTGACTCTTTGCTGGGAGTATTGGGGGGAGGGAAACAGAACACAGTCCAGAGATGAAAGATCGTTGTTTATATGGTCATAGTTGGCTTTTTTGAAGTTGTAGTTAGGAATAATATTGATATGATGATTTATGTAAGGGCGTATATTGAGACAAAAGTCAATCGTGCAGTGATCGCTGTTGGAAAAGGGTTCTTTTATTTGTAGTCCATAAATGGAATTTGTGTTGTTGCAGAAAATGAGGTCAAGGCAGTTGTTGAGTCTTGTACTGTTAGTTACAAGTTGTTCAAGACCTAGGTTTGTAACAGCGTTGTATAGTGTAGTATGGATTGGATCAGTTGTACATTCATTTGTTATCTAGTTAATGAGAGGTAGATTTAGGTCACCCAGGAAGATGAGAGGATATGGGCAAGAGGTAGCCCATGTTAGCAGTGAGGTTAAAATATTTGCATGAGTAATGTCGTAGTCAGGGGCTCTGTAGCATATATTGAAACAAAGTGTGGTGTTAGATGACAAGTCGCATACAATAGTTTCAGGAAGAGAAGGTTTGTGTGCAACTTGAATGTTTTTTAGATTCAGTGACTTTTTGTAAAAAATAGCCACTCCACCACCTCTTCGCTTTTCACGATCTAATCGATGAACTTGATATTCTTTGTTTGAAATGATGGAGTCAGGGAGGGATGAGTTCAGCCATGTTTCACAAACAAATATAATATCAAATGTACCACTGTTTAACAGGAGGATAAATTCAGGTAATTTGTTTACAATACTTCTTGCATTTATCAATTTACATTTAAAATCTGTAGAGAATGGCGTTGAAGAGGTAAGGGGCGTGCATACCTAGTTTTGGATGTTAGTTGGTTGAGTGTTATGTACAATTGGTGGTTGTATAGGTGGTTGGATGGGTGGATGGATGTTTTGGGTGGTGAGTGTTTGGAAGTTGGGTACTTGAGTATTTGTTGAGATGCTTGGCTGGATGGTTTGTTGGATGGCTGTTTGGATGGCTGGTTGAATGGATTGTTGGATGGCTGATTGGATGGATGGTTGGATGGATGGTTGGATGATGGGTACTTGATTGAACATTTGGGTACTTGATTGAAAATCTCTCTTTATTGCTGTATTCATTTTCAATTCAGTATTTTCACTATGGCATCCAGACAACCCCAGTTTTTTATTGAGTGTATTTCTCACAATTCCCCTCGTATATCTTTAGTCATTAACACTATCTTTCAACTTATTCCATTTTTACCTTACAACCTTTTGGTTAATTTAACCTTCCACCTCTTATTTTCTTTAAATTCTTATTTCCAGTTCCATAATTATATTTCTCTTTCATTAGCATACATCATTTACTAACATTTCAATTTTATTCAATTTTATGTCTCACTTTCAATTATTTTCACCTATAAACCATTCTATCTTTCATATTTAATCTGCTGGTCTATTTTTCTTAAACAAAATACTTCTTCCTTTTTTACTTCTTACATATATTTCCTTTCATCCTTACTTATTTCATTTACTAACTTTTCAGTTTTATATCTTAATTTCAATTAATCTCTTTGGGTTTTTTTCAATATTCAAAACATATTTCTTTACCATCCATAATACCTGTATTTCTCTCTAATCCATGCATCCTCAGACAATAAAACATATAACCCATTTTATCTTTCACATTTCATCTACTCCATTTTACATTAAACAGTATATTTCTTTCTTTCTTTTGCTTCTTACTTACACTTCATTTCATCCTTTCTTATTTCCCTTTTACAATAATCTATATATTTCTTCTAATTTACTTCTTACATACAATTTATACTACTTCCCTTAAATCAACCTATTAATGTTTTAATTTTCTTTCTGCTATCAATTTTTCTTCCCTTTTTAACCATTTTCTTTCAGTCTCTCCAAAATTCCAATTCTTAATGTTTTCTTTCCTTTCTCCCTTTCTCCCTTTCTTTTATCTACTTTTTCTTTTTCTTGTATCTTCCTTTCTGCCTCCTTTCTCTAATTTTTACTTTTAATTTTCCCCCTCAATCTTTTCCCATTTCCTTCTCTCTTCTTTTTTGAGAAATATTTCCCCCATCCATTTTTATTCTGCCACTGTCAATTCCGGTTTAATTGTCTATGTTTTTATCTTCAATTATTTATTTTTCAACATTGTATTCTTGCTCTTCCATCTCTCACTCATATTTCTTTACCATCCATAATACCTGTATTTCTCTCTAATCCATGCATCCTCAGACAATAAAACATATAACCCATTTTATCTTTCACATTTCATCTACTCCATTTTACATTAAACAGTATATTTCTTTCTTTCTTTTGCTTCTTACTTACACTTCATTTCATCCTTTCTTATTTCCCTTTTACAATAATCTATATATTTCTTCTAATTTACTTCTTACATACAATTTATACTACTTCCCTTAAATCAACCTATTAATGTTTTAATTTTCTTTCTGCTATCAATTTTTCTTCCCTTTTTAACCATTTTCTTTCAGTCTCTCCAAAATTCCAATTCTTAATGTTTTCTTTCCTTTCTCCCTTTCTCCCTTTCTTTTATCTACTTTTTCTTTTTCTTGTATCTTCCTTTCTGCCTCCTTTCTCTAATTTTTACTTTTAATTTTCCCCCTCAATCTTTTCCCATTTCCTTCTCTCTTCTTTTTTGAGAAATATTTCCCCCATCCATTTTTATTCTGCCACTGTCAATTCCGGTTTAATTGTCTATGTTTTTATCTTCAATTATTTATTTTTCAACATTGTATTCTTGCTCTTCCCATCTCTCACTCATATTTTCTTTCTCCTCTCTTCTTTTACATTTTAACCATTCCTCTGCTTCTTTATTTCCGTTAAACGATTCTCACACCTTTTTTTATATATATATATAAATTTTTTATTTCCATTTTCCAACATCATATTTATGTACAATCTGTTATCCATCATTAATCATTAATTTTTATTTATTGCTAATTCGGGCCTCCCCGACTGCCACTTTCTTTCTTCACAACTTCCCTCTACTACTTTCCCCTCCTTCATATCCTTCACTTTACTACTTCCTCTCCTCTTTCTCCACTCCTCCCTTCTTCCAGTCTTTCTAACCTTCTTATTCGCCTCCTCCTTCTCAACTCTTTCCTATCTACTTTCTTCCCTCTTTCTACTCCTCTCTCCCTTTCTTTCTGAAATGGCAGTCGGGTAGCCCCAATATCATTTCAAATTTTAATTTCATATCTTCAATCATTACTGTACATTAATAACCAATCCATGTATCTTTTCCCCCCTCCTCCCCCCCCCTCCCCCCTTCCCCCCACCCCCACCTGGACTTCCCAGAGCAAATATTGGGTATTATGACCAATAATCACAAGCTAAAATATACAAAATATACATAAACTCCCACCCCTCTAAAACTTTAAATCCCCTCACAATAAAAATAAAGAGATAAGAAAGAAAAATAAGAAAGAAAAAAGAAAAGGAACAATACCAATAAAATCTTCCCTTCACATATTACTTCTTCTTACAGTTCATTTTTAAAATTAGTCCATCTTCTCAAATTCAGATTTTCTCCACTTGTATATTCCTTCAAATTTCATAAGTCCATTTCTTAAATTACATTTTCTTTATTTTTCTTCTCGAGCTCAAATTTTTATCACTTATATATTTCTTCAATTGTCATAACATTTAATGTCCAATCTTCCAATATTACTCCATCAGTAAAATATCATTACGAATAAAATCTCTCAAATACAATATTTCCAATTTAACTTCATAACTTTTGCTGTCTATAAACTTATATCCAAAGCGTGTCAATTAAAACGAATAATCATTTAAGTTACATCCACAATATAACAGTAAACAATTAACATCATTACATCCACAACATTATCTAAATTCATAAATTTTACTTTCCATCCTTCACAATTGAATAGCATCATCCCATAGGTTTATACCTTACAAATAACAAATAACAAAAATCCTATAATTTATATCCTAAACAAATCAATTCTAGAAATTAACCATAATCATCATATTCACATCTTAAACATTCCTCCCCTCTCCTATTCTATTTTCCATCATCTCCAAACCAGTTAACTTAGCATCTAACAACAAAGGATTCCCACTCTTTAAAACATTTATATAGAATGTCTTGCTTTCATAACTGTACTAAGAAAATACTTTCTACCTCTAAAATTCAATGACAAACCCATTGGAATTTCCCATCTAAAATATATCTGATGTTTCTTAAACTCATCCACTAAAAAAGCAAATTCTCTTCTCTTTCTTAACATTTTAAGGAGGAATTTCCTTCATCATTTTTATGATGTCCCAATATTTGAAATTTATTTTTATAAAAGGCTTGTAAGATTTCATACCTAACCTTTTTAGCTGTAAAATAAATAACCACATCCCTTGGTAATCCATTTTGTCTTGCCCACCAAGAATTGACACAATAAATTCTTTCAATATTAATCTCAAAGTCTTCTGGCTCCACACCCTTTATCTGAGCAAAGGCTTGCATAAAGATCTCTTTTAAATTTTCCTTCCTACTTTCCTTCAACCCCCTCACCCTTATGGCGTATTCCATTAATCTATATTGTAATATTACTCTTTCTTCATCTGCCCTATCTACCTTTGTCTGTATATCTTCCATCTAAGTTCCAATTGTTTTGATTCTTTTGAATTTCCTCTATTTTCCTTTGCAACTCTAAATTAACTTTATTAAGTTCTTCCAAACTATCCTCCATCTGAATACAAGACCTTAATATTTGCGAAATTGCACCCTTTACCATTTTCATTTTCCTCTTCTGCTCTTCCACCACTTTCTTAAAATCTAACATCTCTTTCTCTATTTCATCAAATTTTTGATCTATTTCTGAAATACAAGTCTCCAGAAACTCCTGTAAAAAATTTCTTAATTCCTTTTTGATGTCTTCTTTTAATTTTCATATCTGAACTGAAGAAGTTTCAAAGTTTTTAGTGGCTTTTGGTACTATTTACTTAAAAGCCATTTTTTAAAATATATAACCTACCCAGTAACAGAGGATAAAAAGGGGTTAAACAGGAAAGATTCAAAAAACTTTTCTTCTAAATCACTATAATCCCAAAGAAGAAGAAAAAATATAAATCATAAAATTCTCATTTCTTCCATTTAGTCAGTATCTTCTTGTATATCTCCTAGTTCCACACAAGCTGTATAAGCATTTCCTTAACTTTCGTTTCCAATACACAAATCGCCATTTGCTTGCATTCCACAAAACGCCATTTGCTTTCTTCTCTCCTATCTTCGCAACAAATGTATCCTCTATTAGGGGCTTGCAGGCTTCTTGCAAACAAATGCTAGAACTCCAGTTTCTGCTATGTCCGCATTACAATCTATCACAAATCCATTTCTGCCACAGAGATTGGATGGTATGTTTTTTTCTGCCAAAAGGCAGATGCCCTCTGAGTCCGGAGCTTCTTTCAGGCTTTAGAAGGAGCACCCCCCTCAAGCCTCCAGAAACTTTTCTGGGGCTTCTCTGGGTGGCTCAACTTCAGCCCGAATGCTCATCTCTCCCTCTTTGCCCATGGGGGAGATTTTCAAGCTGCCGGATAGCTGATTTACGCTGTCCTGGCAGCTCTACAGACTACGGGGTTAGCGGTCTAAAAAAGACTGCCATCAACGAAGCGGAGCCAAACCAGAAGCCCGATTCTCACACCTTTTGAAGCAGTTCCTCATACTCATACTCCCAACTCTCCATGTTATCAATTTAAAGAGAAAGGATTTTTGAATGTATTATTTTAGCTTATGTGTAATTCAAATTCAAGTCCATACAATGTTTCTTTTTTCTTTCCAAATAATGTCCAGTTCAAATGTTCATTTAGATCATTCCAATTTGAGTCTGTGTTCTTTCCACTCCTTTTTGAAATCGTACTCCAGCTGTTTAAACAAATACTCCTCCAGTCATTTCCCACAGAGATCTAAGTAATGCAATGTTTTCTTTCTACCAGCAGATGTCTCTCTCCAATTCACAAATCTCCTGGCAACAAAATGTCAATTGTTAATCCACAAAAATAATTACTTCCTCTTCTTTAATTTAATCCTTTTATCACAAAAAAATGCTTTTCCACAGTTTTCTTTTTCTTTTATTATTTTTAATTTCGTCCAAGTCCAATTAAAATCCAGATGGAAAGTTTTCCTTTCAGGGCTTTGATCTTAAAGTTCCTCTTTGTTTTTTATTTTCCTTCACTTTGAGTTTTTGCGTGCCAATTAGCCGCTAATTTTGGGTTGCAACTTCTTTCAAGTTTTAAGAATGTTTCCTTCTTATCTGTGAGTTGGCCAATCACTCACTTAGTAACAATACTCCATTTAATCACTGCTCCTGCTCATGTCTTTTGTATGGCCACCCTGGATTTTGACAGTTCCTAATGGCGGTCTTCCCATGCCTCTGGGTTGGAGGCTAATGCCGGCGCTCCAGGGAACTTGCAACTTCCCTGTTTGCACCAGTCTGTGCCTCCCTTCTTCACTGTCTCTACAGGACAGCTATGATCCACTAGGGATCCCCTGTTTGGCTGGAATATTAGTGTTTTCCTGGAGCCCCAGAATCCATGCTGTACTGCCGCAATGCTGGCCGCACCCCCTCTATCAGCCTGTTTCTTATGGGTTCTGTGAGCCTCATCCAATATCTTATGAGTTACAGGTCAGGTAACCTGAAGCTGTTTGATCCAGTCTACCGAGGATGGTATTTGAGGGTTTTCCTGTGGTAATTCCAGGATAAGCACAAAGTCCTGACCTGATAGCACCTTGAATGGTGTAAACCCAGTACTACTGGGTATGGTGTTATTATAGGCAATCTCTGCAAATGACAGTACGTCTACCCAGTTATCTTGCTTGTAATTTACATAACATCTGAAATATTGTTCTAATACAGAGTTAGTTCTTTCACAAGGCCCATTTGTCTGAGGATGGTGGGTGGAGCTTAGTCCTTGGGTGGAGCCTAGCAACCTCAGGAACTCCCTCCGGAAGTGGAAGGTGAACTGAACCCCTCTGTGAGAAGTTATTCATTTCGGAACACCATGTAACCTATAAACGTGTTGAGTGAACAGTTTAGCCAGCATCTTTGCTGTGGGAATCTTGGAACAGGGTACAGGGTGCACCTGTTTGGAGAACAGGTCTGTAATCACCCGAATGACTGTATTTCCACTACTTTCAGGTAGTTCAACAATAAAGTCCATGGATATGTCCTTCCAAGGAGTATGGCAGTAGTAACCCAGGAGGCTTTCCCGGGGGCCTTTTTGCTGAAGCAAATTCAGAGCCGTGTATGCCTGTATGTCCTTTTTTAGGGAGGGCCACCAGAATTGTCATTTAACTAAATGTAAGGTCTTCACAAACCCAAAATGCTCAGCCACTTTTGCATCATGGGATTGTTGTAACACTGCCTCCCTCAGACTGGCGGGGACCAGTCCCATGTAAGACCATCACGAACAGTCCACTCATTGCCATGGGATATGAACAATTCATCAGCTTTTAGGGCTTCCTTTAACTGCTCACTTAAGCTGATGGGTAGGGTCAGGTACCCTCTTGCCTGGGCTCTGGTGGCAACAGGAACCACCAGCTGCTTCAAAGGGATAACTGGGCGGATCACTTCTGGTCATGCACTATTGTATTGAGGCAATCTCGAGAGGGCATTGGCCATAAAGTTCTTTCTTCCAGGGAGGTAGTGCAGGAAGAAATTAAAGTGATTAAAGTGTTGTGCCCACTGGACTTGTTTGGGTGACAACTTCTGGGGCATTTTTAGGGCTTCTAAGTTCTTATGGTCTGTCCACACCTCAAAAGGGTGTTTCGCCTCTTTGAGAAAGTTCCTCCAGATTAGAAAGGCCCAATGAACAGCAAAAGCCTCCTTTTCCAAAACTGCCCATCTCCATTCAGTCTCAGACAATTTACAGGAGGTATAGGCACAGGGTTGTAAAGTTCCCTCAGCATTGGCTTGAAGTAGCACTGCCCCAACGGCCACATCACTGGCATCAGCCTGGATGACAAAAGGGGCTTCCATGCCAATGAAAGGGGCTTCCATGTCTTAGAACAGGCTTGGCAGCAAACAGTTGCTTCAGTTTCTCAAAATCAGCCTGGCATTCCATGGTCCACTCGAGCAGGCAGCTAGGTTTTGGCTTGGCCTTTCCCTTTTTTTTTCAGGAGGTTGGTAATGGGTAATGCAATTTGTGCAAGTAAGGGGATAAACTGATGATAAAAGTTAGAAAACTCCAAGAAACTTTGTAGCTGCTTGTGGGTGTGTGGAAGTGCCCATTCCAGGACCGCCCAGACTTTCTCCCAGTCCATTTCTATCCCCTCATTTGATATGCAATAGCTAAACAGTCAATCTTACTCTGATGGAATTCACACTTTGACAATTTAGCGTACAGTTCAGCCATTCTGAGCTTTTTCAGGACTGACCGCACTAGTTTCATGTGTTTGTCCATGGTCTCTGTGTAAATAAGAATGTCATCTAGATAGACCAGGACCCATTTCTAAAGATGTTCGTGTAATATCTCATTAATCAATTGCATAAACACTGCCAGGGCCCCCTGTAGTTCAAAAGGGAGCACCCTAAACTGGAAGCAACCCAGGGGACAATTGAAGGCAGTTTTCCATTCATCCCCTCCCTTAATTCGAACTCTGTAGTAAGCCTGTCTCAAGTCCAGTTTAGTGAAAATCTCCCCCTTAGCCAGGTGCATTAACATGTCTTTCATAAGGGGCAAAGGGTAAATATTTTCTATGCAAATGGCATTCAGGTTCTTGTAGTTGACACATAAGTGAAGAGAGCCATCTTTTTTCTCCCAAAACAGGACCAGGGCAGCCATCCATGCCCTAGGTGATTGGATGAAACCCCTTTTTAAGTTTTAATCAGTAAGTTCCACAGCTCTTCCAGTTCACAAGGGGTCATGGAGTAGATCTTTGGTTTAGGGAGTTTCACCCCAGGGAGGATCTCTATGCCACAGTCTGTAGGCTGATGGGGTGGGCGCCTTCTCTCTGAAAGCCTCCCTAAAGTCCCAATATTCCTTAGGGATTTTTTCTTCCCCAGTAATGCATTCGCTTGCCACCACTGCCAGCTCCTTCGCAGCTTTGGCCATGCAAACAGGTTTCCCCCTTCTTTCCCCAGTTGAGTGGAGCAGATGCATAACCATCCCTTCCTCCAATTCACTGTGAGTTCCATTTTCAGACCAGGGCAGTCCAAGCAAGAGGGATCTTCCACACTAGAGGCCATGATAAAGCTCAAGGCCCCCCATCCACAACTCAACTGGTTCAGTCACAAAGTGGGCTGCCCCCCCCCCAGCTACTTATCCATCCAACTGGCAGAATGCGATGGGCACTTTCATTGTTTTTAGTCTCAGTCCCATTTTTTCTACCACCTCTGGGCTGATGACACACCATCCAGAGTCTAAAAGGGCGAGCTGTTGTGACCCAGGCTCCAGTAGGTAGTACGAAATTCAGTCAGTGTAAAAACAAACAAACTTTATTCGAACAGCTGAGAATTACTTCATTCTCAGCATAGTTCAACTAAATTAAAGCAAATTCCTCCCAACCCAAATTTCTCAGTCCTATCACCAAACTTGGTCCAATTAGGCAAACTGCCAAAGGCCTTTCTTGGCAAAAGTTCAGCAGACACCGATACAAAATAAATGCAAGAAGATGAAGCTATCAACCTTGTTTTCCAGCCAAGCCCAAATGCCATTGCTGGTCTTTTAAGCCTTATGGTAGGGGCTAATCATCTGTTGGGCCTACTCCCAAGTCGTCCTCTTTGCTTGAGCTGCTCTTGCCTTCTGGCAGCTCTTCTCATGCATGCATTAGAAACAGGTTCCTCTTGTTCCTCTGCCTCACTACTGCAGTCCACACCTCACTCCCCGATGGCCCTGCCCTCTGCCTCTGATGCAGAGCCCTCATCTGGGCCTTCCCCAGCCTCCAGGACTGGCCCACGCTCTTCCTCAGGCTCATTGCTGTCCAACTTCATTGCCAGTTCCGCAGGCTGCTGGCGGATCACAACACTAGCATCTTCCCCTGGACACCGGATGATGGCACCCTTAGTTCTACCAGGATGGTCATAGGGCCCCAATACTGACTTACCAGGGGGTCATCATTGGTGTCAGTTTCGGTTTCACTGTCTCCTGTAGTGGTTGGAGCTCCCAACTCCCCCAAGCCTGGGGGAGCGAACTCAACTACTTCCACCCCCTTCAGGGTGTCTCACAGTTCTTTGCTAGTGGCTTGTTGGCTCTCTGCCCTCCAGCAGGGGTCGGCTTGAAACTGAGTTTAGAGAAACAATCAGGAGCCCAGTGCCCTTCTCCCCACATTGTAAGCACACTGTGGACTTCCCCCTTTGGGAACACTGGGGCCTTCTTTCAGTGGAGAGGGAAAAGGCTTGTTCCAAACTCCCCCCCCCCACCCGATAGTAATCTCTGGCCAGGTCAATTTCCCCATTGGCTGCCAGCACATACCAGCGTTGCAAGTCTCGAGGTGCCCCTCAAGAGCAGTAATCCTTGTAGACATCCTCGTTAAAGCCATCTTTATAACATTCCATCAGGGCCTCCTGGGACCACCCTCTCATGTGGTGCACCAGTTCACAAAACTGCTGGGTGTATTCAGCCACCAAACTCCGCCCCTGATTTATGGACTTCATTCTGATTCTAACCTTCCACTCAGCCAGGGGGTTCTCAAAACACACTTGGAATTTCTCAGCAGGGGAGAATTCGCATTATGGAGGCCCATCAACCAATCAGCAGTCATCCCCTCCAGGCCCATGGTGATGCTCCTCACGCGGGCAGCCTCCAATGGGAAATCTTCTCCATACTCCTCCATGTGATTCCACACTTGGGTTAGGAAGAATCCCAAAGCCTTGGGATCTCCTCTGTATTTTACTGCAAGCAGAGGAAACTTTAGAATTCAATGCCTCCAGCAAGATAAGAGAATTTGTCTTTTGGAAGAAGAGATGAGGAAATATAATTTTGTTATTAGAGGAATCTCGGAAGAAAGGGAGGATAAATTGAAACAGCGGGTTTTGAAATGGATTAATGATTTGGATACGCAACTTACGTTCACATTAGCAGACCTGGCAAGTGTTTTTAGAATTGGATATAGAAGGCAAAATGGTTCTAACAGGAATGTGCTTGTCAGGTTCGCAAATCTTGGTGATAAGTTGGAAGTTATGGCCAAGTTAAGAGAGATGGGAGATGCTTTGAAGTTTGAAGGGAAGACTATTCAAGTCTTCCCGGATATATCAAGAGAAGAAAGGGCATGGAGATTTTTTTTAAAACCAATTACAAAAGTTTTGAGAGATAATGGAATTAAATACAATTGGAGGCCACCACAACAATTGAAATTTTTTTATAAAGGAAGGATGGGTACAATCACCCCAGATATAGATGCATTATTATATTTACGGGAGCTTGGACTGATTGAGATGGAGGATTTAATGGAGATAAAAGATCAAATGCTTCAGATGGGTGGAACATACGTGGAAACATCAATCTCAGAAGAAGAAAAAGGGGCTATTGGAGGCAAGACTCTAAAGGGTTAAAGAGGAAAGAAATATCACCTGTGTTGGTTGAACAGAAGAAGAGTCGTGAGGATACAGTAGGAGAAGAAGCAGATAAGAGTCTTGGAAAATATGAAGCTGAATGCGGGTCATCGCTATCTTTTTTTGAGTGATGAATTCAAATAGACAGCCGAAAGAAGTGCCCGGCATTGGCACGTCCCTCTCCCCATTCTCTTTATAGAGGCGAAACCGATGAGGATGTGGGGAAGAAGATTGTTTGTATTTTATTGTTTGTTTGTTTTGTTTTTTTCTGTTTGCTTATTGTTGTTTATATGGTAGTTTAATGTCGGGTGGTGGGGGCACAGAAAGGAAGATGCGGGATAGGATTAAAAATTTATATTTTAAATGGGAGTTATAAAATAATGTCATGGAATGTGAAGGGTACAGGGAATCAGATTAAAAGAAGAAGATTGGAGCTTAAGATTAAAAGGATTTACCAGACATTTTATTTTACAAGAAACCCATCAGAAATCTGAAGATTCAAATAGAATGTATATAAAAGGTATGCAAATATATGAAAAGCATTTGGAACTTCAAAAGCTAGAGGAGTTGCAACACTGATATCAGATAGGGTGTACTTTGAAAACATAAGGTAATTTTGGATGAAGATGGAAGATATGTAATAATTGTTGGAAATCTTAATGAGGAAAAAGTGACACTTGTTAATTTATATTTACCGAATGAAAACAAAGAGAATTTCTTGAAAAATAACAAAATTTTGGAGAATGAAAGTGTAGGAAAGTAATTGTGGCTGGGGATTTTAATTTAATCAGAGATAAAATAGACAGTACTAATCCCACCCGCTGTGGAGGAGCAAATAAAATGGGGATTTTAAATATGTGGATGCTTCAAATGGCGTGGTTGATGTGTGGAGAGAGTTAAAGGAATTGAGAGAGTATACACTTTTTCTCTAAGATATATAATACATATTCTAGAATTGATTATATTTTTCTTTCTAAAGATTTGTTGAATAATGTGGATAAGGTAGATGTGGGAATTTAAAGATTCTGATCATGCAGAAGTTATGGTGGACTTAGATTTTAATTTTGAGAAAAAGAAGCTATTGGAGATATGACGAAATTGTATAAAATGAAAAGGATAAAAATGGATACTTAAAAATTGGAGGAAAGTTGGAGATTAAATGATAACGGGGAGGTTAAATTTGAAATTGTTTGGGATGCGATGAAAGCGGTGTTTAGAGAGGAGAGTATTAAATTATCAAGTAGGAAATATAAAAATTATAAAATTAAAATGGAAAGAGATAAAAATCAGATTAAAGAATTGGAAAATCAATTTTTGCTTACTAAAGAAAAAAAATTCTTCAGGAGCTTAATATGTTAAGAAATAAAATGATAGAAGAAGATACAGAGTTAGTAAAAAGAAATTTGAGATTTTTAAATAGGAATTTTTTTGAATTTAGTAATAGAAATTCTAAATTATTGGCAAAGATGGCGAAAGATAAAAGAGAGAAGAGAGAAATTGGAGTTTTGATAGATGATAGAGGTATAAGATGTTATAAAAAATTAGAGAAATGTGAAGTGGTTAGAAATTTTTTTCAGAATCTATATTCAAAGAAACCAATTAATCGGGGAAAATTGCAAAGCTATTTAGAAAAGTATGTGGTGAAAATTGATCAAACATATAAGGAATTGATGGAAGAAGATATAACACAAGATGAGATTAATGGAATAATACAAAAATTAAAATTAGGGAAAGCTCCAGGTGAGGATGGATTACCTGTTGAGTTTTATAAAGAATTTAAAGAATTAATAATACCAAGATTGCAAAAATTATTCAATGGAATATTACATGGTGGGGAAGTACCTTCGTCATGGAATAGAACGGTGATATCCCTAATTCCTAAACCAGATAAAGATTTAGAAAGGATTGAGTCCTATCGGCCCATTTCTTTAATTAATCAGGATGCAAAGATATTTACTGCTATTATAAGTAATAGATTAAATAGATTTATAGATAGATATATAAGTTATAATCAAGTAGGTTTTGTGAAGGGTAGATACATGAGTGATATTGTTAGAAGAGTATTAAATATTATAGATGTAGCTGAATATAATGGTGATAAAATTGGTATAGTATCATTGGATATTTTTAAAGCTTTTGATTCTGTACAATGGGAAACTATTAAAGTAATTGTGGAGGCTTTAGGCTTTGGTAATAAGTTTATACATGTTATTTCAAAATTGTACCAAAAGAGCAGTGCAAGAGTGAAGGTGAATGGAATATTAACTGAAGAGATAAAATTAGAAGCTGGCACGAGACAAGGATGTCCCCTGTCCCCAACATTATTTTTATTGGCTATGGAAATATTGACAAAATGATAGAAAAGATGAAGAATTAGAAGGATATAAGGGTATAAGATAAATTTGTATGGATGATACTTTAATTATTTTGAAAATGTAGAGAAAGATCTGAAAAGATATATAAGCATTTGATAGAATTTGAGGAAATGACAGGATTGAAAGTAAATTGGTCAAAGTCAGAATTATTGATGGATAGTAATGGTAATGAGTCTGAGAATATGCAAGAGCAATTTGGGATAAGGATTAAAACACATTGAAATATTTGGGTATAGTGCTTTCACTTAAGGTTAAAGAATTGAAAAACTTAATTATGATGTGGTGATTAACGAAATTGAGAAGAAGATAGATAAATATAAAATTTTAAAATTGTCTTGGTTTGGTAGAATTGCAATGTGTAAGATGATGTTGCTGCCTAAGTTCAACTTCTTATTCGAGATGCTACCACTAAATTTGACAGAGAAAGATATTGAAGGATATCAGAAAAAACTGGATAAATTTTGTAATGGTGGCAAAAGACCTAGATTAGTGAAGAAAATGTGGTATCAAAATCAAAAGGAAGGTGGATTAGGAATCCCCAAATTATTTAATTATTATTGTGCGTATGGTATCCGGATAGTGGTAAAAATATTAAAAGGTGAAGATAACTATTGGAGAGACTTAGAGTTAAAGGATATAGAGAAATTTGGATCAAGGTGGTTTTTAGATAAAGCAAATTTAAAATGTGTAAGTAGAAGTTATTGGTTAAAGGGATTAAGTAAAATGTGGAATAAATTTGTTAAAATTTTAATTCCGGATATAATCTTTTTGGGGGAGACAATTGGAATTTGGCCAATTAAAAATAATATAATACGCAATGAAGTGATTAAAGAGGAAAATATAGAAATTATTAGAGATTGGATAAAAGTTATGGAAAATGAAAGGAGGAATAAAGAAATTATTGAAAAATTAGGGTTAAGTTGGTTTGAAAAATACAGATAGAAAATGGACAAAAAACTAAGGAAAATTATTCGATAAATAGATGTGAAACTGAATTTGAATATTTAGTATCTCGGATTATGAAAGATGAAATTGGGCTAAAGGGACTCGTTAGTAGGGTTTATAAGATTATAAATTCTGATGAAAAATTACAAAGAGTGATGAGGACAAATTGGGAAAAAGATCTTAATATTGAAATACCAGAGTCAGATTGGAATGTGAATTGGAAGAGTAGAATTATGAGAACTTTATCTATAAGGATTAAAGAGCACAATTATAAAGTTGTTTGGAAATGGTATTTGACTCCAGTAAGATTGTCACAAATGGATAAAAAATTAGTAAAAATGTTGGAGATGTGAGATGGAATTGGGGACTTATGAACATATGTGGTATAATTGTGATAAGGTTAAAAGTTTTGGCAACAATTGGAGAAAATGATATTTGAAATGATGGGGAAAGTAATAACATTGAGAGTGGAAACTATATTATTGTTGGTAATTAAGGAAATAGAATTAACAAAATATGAAAAAGAATTGATTAGAATTATGATTATAATAGGTAGAATTATAATAGCTAGATATTGGAAACTAGATGTGATTTTTAGAATAGAAGAGTGGAATTCTGAAATGTGGAAATTAGCTTTAAATGATAAAATGACATGTGATATTAAAATTAGAAGTGGTGTGTATAAAGAAGATATTTTTTGGAAGACTTGGAAACCATTTGTGGACTTTGCGCTTGGAACATTGGACGCTTCAGTACCTGTACCTCGAGAACGTGGATTTTGGCAATCATGAGGATATATCCGAAGACCCAAATCTTCCTTTTATGTATAGCACAAGGGTGTAATAATGTATTTTCTTTTTGTTTGTTTGTTGCAAAAAAAGTAATAATAATAAAAAAAAAAATAGAATTCAATGCCTCCAGGTCCCTGCCCCCACATCGGGGTGGGGGGCTGGGCTGCAGCTGCTATTTGAGCTCCAGCAGTCTGTATCCTCTCTGGCTGAGCTTTAGGAATCTCATCTGTGCCTGCAGAAGCCTCTGCTTCCACCCACCCCCCAGGTGTTCATTCTCCCCACACACCGGCAATGCATACCTTTCATGGGCTATACAACTTTCAAAAGCTTCTTTCAGAAGCTGCAGGGCTTGAGTCAGCAGGAGGTCTTCTTTGTCCTCTTCCTGCCAGGTTGTCTCTCCACACCAGCATCTAGTAACTGTCACCCTAGGGGGGGACTTCCTCTGGAGATTCCATCCTGCCCACGCCCAGCAACCACTTGGCTCTGAACAGCTTTTCTTCAAGCTGTAATTCAGACATCCACTCCAAGGTTTCCCTGCTGCACCTGGTCTGAGGAAGGATGGATCCAGCAGCTCCCATGTCCTCTTGGTCACTGTCTTGGTCAGACATTCTTTGCTCAGCCCCCATGGTAGCGTTTTCTCTGGGATGGCTGTTAAAGCAGAATTTGCTTAATGTCATGTGTGCCTCCATTCAAAACTCAAGAAAGATAAACCCCAGCTCCATGTTTGTAGAGAAAGGTACTTTTACTGAGTATGAACTGAATGCAACAAAAGGAAAAGAAAGTCTGAGGCAATAGGTGCAAAAATTACATATTGAAAGCATCCGCAAATCCCTCCTGCCAAGGACCCAAGTTGAATGTCCAATCCACATCTCCCCAAAGTGTCATGTGAGGTGCTTCTTCAGATGGTCCCGTCTATCTGGTATGCCGGAACGGTTGACCTTGAGTGCTATCAGCACTCCCTGCAGCTGCTATGAAGGCAATAAGCGTTTTTCTCCTTTTCACAAGACATCTCCACTAGCTCACTTCCCCCTTCCCAAATCCCTAAATTACCTCCCCATTCCCATTGCTATGGCAGCCAAAAGCAAGCAAGCATCATAGAGGCTGACAATAGTATTCATCCAAAGATGACTAGCCAAAAAAACTACATTCTGGGATTAAATGTTTAAATAGGAAGATTTTTTTCTGAAACTTGAAAACTGGACAAACTGTGTACCAAATAGACTATTTATATTCCATTTCCATTTATGTAAATTAGAATAAAAACTATTTTAAATCTATTGAGATTATCAGAAGAAAAGAAACAGCAAAAATTGGAGAACAGATGCTTATTATTAGTTTAACCACATTTTACAGGAATGTTATCTGTTTCTTAGTTCAATATTAGATGTATGGAATGTTTGGACAACATCATTTGTGAACATGCAGAATCTTGAATCTGTCATGAAATCCAAAACTAAAAATGTTGATAATCTAACAAAGGCCTAAAGATCTATAAAATTCAATTCACACATTAAAAATACATAGATAAGTCTCTTAAGAAAGCCAGTTTGATATAATGATTAAAACATCAGGCTAGAAACCTGGACACTGCTTTAGTCCTACCCAAACACAAAGCCTTCTGGATGACAAAGATCAATTTCTCTCAGCCCAAGGATGGAGACAATGGCAAACCAGTTCTGAAAAACACTGCCAAGAAAACTGTAGGGATTCGTCCAAGCAGTCTCTAAGAACTGGACATGATTAAACATAAAGAAAATATATCTCAAGCCTTCTATTATCTACTAGCTGTATCTCTTACATTTGCTACAGGATTAAATGTTGCTAGGATAAATGGTCCTAGAATAACTCCAAAACAAGAAATTATTTTCAAACACCCATTAGGCCATTTCCAATCAGATGTGGAAGAAGTTAGATTGGATATTGAAGACTGAAAAAAATCAGTACCATTGAAAATATGAGGAAAGAAGCTAAGGCCTAAAGATATTACTATTCTCAGAGCAAAGTGTATGTTCTAGTACACTGTTTCCCCAAAAATAAGACCCACCCCAAAAACAAGCCTTAGTCTGATTATTTTTGAAGTGGGCCTAATATAAGCCCTACCCCCAAAATAAACTTGCAGGATGAACGTGGCCAGCACGAGAGCCCACCCCTTGGTGCAGTATGAATAACGATGAATCTGAGTGTGGAGGCAGAGGCAAGGGGGAAAAGACAGACAATCTAAATGTGCTGCGTGGCTGCACGGAGGCTTGTGGAAGGCTTATCATTATTTATGCACCACTGGAACAATTTTGATCTATCAAATATGCATATCAGAAAGACTATCTGAAAATATCACAAATTTGATAAAGTTATGTATCCTATGGAATGAAGAACATTATGAATAAATATCTGGAATGGTATGAAGTTATTATTTGTTACTGTCTTTATTGAAGATTTTGGCTGGCTAGCTAGCCAAGTTGGCTTCAATAATTTGATGAGTGGAATATGGAAAAGAGAAACTGATGAAAAATGTAATCTGCCTACATGGACAACAAAACAGCCTAAGATTCTTGATAGTGGGTGAGAATAACATATTTATTTATTAAAGGGGACTACAGCCAAGAAATTAAAAAACGCTTGCTCCTGAAGAGGAAAGCTATAGCAAAGTTAGACAGCATACTAAAAAGCAGATACATCACCTTGCCAACAAAAGTGTGTATAGTCAGGGCTATGGTTTTCCCAGTTGCAAGGTACGGTTGTGAAAGTTGGACCATAAGGAAGGAAGGTTGAGCATCAAAGAATTGAGGCCATTGAACTATGGTGCTGGAGAAGATTCCTGTGAGTCCTTTGGACTGCAAGATGATCAAACCAGTCAGTCCTAGAGGAGATCAACCCTGATTGCTCTTTAGAAGGCCAGATCCTGAAGATGAAACCCAAATACTTTGGCCACCTAATGAGAAGGAAGGACTCATTCACTGGAGAAGAGCCTTATGCTGGGAACAATTGAGGGCAAAAGTAGAAGGACATGGCAGAGAATGAGGTAGTTGGATGGAGTCACTGAAGCAGTCGGTATGAGATTAAATGGTCTCTGGTAGAGGGCAAGAAGAATGGTAAAGGCCAGGAGGAAAGTTGTCCATGGGGTTACGATGGATCAGACATGACTTCACAACAACAACAACAATTTATTAAAGTTATTGGCTCAATGCCAGTAACTGTGAGATGGATCTCAGAGTCGAAGCAGACTACCACTTTAATATAACTCAACAGTTGTGGCAGCAGCCAAAAAAGCCAATACAATCCTAGACCGCATTAATAGAGGGATAGAATCAAAATCATTAGTATCACTTTACAAAATCTTAGCACAGCCACACTTGGAGTACTGCATCCAGTTTTGATTGCCATGATATAAAAAAGATGTTGAAAGAGTGCAAAGAAGATAAACAAAGATGATTAGGGAACTGGAGGCTAAAATATACAAAGAATGTTGCAGGAATTGAGTATATCTAGTCTAGTGAAAAGAAGAATTAGGGAGATATGATAACAGTGTTCCAATATTTGAGGGGCCGCCACAAAGATGAGTGGGGGGGAACTATTTTTAAAACACTAGAAGCAACACAAGACCAATGGATGGAAACTAATAAAGGAGAGAAGCAACCTAAAACTAAGGAGAAATTTCCTAACAGTGAGAACAATCAACCTGTAGAATGGCTTGTCTTTAGAAGCTATGAGGTTCCTCATCACTGGAGCCTTTCAAGAAGAGACTGGATAGCCATTTGTCTGAAATGGTATAGACCAGTGATGGCTAACCTTTTTGGCATCGCATGCCAAAAGTGGGGGGAACATGGGAGGTCATGCGCATGTGTACCCACAGCCATAATTCAATGGGCCCGGACCCGGGCCCCTGCACATGCATGTGCGATCCCTCCCCCGACATTTGGCACGCAATGGCATGGTGGGCCCGATAGGCCCATTTTTCACCTTCCCCAGGCTCCAGAGGCTTTTTTGGAGCCTGGGGAGGGCGAAACCATCCTCCCCACTCCCGAGCCCCTCCGGAGACGAGAAACATCTTGTTTCCTGACTTCCGGTGGGCCCAGAAGGTCTGAAAATCAGCTGGCTGGAACATGCATGTGTACTGGAGCTGACCTAGGGCAAAGCTTGCATGCTCACCAATATGGCTCCCCATGCCACCTGTGACCCGCGTGCCATAGATTCACCATCACAGGTATAGACTCTCTTGCTTGAGTAGAGGGTTGGACTAGATGATCTCTTAGGTCTCTTCCAACTCTGTTTTATATGTTCTGTGTTTTAATGTTCTATGTTCAATATATTGCTGGACATCTAAGCCACTAAGTGATTAGAAAAAGACTGTTATCCCAATGCCGTATTACTTTGTGATCTTCAGCAAGAAGAGATCAATAAATAAGTCACTAAATAATGTGGCTGAGAAAACAAGTGATGTAACTAGCAAGCCAAAAGAAATTCAATCAATGTTCTTTTAAAGATGAACTGTAACTGGAACAAAGAAAATCAGTGATAGGATTCAAATAATTTAACAACCAGTTCTCTGCCCTAATGACCGGCTGGCTAGGCATGGCTGTGTGGTTATGTGACTGGGTGGGTGTGGCCAATTCAACATCACTTATGTCAAGGGGTGCCTCTCCTTGCCTGGCCTCTCCTCGCCATGCCCAGGACCACCTTGCCCCTCCCCTCCCCGCCATTCTTTGTCATGCCCAGCCGCTCACCTCACCAGAGTGAGTAGTTTTCAAATAAAAAGATTGCTCGCCTTGTGCAAACAAATAACAAACATCTTGACTTCAGGTTTGATGCATCTTGCAAAGTCTTACTGCTCATTCTAGCCTCCTTTCCTACTAACAGGTCCATCTCAGATTGTAATTTTGCATCATTCTATGGGAGATTATTCTGAAATGTTATCTGTGATGTTTGCAGCTTTACAAGTTTGTTTCCTCCAACCGTGTTTTCACATGGCTGAATGACCAGTCACTCTCTCCCTGCCCAAACCACTTCTTAGATTGTGGTTTTGGGGAAACTAAGAGGAGGAAGGAATATTAGATAAGTTCTCCACCTTGAGTTCCTTATAAAGTAATAAAGACAGGATTAACATCTAACAAAATAATTTGTGAGAATGAGGTCCTTTTAAAGGAGAAGTGGTGCTGACTGCCTTGTTACATGCCTTAACTACTGCATTTATTTCATTTTTATCCACTTTATTTTCCCCTACTTTTTTATTTATTCTTCAATGATGGCAAAGCCCCATGATGGCGAACCTCTGGCACCCGTGCCAGAAGTGGCACACAGAGCCATCTCTTTGGGCATGCAGGCTGTTGCTTGTTGCTCTTCTGGGTTCTGGCACACCAGCCAGCTGGTCTTCACACCTTTGGGAGCACTGGAAGCCAGAAGAGCAGCCACCTGGTGTGCATGTGCACGCTGGGAAGACGATCTTCCTATTTCCGGCATGCACATACGCACTGGCCACCTGGTCTTCTGGTTTCTGGTGTGAATGCCCATGTGAAGACCAACTGGCCAGTGTGCATGTGCATGCCTGAGACTGGAAGTTCATCTTCCTGATGCACGCATGCACACTGTGCGGTTACTCTTCCAGTTTCTGGCACACATGTGTGAAGAGAGGCTGGCCAGTGCACCAGAACCAGAAGACCCACTCTGGTATGCATACGATAGGTTCACCACCATGGGGCTATGCCATCATCGAAGAATAAACCAAAAGTAGAGAAAAATAAAGTGCATAAAATGAAATAAATGCAGTAGTGTAAGGCATGTGACAAGGCAGTCAGCACCGCTTCTCCTTTAGAAGGACATCATTCTCACAAATTATTTATTTTGTTAGATGTTTACCCTGTCTTTATTTCTTTATAAGGAACTCAAGGTGGAGAACTTATCTAATATTCTTTCCTCAATTCTGTTAATTCGAACATGTATTTAAAAAGACATAAGAACTCTGACAATAAACTCCTGCTTTGTATTAAAAATTTTAAAACGCTTTCCCTTGCCTAATCCTGTCAAGAACAAGGTGTGAACTGGCTGAATCCAACCACTCAAGAAAATATCTGAAAAACTAAATGAATCTTTGAATACTATGCAAAATTTCTACGCATCCCAGATGTAACTCTCGGAATAAATTAACATTTTAAAAACGATAGGAACAAGATTGGGAATGGTGGACAAGATACTACAATTATTGCCTGGACAAACTCCAAAAATTAAATTAGTGTAAAATTGACATTGCACATACTGGACATTCAGTGAAAAAACTGGATGTTCAAGTTAAAGAATATAAATTAGTTTTAAAACACTGGATGCTAATTACAAGGGCCAAATTAAAAAAAATATAATTGAAAATATCAACAATCTGACACAATGTAACAGTTATTTTCCCAGAATTATTAAAGAGGCAATGTGTTAACATCCAAGTAATTTATTTAGTGAAGAAGTGTATAAATTATCATCTAGATAGCTGTTAGTGATTGAGTCTAGTTTAATTAGCAATATATCAGTGTAATAATCAGGTCAGGTAAAATTAAAATTTATGAATTAGAATTTGAAATCCATTGGTAAATATGGATATCTGTGAAGATCAAACACTATCTGAGATTTTTGGAGAAAGAATGGGACATACAATACTTACAGTACCCAATTTCCACTAAAAATGTACTCTCTACTTATTTAATTTCTGGCAAACCAAAATATCTCCCTCCCACCTCATCATCCCAACCCCACCTTAACTTAAAATACTGACTAAGGTATTATTGGATTTGTTCAACTTACGGATCAGATGCACCTAAATGGGAGTTATTTCCAGGTACACTTTGGAAACACAACACAAACAACTAACATTTTATTTCTGTAACCATGATAATACCATCATTTAAATGAATTTAAAAATGTGAAATAGCATGCATGTGCTGAGAGTTTATCTATGTTTGTTTCTCTGATTTAGTTTATTCTTCAGAAGAAGGAAACATACTGTTCATTTCTCCTATTTATGTGTATGTATAAATGTTGCATTACTGCACTAGCTTATATTATAAAACACTGAATGACACAGAAGTGGGAGAGAAAAGCCTTGTATACTTCACAATGAAATAATCCAGGTCTTGCAGAAATTTGCATGGTCAGAGTTTACATTGTCTTGTGGGATCTAATAATGATATGTAGTGATGTCATAATGAAAATCCTGTCCTTACATTTGATATAAGTATATAAATTGTAATCTTTGTGCCATGATACACATATCATCACTTTCATATACACATCCTCCACTTTTGTTTGAAGTGACCTAACTGCCTTCTTTTCTGCTCCCCAATGAATCTTGCACTCTCAGAAAACCGCTTCCCACCTTCTTGTTTCAAACTGCATTGCAAGAAAGAGCCTCTCTGAATCAGTCTATTAGCTCCATGGCAAGAGCGAAAGCCTCACTTTGTATAATGGTTTAATTATAATGTCAACATGGATTCATTAGCATGTCAGCTGTTGCTGTAATTGGATGAGTGGGGAGGGTCCCAGAGCCCCCAGGTCAGGGAAACTGATATTGTGACTAGAATATTGAATTCGCTAAACAGAGGGATAAGGCTTGATCATGATCCAGGAAGGACAATTGGTTGAGAACAATCAGGGACTTGATAGCAGTTGTATTTTCACCAATGATCAGAAGGATTTGGCTTTCCATGTGCTTAATTATGGACTTACTTCTATGATCAGGGCAGCAGATGTAGTCTTTAGAGGTTTTGAGTGATGGGAATTTTTGTTTATTTATTTGTCAAACACAACAATATATATAAGCATGAAATAACAATACGAATTGGGTACAACCAAAGGGAACATTAGGACGGGAACGATAGGCACACTGGTGCTCTTATGCACGCCCCTTACAGACCTCTTAGGAATGGGGTGAGGTCAATAGTAGATAGTCTTTGGTTAAAGCTTTGGGGATTTTGGGAAGAGACCACAGAGTCAGGTACTACATTCCAGGCATTAACAACTCTGTTACTGAAGTCATATTTTCTGCAATCAAGATTGGAGCGGTTCACATTAAGTTTAAATCTATTGTGTGCTCGTGTATTGTTGTGGTTGAAGTTAAAGTAGTCTTCGACAGGAAGGACATTGTAGCAGATTTTATGAGTTATACTCAGGTCATGCTGAAGGCGGTGTATATACAACAGAAAAAAAGAAACAAAAATAATATCATTCTAACCATCTTCTTTGTGGATGATATAAAAACAGAAATTCCCTTTTCTGAATCAAGAATAGTAATGGGGTTTATAAGGATAAATGTTGTTAACGGTATTCATTTTCATATTTTTCTGCAACAAGAGTTTTTAAAAATTGAGGCCCTGCATTAAGTTATGTAGAAAGTCAGTACCTAATCCCAGTGGTGAAATGTAAAATTTGTTACCACCAGTTCTGTGGGTGTGGCTTGGTGGGGGGGGGGTAATGTGACTGGGTGGGCATGGCCAGCTTTTTTTTTTTACTTTTAAAAGCATTTTTTCTACAACCTCTTCAGCCAAAGATTTAATTAAATTTAAAGCAATTTTAATAATGAGAGTCAGTTGTCAAAAAAAGCAATGTGGTAATATTAAGATTGTCTAAGACAAATTGTGTAACAAATTGTGGCTCACTTATAACAGATAAACTTCTGATTAGAAACAGCATGGATTCTAAACTGTCAGTTTTTCTCCTTAATATTAATACTATTTTCATAGCTTGTAGTTTAGTGAATCAGTGTCAATATACATTATGTTTATCTGTTGCCTAGAAAACTTCATTCAAGTATTCTTGTTTTTATAAATTGGATAGTTATAAAATCAGTGGTGGGATTCAAATAATTTAACAATTGGTTCTCTGCCCTAATAACGAGCTGGGTGGGCATGTGACTGGGTGGGCATGGTCAATTTGATTGGTCTCACCTTTAGGAAATTTCTCTTTAGTCCAACTCACAATAAAATAGCACTGTTCCAATATTTAGAAGAGAAGAGAAGAGAAGAGAAGAGAAGAGAAGAGAAGAGAAGAGAAGAGAAGAGAAGAGACCTTGGAGGTCTTCTAGTCCAATCCTCTGCTTAGGCAGGAAACCCTACACCACTCCAGACAAATAGTTATCCAATCTCTTCTTTAAAACTTCCAGTGTTGGAGCATTTTACAACTTCTGGAGACAAGTTGTTCCACTGATTAATTGTTCTGTCAGGAAATTTGAGAAACTATTACAAAAATGAGGGGGTCAAACTATTTTCCAAAGTACCAAAAGAAATAATGGATGGAAACTAACCAAAGAGAGAAGCAATTTAGGACTAAGAAGAAATTTCCTAAGAGTGAGACCAATCAACCAATGGAATAGCTTGCCTTCAGAAGTTGTGAGTGCTCCATCACACACAAGCAACACAGTTACAAGATAATTTCAAATCTTTACAGTCTAATACTGTAAGATAACTCTTAAATGCGGAAAATGCATGATCAAAATAGAAACAGCATTGCAACCCTATTCCAAATTAATAAAATCAATTCTGCTAATTAGAACATGTATTTAAAAAGACATAAGAACTCTGACAAGAAACTCCTGCTTTGTATTAATTTTTTTAAAACTCCTTTCCTTGCCTAATCCTGTCAAGAACAAGGAGAGATTCAACCTAGAAATAAAGAGGAATTTTCTGACAGTGAGAACAATCAATCATGGAACAGCTTGCCTTTGGAAGTTGTGAGAGCTTCATCACTGGAGGCTTTCACAAAGAGATTGGACTGCTATTTCTCAGAAATGGTATAGGATCTCCTGTTTGGGGTGGGGTTGGACTGGATGGCTTACAAGGTCCCTTCCAACTCTGTTAATCTGTATGATCTGTAAGTTTCTACAGTTTCTGTGCTGACTGCATTTGTGAGGTTTTATTATTGCAACTAAGTATTCCCTGTTAAATGGTTCTTGGCTGTCTGCCTGGGCCGGAACTATTAACTGAAGAGAGAGAAAAGGTGGAGGGGAATCTCTCTTGAGTTTTAAAGGGGCTAGAATTTTTCTGCTGAGGAAATGGCTATGTGGTTATTTCTTCTTTTTCTTTTCCCTTTCTTTGGTTAATTACAAATTAGCAGGAACGTCTGAGTTGTATGTAAGCTACTGGAATCATTAGGCAGGCAGCCTTGACTAGTCAGCCGGTTCACAGAACTCCGCAAAGAGTTAACAAACCGTTTTCTTCAACTGGTGAGAACAGGTTGATTCCCACCACTGCATAAAATCTTTATGTAAATACCAGAAGTAGCTGGACTAAAGCGATTCTTAATATACAAGAATCTTCTTGGGGCTGGTTCGAAATTTAAAATAAAATAATATTGCTAATGGATTGGAAATGAAGCAGGTGGAAAGAACAGGGATGAATCTGATTTGACTTAAGAAGAGGTTTGTACTCATTTGTATGCTTATGTGCAGGCATGTGTGCACATACTCATACACGCATACATTTTATTGCATCACTCCTGTGTTTGCTTGTTTTTTAAATAATAAAATTACCTCCCTTAGAAAGTAATTTTCTTTCTTTCTTTCTTTCTTTCTTTCTTTCTCTCTCTCTCTCTCTCTCTCTCTCTCTCTCTCTCTCTCTCCTTTTTTATTGTAGATATTGCACTGAATTTACTGCATCTACAAGCATTGGAAACTTTCCTCAAGAGTTAGAAAGGAAAGTAGAAAGTGAAACAAAGAAAAATACATCCCCAGTTTGAAAGTCTTACATGAATGTGCTGATATTTCATAAATCAAGAATGAGCAATTGGAAATCTCTGCCATCCCCAGCATTATTTTATGTAGTTCTTGAAGACCCTATCACATTTTTTTCACATCTTTAAATGCTAATATTTTTCACACGAAAGACTAAAACATTCTAGATTTGTAGAAGGATAAATAACAAAATGATTAAAACAAAGATACAGCATTGTAATGTAAAGACATCACAGTTTCACTATTTGTTTCATTTAGGGGGGAAAAGATACATGGAGAGTTAGGATAGAATTGTATAAATATATATATATGATGGGGAGAAATTGGATCATAAATAAACCGGCCTCCAACAAATCCAGCATCAAGTAGCAGTTTCTCTTATTTCATCCAATGAAAGAGATGCTTTTATCTGCTGCAGATACTTGAGGATATAATATTTTGCAGTGCCTGCAGCAGAATGTCTTTCAATACCAATTAATGAGGATTCATAAGCAGAAAAGTATTATGCACTTACTAACAAGCTTCTGTATTATTGGCCATTGTGTGTAGAATATTGGATGCGATATGTTTCATCTAATATAATACTTCTTATGATAGTCCATTTTTGATAACCCTTTTACAGCGTTTATGTATTAATTCAGAAGTCTATACAGCAGGGGTGAAATCTAAAAATTTTCCCTACCGGTTCTGTGGGCATGGCTTAATTGGTGGGCGTGGCTTGGTGGTCAGATGGCTGGCTGGGCGTGGCCAATAACAATAAATAAAAATAATAAACAAAGTATAAAAAACAATAAGAGGTACCAAAAACCAACTTTCACACTTTACACACATACAACACAAGACAACTGACTCACACACAATGTAAAAGCAGCTGCACTTCACACTTCACACAGCCACAAAAAGCTCAAAAACCAACTTTCACACTTTACACACATACAACACAAGACAACTGACTCACACACAATGTAAAAGCAGCTGCACTTCACACTTCACACAGCCACAAAAAGCTCAAAAACCAACTTTCACACTTTACACACACACAACACAACTCACACACACACACACACACAAAATACCACATACTGGTATTTTGTGTGTTTGTGTAGTTAGAGTGAAACACTACAGAAACACACCAAATCTCAGAAAGCTGCACAAATATTTTATTTTATTTTATTTTATTTTATTTTATTTTATTTTATTTTATTTTATTTTATTTTATTTTATTTTATTGTGGACTTCAATTCCCAGAGTTCCTCAGCAAGCAAAGCCAGACAGCATTAATCACTCAGTGATGAAATAGATTAGCTAAGTTTAGATTAGTTCTGTCTGGTGCTAAAAGCGAAACTGGGGCTTTCCGGCTGGGAGAAAAGCCATGAGGTCGATCAGTAATCAGGTAAGTGGCTTAGACTCTTTTAAAAGAAGTTTTTCTACATGTTTTCTACAGAAAACATGTTTTTTAAGGTTCTGCTGATGAGGAACTCAGGTGAGATCCCCAGAGTAGCCTTTAAATATATTCTTTTTTAAGTTTAGTCTCTGCCGATCTCAGCTGAGGGGCGGGATCCTCAAAGGCTTTTTTTTTACTTTTAAAGGCATGTTTCGGCTGAAGCAAAACCAGCTTTTAAAAGTAAAAAAAAAAAATTCTCTGCAGATGGTGGGGCTCAGCAGAGGCAGGGGGGCGGGGCCAGGGATTTTTGCTACCGGTCCTCCGAACCAGCAGCTGCCATCGCTACCTAATCGGGAGAGCTGGTGTGAGCCGAGAGCATTTCACCCCTATTATACAGTATCCCAAACCTGGTGCAGGTATAACTTAAATCTAACAAAGAAATGAGTTTCTATATGCACTGGCTCTACACACATATATTTACCATCTGAGCCTGTATATACACTACAGAGTCATCATATTGGGGAGATGGACACATATCAATTTAATAAATAAATATATAAATAAATACGTGCAAATTCTGCTGCTAACTGTTAAATAATGCCAAAAGGGTTATCCATTCCAATAATCTATTAAGATGATTGGATTGATTTCTAAAAAGGATACTAGTGCTCAAGAATATCTCCCTCCTTCCCTTTAATTTGGACCCCATATTTTGTTTTATTCCAATACCTAAGGCAATTTAGAACAAGAAAAATATACAAAGATTAAAATTAAACAATTAATAAATGAATTAAACAAATGAGTTAACATCAGAACTACCATAACACATTACATTAAAACAATTCTAAATTAAAAATTTAGGTGAAAAAATGTGTTTACTGAGTAGTATAAGAGCAGGAACAAGCAAACTTTTCTGAGTGCATTCCATAGGCTGGGTGTACAGGAATTTAGAACAAACTTTTATGGAAGGAGTGAAATAATTGTTAACAGGCTTGGAGAAGAAATTACATAGCACTGAGACAGAAAGAACCAAGGGAAATAAATTTCAAATAATCCTTCCTTGATTTCGCATTGTATAAGACAGTGATGGCGAACCTTTTAGAGATTGAGTGCCAAACTGCAATCCAAAACCCACTTATTTATTACAAAGTGCCAACACAGCAATTTAACCTGAATTATGATGTTTTACTACCTAAAATAATGATAAACAAAGCAGACTTCAGCTAGTTGTTCTAAGAAAAATGTGATAAATGCACTTTTATACCCCTTTGGGGTTTTTTCTGCTTTTGAAATATTACATTTAGCAACAATAAAAAAGAAAAACTTTGTAATATTATTTCTCTCTTTCCTTCCCTCTCTCTCTTCCCTTTCTCTCCCTCTCTCTCTTTTCCTCCCTCCCTCTCTCTCTCTGCCCCTCTCTCTCTCTTTCTCTCCCTCCCTCCATCTCTCTCTGCCTCTCTCTCTCTTTCCCTCCCTCCCTATCACTCTCTTTCCCTTCCTCTCTCTCTTTCCCTCCCTCCCCTCTTCTCTCTCTCCCTCCCTCCATCTCTCTCTGCCTCTCTCTCTCTTTCCCTCCCTCCCTATCACTCTCTTTCCCTTCCTCTCTCTCTTTCCCTCCCTCCCCCCTCTTTCTCTTTCTCTCCCTTTCTATTTCTCTCTCTCTCTGTGTTTCTCTCTCTCTTTTGCTCCCTCCCTCCCTCTCTATCTGTTTCTCTCTCCCCCTCCCTCTTCTCCCTCTCTCTCTCTCCCCCTCTCCTGGGGCGGGTGTTAAGGAACCCCTGAACTGGTGCTGGGTGGGGGAAATCTGATATCTGGAGGCCAGCGAGCCCAGGAGTAGCATGCCAAAGCTCAGCTGGCTGGCATGGAGGCACAAGCAGCTCTGCAGGAAAAGCAACTGACATCCAGGAGGCCAGAGCGAGCTGAGATGATGCAGGATTGCATTGTGGCTCTGCACTAAATTTTACTGTGCTGCACAAGGTGCTGTGAGAGTAGGGGGAAGGCCATGGAGGCAGCAAAAATGAATGTACTGCGACGAAGACAGAATGCTGTTTCATACATTTTTTTAAGTCCCTAAAACTTTTGTTTCTCTGCAAACAACAGTGAGAAATGTGACAGAGAAGCTGGACTGGGGCAACGGTGCACGTGCCACCTCTGACACACATGCAATAGGTTCACCACCATGGGTGTAAGATGAGACAGAGAAATTTGGATAGGCTTTCAAGATTATAGCCCATAATGTTAAAATGGGATTCCTAAAGTCTCTGCAGTGCTTGGATAATCTTGAAGAAGTGACACTGGGAGCTCCAGTGATGGAGCACCTACGATTTCTGAAGGAAAGCTGTTCCACTGGTTACTTTAGAACTATGCCGCCTTCGACATGACCTGAGTTTAACTCATAGAATCATCCATTACAATGTCCTTCCTGTCAAAGACTACTTCAGCTTCAATTGCAACACTACATGAGCACACAATAGATTTAAGCTTAATTTTAACCACTCCAATCTTGATTGCAGAAAATATGACTTCAGTAACAGAGTTGTTAATGCCTAGAATGCACTACCAGACTCTGTGGTCTCTTTCCAAAATCCCCAAAGCTTCAACCAAAAACTATCTACCATTGACCTCACCCCATTCCTAAGAGGTCTGTAAGGGGTGTGCATAAGAGCACAACGTGCCTACCGTTCCTGTCCTATTGTTTCCTTTCATTATATCCAATTAATATAGTCATTACTCATATATATATACTTATATATTGTATAATTATTTCATGCTTATGCTTATATATACTGTGTGACAAAATAAATAAATAAAATAAAATAAATTTACTCACTGTTAGGAAGTTTCTCCTTAATTCCAGATTGCTTCTCTCTTTGATTAGTTTCAAGCCATTGTTTCTTGTCCTGCCCACTGGTGCTTTGTCAGAGTGCCAGCCTTTCAGGAATTGTCTAGCATTTTGGTAGTTGGTTTGATTTAGGATGGGTTAAATCCTAATTGAAGCTATGGTTAAATCTGTCCAAATATTGTGAAATCAAAGAGTTTTCAGCATGTTTTCTGACTGCTAGTTAGTGATCATGAAGACTTCTCCTGTTTGTCCTATGTAGTGGCTGTTGGGGTCTTTATACTGTATATTTTTTGATTACCCACCGTGCTGCTTCACAAGGGGAAAAAGCTCTAGAGGGGCAAAGCTCAGAAAAGTTCACTATCTCCTCCTCTCTCAGCCAGTTCTTGGTGATATATGGCAGGTCAGTAATTCAATTTGAAATTAAATCCTGGATAATACCAGCAATTAACCAGCAACTGAGCAATTTTCCCAGCAACTGAAAGCAACTTGAAGCTGAAAAATGGAAAATTTTAATTGGAGGAATCATCATCACTGACACTTAGATATTTTTAGCTAAACTATAGCCTAAAAGAAGAGATAGCAGTGGCCTACTCTTCTTTCTTTGGCCAGGTTGCAGCCTCTCATTGTTACTTGTCCCTATACTTATTACTTCATATTTTTTCCCTCAGGTCAAACTTGTTTCCATTGTCTTACCTTCTTCTAACACATCCTGGAACTCTAAGTGAAATTTAATAAAATACACCAAAAATTTTAAAGTCCGAAGTCTCACCAAAATCATTTATGAAGAAAGGTAGACTGGTTTTTAAAAGAACCCAGAAAGATAGACACATAAAGGCAGAATGCATCAGTTATCACAGCAAACAAGAGGAAAACCTAATATTCACTAAATCCACCCAGGCCTTCTACAATTTCATAAACAACAAACTTAAAGACTCAAGATCCATCCCACCACTAAAAGGACCAAATGAGAAAGATTGTAATGATGAAACCATGAAGGCCAACCTCTTTAACACATTCTTTAGTTCAGTCTTTTTAAACAGCAATAGCTCATGCCTCTCATTTCCCAATCGTACCACAACTACTCACAATGATTTACTACATGTCAATTTCTCAGAAGATGCCATTGAAAAAGCACTAGGCAACCTAAAACCATCTGTATCAATTGGCCCTGATGTATTATGTGCCTACTTCCTAAAGAAATTCTCAACCACCATAGCAGAACCACTTTGCATAATCTATGAAATATCTTTTAGAACCAGCACCTTACCTAACTTATGGTCACTAGCCACCATCATCCCTATCTTCAAAAAGGGTGACCCCAGCCTTACAGACCAATCTCATTATATTGTGTCACCTGCAAAGTCATGGACTCAATCATAAACCAATCCATTACCCTCTACTTAGAGACTAAGAACCTACTCTCTACCAAGCAATTTGGCTTTAGAAAAAAATTGTCCTGCAATCTGCAACTATTGCACTGCAAAAACATATGGACTTCAAAACTTGACCAGGGTAAATCAATAGATGCAATTTATATAGACTTCTTTAAAGCCTTTGATTCAGTGGTACACAATAAGCTACTTCTAAAACTAAAATCTTACGGCATTTCCAGATTCCTGCATAAGTGGATAGCTGCATTCCTATCAAACAGGGAGCAAGTAATCAAAATAGGGAACGCCTTATCTAACCCTGCACCTGTTAACAGCAGTGTCCCCTGAGGCAGCGTTTTAGAACCCACACTATACTTTATATAAATGACCTTTGCGATCATATTATAAGCAACTGCGTTCTCTTTGCGGATGATGTAAATCTATTCAAAACCACTGATAATGGTGCTATTCTACAAAAAGACCTTGACTATGTGTCAGAATGGTCAAAGAATTGGCAACTCCAAATCTCAACCAACAATTTTATTTATTTTATTTTATTTATTTTGTCACAACAATATATATAAGTGTCATACAAAAATTTATATAGTATATAAACAAATGCTCTCTGTCTTACACACTGGCAAAAAGAATCAGGACACAAAATACAAGTTGAGTGGACATGACCTTGTAGATGACCTTCACTCTGTCTAGGACCTTAGAGTACTCATATCAAATGATCTAAGTGTCAAAGCCCACTGTAACAACATTACTAAAAGGGTATTAAGGTTGTAAACCTAATCTTGTGTAGCTTCTTCTCTGGTAATATTACACTACTAACCAGAGCATACAAAACATCTGCCAGACCAATTCTTGAATACAGCTCATCTATCTGGAACCCACACTGCATATCAGACATTAATACAATTGAATGAGTCCAGATATTTCACAAGAAGAGTCCTCCACTCCTCTGCTCTCAACAAAGTATCTTATGCCACCAGACTTGAATTTTTGGGCTTAGACAATTCAGAACTTTGCTGTCTTCGGTCTTACCTGAGCATAGTACATAAAAACATCCATAGTACATAGTACATAAAAACAATGTCCTACCAGCCAATGAATACTTCAGCTTCAACCACAACAATACATGAGCACACAATAGATACAAACTTAAAGTGAATGCACTACCTGACTCTGTGGTTTCATCCCCAAACCCCCCAAATTTTAACCTTAGACTGGCTACTGTTGACCTCACCCCATTCCTAAGAGGTCTGTAAGGGGCGTGCATAAGAACACCAGCATCCCTGTCCTAATGTTTTCTTTTATTAGTATCCTTTACATTTATTTATAATTATGTTTACACTTATATCTGTCATAAAATACATGCTTGATGAAATAAATAAAATAAATAAAGTTTTCCATTCTTATGATAAAATAACAATGGGGCTGAAGATATAAGATAAATGAAGTGAGTATCTAGCCCTACACACACACACACACACACACACACACACACACACACACACACACACACACACACACACACAGAGTTGATCTTAGCTAAAAGGCTGAGAAATCCAGTCATACCATCAAATGGATACAATTAGAATGAAACAAAGCTGCTGGTAAATGAGAAAACTGACTTTGCAGTGGATTTATGTACTAATGATGACTATATTGATGTATGAACTACTATTGAAAATGAACATGGAAGATGACTATACACTATGTCAAAGAAAGTATGATGGAATTGGCAAAAACTTTAGATATAACAATATGGGAGAATATGTGAAGGATTGAAATTTTCATTTTGAAAGAAAATTTTTATAAGATAATATATCACTGTATTTAACACATCATAAATTGTCGAAGATATATAAGAATGTGTTAAAAATATATTGGGCATGTAATCAGTTTGAAGGTACTTTTAATCCTCTTTGGTGGGCATGAAGAAAGCTAAGAAATATTGGGATTAAATATGCATTTTAATTCAGGGGATTCTCAAACTATATGTATAACTGAAACCAGAGGTTTTCCGTTTAAGTTTGATGGATAAAAAGATGGAGAAAAATGATGGAACTTTGTTTTTATATGATAACAACAGTGAGACTTCTTTATGTGGAAGAATGGAAAGAGTTACAGATTTCTACAATGGAAGAATGGATGGTGAAGTTAATGGATTTGGCAAAGATTGCAAAATTGACCTCTTTGATCAAAGAAAAGACTTCATCTAACTTGATTTCTTCTTGGAAACCATTTTTGGATTATTTCCTTGTAACTGAAAAAAATTGTTTGGATATGACCTTGCCAAAATATGGTGTGTGGTAGTACACTGGTTTACAGGTTGTAAGTCAAACAAAAGGCTTGATTTACAACATTTTGTTTAGGGACATTGTTTTAATGGCACCAAAAACAATGACTTATCTCCATTTTTCACATGACCATTGCAGCATTTCCATAGTCATGTAGCTAGCTCGTATTTATGACAGTTGCACTATCCCAGTGTCATGTGATCACTTTTATGTCCTTCTGACAATCAAATTCAATGGGGAAGCCAGATTCATTTTACAATAGTGTTAATAACTTAACACTTGCAGTGATTCTCTTAACAAGAATGAGAGATTGGAAAGAAAGATTGTAAAATGAAGCAAATTTTACTTAATTGTCTTGCTTCACAACAAACTTTTGGACTCAATTATAGTCATAAGTTGAGAACTGTCTGCATTGCATTTTATGTTTGCATCTGTACGAAAAGAAAGTCATGTATCTGTATGAAAAGTAAGTCTTTTCTAAAACTTTTTTTCTTTTGGCAACCCCAATTTTTTCTGTTTCCCTTCTTTTTCTGTTTTAATTTTATTTTTGCTTTATATTTTAACTTTATTTGAAATTTAATAAAGTTTTATGAAAAAAAGAAACTAGATATTTTGGTTGACTAGTAGACTTAGATTTTAAAATACTGTGTAGAAAGTTAGTTGCTGGCTAATGAATATTTACTTCAATATGTCTAATCAAACTTCTCCTACTTGGTGCCCTTTTTATCTGTTCAGCTGCAGGTTTTCTGCAGCTAACAAGGAAATACCAACAGTTGTGGATTGAAATAATGGAAATTGTAAGTGGAAATTGTATGTGGAAATTGTAAGTTTTGGAAAACTCTAAGTTAGAAAAAGCTGGAACACATAATTATCTTTATTGCTCTTTCTGTTTCCTGGGACAATTATGAGAATTATGATTACATTTTGACATGATTGTTTATATGAATAAAAATATAATTATATTGCCAGTACTATTTTTTTTATAACTTGTGACATCAAGACTATTTTAAAGAAGAAAGGGCTACTGTTAGTTAATGGTGATGTGGGTGGTGGGGGTGCATTTTCTATATGTGTTTAAGTAGAGACTAATAGCTATATACCAGGCATTGTTGAACTTGATGGTTTTTATGGCCCCTTCCTAGTCAAGCATTCTACACTTTTTTAAAATGTGCTAAAAAAAAGAAAATCCTTAGATGTTTCCACAGCAAGTCTATAGCAGATGCCTGAACACTGAGATGGCTTCTCTAGCACCATAGTGCTCATCAAGAGCTTAGTAATTGACCCTAGAGTATAGTAGTTATTTCTCAATATTAGGGCTGCTTTACACATTATAAAGTAGCACTTTCACGGAATATATATAAAAACATATTCCGTGAAAGTGCTACTTTATATATATTAGTTACAAAAGTGATTCAAAAAGTGATCCATACAAAAGTTAAACTCTGAACTACATTAAATGTCTATTTTCATTGTGGAGAGCTTAGATTTATCATGACTCCCTGTGGTTTATCCACAGCAGCCATAACCTCTTTATTATACTCCCCTACGTGTTCTTGTTTAGAAGTTAGTGCAACTATGTTCAATATACCGTAACTTACTCACTAAATATAGTTAGGAATTTAACCACAGAATTAAATATACTTGATTCTATCCAGTGGGGATACTCTATTTTTATTGATTTCTCTAATGCACTTAGTATCCATTTCTTTCAGAAAAAAACAACCTGTACCTTATGATTCAGGATCTCTGGGGGAAAAAAGATAATGTGAATGGTGCAAGCCTGCAAAAAAATGTGGACCAGCAAAAATCTGGAGTTCCCAATTTCCTGAGTAAGATTATCTTTCTGTAAGACAAAGCTATCACTGAATCCAATCCGTGGACAGTGCTGTGCTATATACTGTAAGTGCAATCCAAAAATACTTTGTTTAATGGTGCTTACATCTCTGTAAGATTGCCTAGGATTGCTGGGTTTAGTGACTTCACTGATTAACATGGATTTTACTGAATCCTACAACTTTTATCAAATGGTAATATCTATAGCTTTCGGATGAAGTAATAGAACATCCATAATCATCTTTCTTTCATTCATCCATTTCTTTTCAATGGAACTGAAGCATGGCTAACTTTAGATTTGATTGTTTTTTTTTCTCATCATAATAGCTGACATTCTATGGTTCTAGTACTAATTTAAATATCTATACAGAGTGTATAAAAGGTAAAGGTACTTGCACATAGGTACTAGTTGTTCCCGACTCTAGGTGGCGGTGCTCATCTCCATTTCAAAGCCAAAGAGCCAGCGCTGTCCAAAGATGTCTCCGTGGTGATGTGGCCGGCATGATTAAATGCCAAAGGCACACAGAACACTGTTAGCTTCACACCAAAGGTGATCCCTATATTTTTACTTGCATTTTATTTGCATCACAAGCTTCCTAACAAACAGGAAGCAGCAGGTAAAGCTAAGCAAGATCACATCAAATACCTGTACAATTAGCACAGGGGCCCCCCAAGGCTGTGTGCTCTCTCTACTTCTCTTCTCTCTGTATACCAATGACTGCATTTCCAATGATCCATCAGTTAAGCTACTGAAGTTCGCAGATGACACAACAATGATTGGTCTCATTCGAGACAATGATGAATCCGCATATAGACGAGAGGTCGAACGACTAGCCTTGTGGTGCAACCAAAACAATCTGGAACTGAACACACTCAAAACCGTAGAAATCGTGGTAGACTTTAGGAGAAACCCTTCCATACTTCCACCTCTCACAATAGTAGACAACACAGTATCAACAGTAGAAACCTTTAAATTTCTAGGTTCTATCATATCACAAGATCTAAAATGGACAGCTAACATCAAAAACATCATCAAAAAAGGACAACAAAGAATGTTCTTTCTGCGCCAACTCAGTAAGCTCAAACTGCCCAAGGAGCTGCTGATTCAGTTCTACAGAGGAATTATTGAGTCTGTCATTTGCACCTCTATAACAGTCTGGTTCGGTTCTGCAACCCAACAAGAAAGACACAGACTTCAGAGGATAATTAGAACTGCAGAAAAAATAATTGCTATCAACCTGCCTTCCATTGAGGACCTCTATACTGCACGAATCAAGAAGAGGGCTGTGAAAATATTTATAGATCCCTCACATCCAGGACATAAACTGTTTCAACTCCTACCCTCAAAACGACGCTATAGAGCACTGCACACCAGAACAACAAGACACAAGAACAGTTTTTTCCCGAAGATCATCACGCTGCTAAACAAATAATTCCCTCAACACTGTCAAACTATTTACTAAATCTGCACTACTATTAATCTTCTCATCGTTCCCATCACCAATCTGTTTCCACTTATAACTGTATGACTGTAACTTTGTTGCTGGTAATCCTTATGATTTATGTTGATATATGACCATCATTTGTGTTGTAAATGTTGTACCTTGATGAAGGTATCTTTTCTTTTATGTACACTGAGAGCATATGCACCAAGACAAATTCCTTGTGTGTCCAATCACACTTGGCCAATAAAAATTTCTATTCTATTCTATTCTATTCTATTCTATTCTATTCTATTCTATTCTATTCTATTCTATTCTATTTTTTATGTGCTTTTGAATTACTAGGTTGTCAGAAGCTGGGACAAATAACGGAAGCTCACCACATTATACAGCACTAGGGATCTGAACTGCTGGATTGCTGACCTTTCGATCGATAAGCTCAGCATCTTAGCCACTGAGCCAACACATCCCATATACAAAGTATGTAGCTCACAGTAAAAAGTATCCAGACAAGGAAGAGGCAGGTAGCTATTTATTTCTTTATGTTTAAGTCATTGACACCAGGAAAGCCTCATTTCCACCAGAAAGATGTGACCGAAGAACTTTGAGAGACAGAATTGTGTATGAGAGAGAGTGAGTTTGCATAAACCCACTTGTAAATAAATCAGTTGGTTTTACAAAATGTTCATCTTTCTTACTTCTACCTCAAACTTACTTTTGGGACAATTGAATACGTTCTCTGGAATCTTTGAAGTTAACTTGGTTCATTCTCCCCACCCCCAATTAGTTGCATAAATTCAGCAATTTTCCTGCAGTCAAGATGAACTGGTACATATTAATTTAGTCTATTAGCTGATTGCTCAGTATCTTTTTTAGAAAGTATTTTAATCCTTTAGACCTTCTCTCTCATTTTGTTTTGTGGTATAAAATAAAATAAATTACAAAGATTGGAAGGCCTAGAATTATCTTGATGGTACACTTAATCTTTTGTTGATATATTTGCTGCATACAGGTAAGATTAAATAGCTCCTGTATGAAACCTTGGATTAGTACTATAATATTACTTTGATGTCCTCTGTTCATTTTTTTTATTTAATTTCATGCTTAGTTTAGTCTCATAATGTGTTGCTCTGCTTGAATCACTTTGCTTAGTTTGGCTGACCCAACTTCCTAGGTTTGCAAACAATTTTGTATATATTAAAAAAAGGGATTGGATAGTTGTGTGGCAAACTCTACACAAGTCTGTTACTTTATGATGCTGTGTGAACTAGGCTTTCATGGTAATTTGACTGATTTATGTTGGCACAGAATTTCTTTGAAAATGGGAAATATATTTTGCTAACCTGGATGTAAATCTAGTCAGATCATTCTTGTTATTAAAAATTCTGGAAATTTGATCCATGTCCATTGAAATTACCTAGTTTATTAGCCTTGGGATCTGAGATCTTTCTATTGCAAAATAGGTTTGCTCGCTTGGGTTGCTGGCCTATATACTGGACTCATCATAACAAAAGCCTGTTTGTGCATAGACTTTATTCTCTATATCTTTTGAAGTTTAAGTATTAATCATTTTTCTAAAAAGGGTGGATTTGATCATGCTTATATCACTAATCTGACTTAAAGGGATAAGAGACACACATAGAGAAAAAGAACGCATTTCTCTCTGTGGCTGTTTTCTTGTATGAATGTTCAATAGAAGCTATAAATCTATGCTCTTGTTTAGCAGTGGTGTGTTTTCTGCCTCTAATCCAATTTCTCCCCCGTTTGGTTTCTGTGCAGCCTCATTCTGTCTGACAGCTATTTAATAAAGCTATTTGCTTTTCCTTGACATGAGGCAGAGGTGGTGGGTGATGAAGAGCTATAAGGCCCTGGTGGACCACAAAACCTCATCCCACTCAACACTTTTCCAACTCAGCACAAATAATAAAAGAAATTAATCCATCCTATCTTGAGTTTTTTAAATGCATGAACTATATATTTAAATAAATAAACTAGTCTTCATCTTCAAATACAACACTTTCTCATATTCTGATCTTAATTAAATTTAAACATTGTGTAATCCAGTTTGAGAATTTTCTTGGTCATTTATTTTGAAGTTTCTTTACATGTAACTGATTTTTGTTTAAAAAATAATATCTAAGATCTGTCTCTCTCCCTCCCTCCCTCCTTCCCTCCCTCCCTCCCTCCATCTCTCCCTCATGAGTCAAAATCTAACCAGAGTGCTGAAAACTCTGTGCAGTCAAATCTGGTTGATATCTGATAGGCATCCACTAGAAAATCTCAAACTAGATTAGACTGTAGACAATATTATGAACATCATGGGATGGGAAACTCCAGGAAAAGTAAAATCAATCCCATGCTATTACCAAGAAAAGTATGGATATTCTATGTAGGCGCCAGGAGCTGAACATGACTTTAGAGTCAGCCACAGATAGAAAGATAGAAGATAGATAGAAAGATAGAAAAAGATGACAGATAGAATGATAGGTATGATCATAGGTACAATGCTAGGTAGGGTGATAGGTAAGTAGGTAAAAGATAGATAGATAGATAGATAGATAGATAGATAGATAGATAGATAGATAGATAGATAAATAGATAGACAGACAGACAGACAGACAGACAGACAGACAGACAGACCTTTGATGAATTAGATATTTAGGACTGAACAAAAAATTTTTGATCCTTCTCATTTTCAACAGAATTGTCAGGCACAAGAAATTGTCAGGCACTTCCTTCTCTGCAACCTCCAGTATCCCTACTCCAAACTTATTACCAGTGAAAGTGAAAGAGAGAGAAATAGAAGTTGAGAAAGATTGTTTAAGAAAAGATACTTCCTCAATTATTGAATAATTATAAAAATTATTCAATAAATAAAATAGAAGTAATAAGAAAGATACTGCTTCATTACTAAATACATAATTTATTCAAAATAATAATAATAAATATATATATATATCACTATGCCAGCAAAAAAATCCAACAGATCAACCATTGACGCTGATAAAAACTTAGAAACAAGAATAATAGCTGCAATTGAACAAAACTTAGAAAAAAGAATACTAGCTATTGAACAAAACCTAGAAAAAAGAATACTAGCTATTGAACAAAACTTAGAAAAAAAAATCCTAACAGTTATTGAACAAAGTGTCAGGCTACCTCTGATTATAGCTAAGTAAGAAAACACCTTGACTTCATTTGAATTAAAGACAAGTACTTTTACTAGCTACAGTCATGATGGCAGCGTATAAAGTTGGATCTGAAACAGAATAAGGCTAACACATCATATCCCCCCCAATTGTCCCTCCTCCTTCAGGAGGTCAGGCTGGTCTGGTCCAATGCCAACTCCTTCTCGGCCCCTCGTGGTAATCTTCTTCCACAGGTCTCTAGTTGTCAGTCATTCGAGGAATGCAGTTTCAGTTAGGAAAAACCCGCGTTATCCATCCTCAGCCGTTAATCCCCCCCCCACAAGGTTATGTCAGCCGACACTCATAATAGGCTCCCTTCCCCTACCCTGTACAGTGATATGATACATCTGATTCCTATAATTGTTAGATAATACAGCATAAACATTTCACATTCTATCTACTGCTATAAACTATTCAAAAGTATACGAAGATTAGAGCGGAGGCTGACATTCGGCCCTCCTGCAACAAGGACGTCAGTCCTAGAAAGGAAAAAGAGAAGTTAGGGTTTGTCAGGATATTTTTTATAGAATTGTGCTATCTTTTCGGAAGCCCGAACATTTTCTTTGTTTACCCATTCAGCTTGGGATAAGGGGAAGTGTTTCCAAGCAACGAGATATTGAATTTTATTTCTATGTTTCCGTGAATCTAATATTTCTTTAATTTCAAAATGCTGTTCTCCCTCTATGAGAATAGGTATAGGAGGGGGTGTATGGGTTGCACGAAGAGTGGAAGTATGCTCTGGTTTTAACAAGCTCACATGGAAAACGGGGTGAATTCGCCTAAGTGTTTTTGGCAAGTCCAGTTGTACAGTCTTTCTTTTCCCGGAACATCACAGGTGCGGCCACGCGAGGCCTAGCTGGTTGGATAAAGCCCCGCTCTAGGTTTTTGTCTATGAACTTTCGCAGCTCTCCCAATTCCTTCTGGGTCATGGGGTAAGCTTTTGGTTTTGGAAGTTTTACCCCCGGTAGGATGTCGATGGCACAATCAATAGGCCTATGGGGAGGTAGAACGTCTGATGCTTTCTCACTAAAGACTTCCCGCAGGTCCCAGTACTCCTTAGGTATCCTTTCCTCCCCATCTATCCGTTCAACCATTGCCCCCCACTTATCTTGGAGCATGGCCATAGTCTGACTCTTCTTGGATCCCCCTTTTCCTCCTTTTAACGCTCTTGAGCGGAACCGTAAGACTCCCGTTCTCCAGTTAATATGGGGGTTCCATTTCATAACCATGACTGTCCTAGTACCAAAGGTTGGTCCATTCCAGGGGCTACTATGAAGTTTAAAATCTCGCGATGGTCTCCAATTTCCATTTCTATGGGTTCTGTCACGAAATGGGCGGGTCCTCCCCCTGCCACACTGCCATCCAACTGGGCAAATGCTATGGGCCTGCTTAGGGTTCTCAACCTTAGTTCCATTTTTTCTACTAGTTCGGGACTGATCATGCATCTAGTACATCCCGAATCTAATAATGCTAACATTTCCCCCTTGTTGCCCGAGGAGGGAACATGCAGGTTGACTGGAATGTCCAAGGGCCCCGTGCCCAACACACCAGAAAGTCTTCGTCGGACTCCGATGTGGTTTTGCTGTCATCAGTGTCGGTCGACGCTTCGCGGTCCTCCTGGATGGGCGTGCCCTTCTTGGCAATGCCGTCCTCCACTTTGGCCGGTTTTCGCGCCTTAGCAGTTGGTTTCACTGCTTCCTTCCCACCACCAGGGGTCGTGCTTGGAACCAACTTCACTCGACAGTCGGCTGCCCGATGGCCCTCTTTTCCACATCTGTAGCACGCAGTCGATCGTTGTCTCCTCCTCTGGTCTAGGCGTGTCCTTGGGGCCACCCAGGAGAATGGGCCGGCACGGTCTTCCAGTGCGCTGCCTTCTGCTACGGTCCTTCGCTAGTTCAATTTCCATCTCTGCTGCCAGGGTATACCAGCCATACAATGTAGTTGGAGACGCTGTGCCCGGCACAGTTCATAGAGATCTCCATTCAGGCCCTCTTTGTAAAAGTCGACCAGGATCACCTCCGACCACCCTCTCATCAAGGGACTAGATCACTGAATTCCTGGGTATAATCAGCCACGGTCTCCTCCCTTGCCTGATGGTTTTCATTCGACCTTTGGCCTTCTGCTCCGCCAGGGGTCCTCAAACCTCCTCCTTAGTGCCGTAATAAAATGCTCGTAATTTTGCAGTAGGGGAGTGGTTTTTATACAGCGACACAAACCATGCAGCTGCTCTTCCGGTCAAATTGTGGGTCACAGCTCTAACTTGTGCTGCCTGTGACCAATAATCTCCCCCCCAGTCTAACATGTGGTCATTCACTATCGCCAGGAACAATTCCAGCTCCCTCGCATCTCCATCAAATTTTTCTAATATGGGGAATTTTGGCTTTTTCCTTCCCCGCGCAGCCTTGCTTGGTCAGCAGGTGGCGCGACCCACATCCAATTCAGCTTCATCTGGGAGAGGTTCGTGGCTCTGGCTCTTGAAATCTCTGCCCAGGGAATCCTCCAGCTGGCCCCTTGTGTCATCTTCCTCCTCTTCTCCTCCCCCAGGAGGCCCGGGTTGGGGTTCCATACCTTTGACGGGCTGCTTGCCTCACTTTCACTTCACGGAAAAGACGCAAGGCTTCCTCTAACTGGAGCTTGTCCTTTATCTCTTGCTCTCCCTGCCAATCCGAAAGCCTAAACTTCTCTTTTTTCTTCCTTTTTGTCACTCCAGAGGGAAGCTCTTCTGTGTCTGGTTTCCAACTTTTATCTTCCAGCTGTAGTTGTTCCATCCACCGATCTCTGCAATCTTCCAGCTCAGGGTTAAAAGTGGCAGCAGGAATTCCTCCGGACGCCTCCCCCGATTCAGCCAGCGACTGGCTCTCCCTCACATTTTTAAACTCTCCTCCCTCGGTATTGCGGTTGCAATCCTGGTTAGAAGACATGCTGTGAGATCCAACTTAATGTCAGGCTACCTCTGATTATAGCTAAGAAAGAAAACACCTTGACTTCATTTGAATTAAAGACAAGTACTTTTACTAGCTACAGTCATGATGGCAGCGTATAAAGTTGGATCTGAAACAGAATAAGGCTAACACATCATATCCCCCCCAATTGTCCCTCCTCCTTCAGGAGGTCAGGCTGGTCTGGTCCAATGCCAACTCCTTCTCGGCCCCTCGTGGTAATCTTCTTCCACAGGTCTCTAGTTGTCAGTCATTCGAGGAATGCAGTTTCAGTTAGGAAAAACCCGCGTTATTCATCCTCAGCCGTTAATCCCCCCCCCACAAGGTTATGTCAGCCGACACTCATAATAGGCTCCCTTCCCCTACCCTGTACAGTGATATGATACATCTGATTCCTATAATTGTTAGATAATACAGCATAAACATTTCACATTCTATCTACTGCTATAAACTATTCAAAAGTATACGAAGATTAGAGCGGAGGCTGACACAAAGTTTCACCAATCTGATAAAACAAATTACATCACAAAAAAATGAACTCTCAACTGATCAAAATCTCTTCCCAACTCATCTAACATTACATAATACTCATCCTTCAACTCAACCTAAACAACAAATAACTACTGACCAACTAATTAGAGATGCCTTGGAGAGAGGTCAAAAAATAAATAATGCAATATTATTTGGTCTAGAAAACACAAACGAACCCAATATCACCAAAATTCACAACATAATTGGAAATTATAATTCATCATCCATCTCCCCAAATGAATTAATTGCAGTCTCCAGTTGCTAGCAAAGAAAGCTGTGTGGTCCTGGGGCAGAGAAGAGGCTAGGGCATTTGAGGGGGTGAAAAACCTTTTGTCCAGCGATAGCCTCCTCATCCAGTACAATGGCACGTTGCCACTAGTGCTAGTTTGCGATGCTTCACCATATGGGGTGGGGGCGGTGCTCAGCCATAGGTTACCGAATGGAACAGAAGCCCCTATAGCGTATTATTCACGGACTATGTCCTCTGTGGAAAGGAACTACAGCCAGTTAGATAGGGAAGCGTTGGCCATAGTCTCCGGGGTTAAGAAATTCCACGAATACTTGTTCGGGCGAGATTTCGAGATAGTCACGGACCACAGACCCCTTCTAGGGCTGTTAGCGGGTGACCGCCCAACACCCGTGGCACTTTCTCCCAGGCTGACCCGATGGACTATTTTCCTAGCGGCATACTCCTACAAATTGCTCCACCGCCCAGGAAAAGACTTAGGGCATGCGGACGCTCTGAGCAGATGCCCTTTACCAGAGACAATTGAGGACCCCACCCCGGGGACACCCGTCTTACTAATTGACTCTTTGGACTCTGGCCCAGTCACATCCAAGCAGGTGGCTAGGGCATCTTATAGAGACATTACAATACGGACTGTAATCGGTTGGGTGCAGGTGTCATTGCTACCAAGTAGTGTTTCAAAGACTTTGCGAAAAAACAATCAGAACTGTCTGTTCAAGGGGGGTGTCTATTATGGGGGGATAGGGTAGTTATCCCAGAAAAATTATGCGAAAATGTGTTGGAACTGTTGCATGTGGGCCACCCAGGGATTGTGCGGATGAAGAGTTTAGCGAGGAGTTATGTATGGTGGCCCTTAATGGATAAGGACATCAGCGACAGGGTAGGGAAATGCCAATCCTGCCAAGAGTCGAGGTCGCTACCCCCTACAGCCCCAGTTAGAGAGTGGGAGAAACCCCAGGGGCCTTGGTCCAGGATTCACATAGATTTTGCGGGGCCGTTCCATGGGCAGACCTTTTTAATTGTAGTAGATGCCTACTCAAAATGGTTAGAAATAATCCTCATGAAAAGCACAACGGCCGAAGCAGTAACCACAGTCCTAAGGCATCTATTTGTAACACACGGCCTGCCCGACACCCTAGTCTCTGACAACGGCCCGCAATTCACGGCAAACCAGTTTGAGGAGTATTTAGCGGGAGAGGGCATCAGACATGTCCTCTCGGCGCCTTTCCACCCGGCGACGAACGGACTTGCAGAACGTTTCGTTCGGAGCACCAAGGAAGCGCTATCTAGGATAAGTCCAGGCGACTGGCAAACGAAAATAGACATTTTCCTGGCCGTACAACATAGGACCCCTTGTGTAACAACTGGCCGCAGCCCAGCGGAACTCTTAATGGGCAGGAAACTCAGGTGCCCGCTAGACCGATTAAACCCAACTTATACCCCAGATGGGTACAAGGGTATTCAAGGAAAAACCAGGGAAATGACAGTGGGTGACCCAGTATGGGCACACAACTATAGCGAGGGCCCAACATGGTTAAAGGGGGAAATTCTGGGCATAACTGGACCCAAATCATACATGGAGGACGGCCGGGTATGGAAACGCCACATAGACCAGTTAAGAAAACGCATACCAAACAAACTAGAAACCAAACAACCAGGCCCTGACTACCAATTGTTTGAATCTGCAGCTGACTCAAACCCGAGGCGAGCGGAGGACTTATCTGATTCCAATGAAGTCCAGCGACGCCAACCGGTTCCTCCTGAAGGCAACAGGAACAACTCAGCCAATAATCCAGGGCCGGACGGCCTAGAGGAGGAGCTGGGAGGAACAAACAGTCCCTCCGACCAGCTCGACTCTCTCCCAGAGAATGAACTGCGCAGGTCAGAAAGAGTTAGGAGACGCCCTGTCTACCTGCGTGACTACGTAGAGAAATAGCATGTAAATATTATGTAAATAGAGGTACAAAGCATTCTGGGAGGGAAGGAGTGTAATGTATTTTGAACTTTGAGAGGGAATTTTGGGCGGGAAAATTGCACGTTGCTGATTGGTTGAAGCCTCAACCAAAAGAGTATTTAAAGAGGGGTTTTTGCTGGTTGTGTTTGCTGGGGTCACAATAAACTAAAGAGCTGTTGCCACTCACTGGTCTCCTGCCTCTTCATTGCCCGAACCTAACAATATATACTAAGGCAGAAATGTTCAGTATTTCAGTATTCAGTATCCAGTTGAGGCTTAACTATTCTAGAAACGTTACTTATAAGACTGCAACATAAAGATGGTGTGTGGGTAGTTTTTTTTTTTAAGTTGTACATCTATAAAGTCTCTCCCCAGAGAATAAATCTTAATTATGTAAAAGTCCTGATAAGAACCAATCCATAGTAAAAAGTATAGGTAAAGGTAAAGATTCCCCCACACATGTGTGCTAGTTGCTTCCGGCTCTAGGGGCAGTGCTCATCTCTGTTTCTAAGCTGAGGAGCCAGCGCTGTCCGAAGATGTCTCTGTGGTCATGTGGCTGGTTTGACTAAATGCCAAAGGCACATGAACACTGTCACCTTCCCACTGAAGTGGTGTCTATTTTTCTACTTGCATTTTTTATATGCTTTCAAACTGCTTGGTTTGTAGAAGCTGGGACAAGTAATGGGAGTTCACTCTGTTATGCGGCAGTAGGGATTTGAACCACTGAATTGCCGGTCTTCTGATCAACAAGCTCAGTGTCTTAGCCACTGAGCCACCAAATCCCATAAGTAAAAAATATAGGATATGCTAAAATCTATTGCACAGTAGTGACCAAAATTGTGGAAAACTTTTGGGAAAGGTGTATTTTCTAAAACTAGCTAATAACACCACTTTTTTTGGGAGTAGTACCATAAAATTATATATCAATGGAAAAACATGGTTGTCAAACGGACAACAAGCGGTCAAAATAGGCAGTGCCCTATCAAATCCTGTTCCTGTCAATAGCGGCGTTCCCCAAGGCAGTGTTCTTGGACCAAGACTCTTCATATTATACATTAATGATTTCTGTGACCATATTAAAAGTAATTGTGTTCTTTTTGCTGACGATGTCAAACTATTTAACACTACCAACAATGCGACTACCCTTCAAAAAGACCTTGACTTTGTGTCAGAATGGTCAAAAACTTGGCAACTCCAAATCTCAACCAGCAAATGCTCAGTCTTATACATTGGAAAAAAGAATCTAAACACTAAATACAAACTCGATGGACATTACCTTACAGATGACCCCCACCCTGTTAAAGACCTTGGAATTTTCATATCCAATGATCTAAGTGCCAAAGCCCACTGCAACTACATCGCTAAAAAAGCTTTAAGAGTTGTAAACCTAATCTTACATATAGCTTCTTCTCCAGAAACACAACACTACTAACCAGAGCTTATAAAACATTTGCTAGACCAATTCTTGAATACAGCTCGTCTGTCTGGAACCCATACCACATTTCAGACATCAATAGAATTGAACGTGTCCAGAAATATTTTAGAAGAAGAGTTCTCCACTCCTCTGAATACAACAAAATACCTTATGCCACCAGACTTGAAATCCTGGGTTTAGAAAATTTAGAACTACTCCGCCTTCGACAGGACCTGTGTCTAACTCATAGAATCATCTATTGCAATGTCCTTCTGTTGAAGACTACTTCAGCTTCAATCAAAACAATACAAGAGCACACAATGGATTTAAACTTAATGTTAACCGCTTCAATCTTGATTGCAGAAAGTATGACTTCTGTAACAGAGTTGTTAATGCCTGGAATGCACTACCTGACTCTGTGGCCTCTTCTCAAAATCCCCAAAGCTTTAACCAAAAACTGTCTACTATTGACCTCACCCCGTTCCTAAGAGGTCTGTAAGGGGTGTGCATAAGAGCACAAACGTGCCTACTATTCCTGTCCTATTGTTTCCTTTCATTATATCCAATTAATATAGTTATTACATACTTATGCTTATATATATGCTTATATATTATATAGTTATTTTCATGCTTATGCTTATATATACAGTTGTGACAAAATAAATAAATGGATAAAAAAATAAAAAAATAAATAATTTAATCATATCTCAGTAACAACAGCCAGCCACTCAAACTATTAAACAAGCCAAAACCAGACCATAACTCAGCAGCACCCAGATAAACAACTCTAATCCTAATCTGCATCACACAAATGGTACTTAACTACAGCCCAGCAACAACAGCAGTCAATCAACAGTCCAAAATCAGATCATGACTCAGAAATATCTGAACAAGCAACATTCAGACTAATTTGCATCTCATAAAAAGGTATTTAAAGACCTGTGTTCTACAGATGAGCACAACTCAAAATGCACTGACGATGTCTCCTCGAATGGTGATGAAATGTTTGCAACCAATCTGCCAAGCTCTGAGCTCAAACCAACAGCCTAACTATCAATCCGAACTACTAATATTCAAACATATTTCAATGTCTATTAATGCTAGATCGTGCATTTTAGATTCCTATAAAAAATTGAAAACAAACATAAATTAAGGATTAGAGTTCTCATAAATAGTGGCTAGAATCATTCTCAGTTAATATGTGAACTTTGAGGCACAGTTGCTCAGTGACTTAAAGCTGGATTTGTCAGCTGGAGGTCAACTTTCCATACTCCAGCAGTTTAAGCTTTAGCACTGCATGACAGAATGAGTTCCCATCACTCACCTCAGCGTCTGCCAGCCTAGCAGTTCAAAAGCATACAAATGCAAGTAGATACTGGTGGGACTAATAGAAGCAAGAAAACAACTGGCTTCCAACCCATCTGAATGTGATATTAAAAAAGAGCAGAGAAAACAAAAGCCCCGGATGACACTGACTCCCTGTAGAATGCTGTTAGCTGCTTTGTGTGCAGAGAAGGGGTGGGTTCCAAATTTTTTTACTACCAGTTCTGTGGGTGTGGCTTATTTGGTGGGCATGGCTTGGTGGACATGCGACTGAGTGGGCGTGGCCAACTTGAAGTCACTCAGGACAAGGTGGGACGGCACCTTGTTGTGAGTGATATCAAGTTGGCCACGCCCACTCAGTCACATGACCAATGCTGCAGAGACAGGACGATTTCTCCCGGGGGACAGCCAGAGCTTTGCCGCCTCCTCTTCTTCAGAGGAGCTGCCTCCAAATCCTTGCGAAGGGACACACACACACACACACACACACACACAACAGAACACAGTACAACACAATGCAACAGACTCACACACAATGTAAAAGCAGCTGCACTTCACCCAAAATGGCCCCTGCAACAAGCAGGAACCTCACACAGCCACAAAAAGCTCAAAAACCAACTTTCACACTTTACACACACAGAAAACAACACAACACAACTGACTCATACATAATGTAAAAGCAGCTGCACTTCACCCAAAATGGCCCCTGCAGCAACCAGAAACCTCATATAGCCACAAAAAGCTCAAAAACCAACTTTCACACTTTACACACACACAACACAACACAACTGACTCTATCACACACACACACACAAAATGCCACATACAGCTTTGTGAGATTTTGTGTGTTTGTGTAGTTAGAATGAAACACTATAGAAACACACCAAATCTCAGAAAGCTGCACAAATATTTTATTTTATTATTTTATTTTATTTATATTTTTTAGATCAGGGGTCTCCAATCTTAGTAACTTTAAGGTTTGTGGACTTCAATTCCCAGAGTTCCTCAGCCAGCAAAGCAGTTGCTGACTGAGGAGATGGATTCCAGACAGGCAGATTCAGTTGCTAGCTGATGTAACTGACGTAAAGCATGGCTTTGCCAGCCCGAAAGAAGCTGTAATCAGGTAAGTGGGGGGGGGGTGTTGGGTGGGCCAGAGGAATTTTTTTTTTAAAAAGGCTCTCCTGACAATCCAGCTGAAGTTGCCTAATGACAGCCCAGAAGCTCTTAACTCAGCTAGGATTGCCAGAGGAGCCTTTTAAAACCTTTTGTTTTAATAACCTCTTCGACTGAAAAGGTTGTTAAAAAAAACTTTTAAAGGGTTCGGATGATCCCTGCTCATCCATGCAATCATCAGAGGGTGTTTTTTTTTTTTACTTTTAAAAACGCCTTTTTTTAGCTGAAGAAAAGATGCTTTTAAAAGTAAAAAAAAAAACAAACCTCTAATGATCGGGGAACTGGTTCAGGGGTATGGCCAGCCAGCCATTACTACCGGTTCTCTGAACGCCAGCAGATTTTTACTACTGGCTCTACAAAACCGGAGCGAACTGGGAGCAACCCACCACTGGTGCAGAGCTAGTTCATCCTCTTAGTGTACTCTGGATATCACACAAGTGTGAAGTGAATGAACTAGCAAATTTAGGCACCCAAACTGCTACTCCTGGCTTTCAATGTACCAATGCCATACACTAAATAAATAATGATATGTGAATTCTACTTTATTTCTCTGTATTATTATATTTTTTCTTCTTTCATTCAACCATGTCCAGTTCTCAGAGATTGGCTGGAGAAGTCTTTATAAAGTTCTTTGGCAAGGTTTTTCAGAAGTGATTTTTCATTGCCTCTATCCTAGAGCTGAGAGAAAAGACTGGCCCAAGGTGGCTTTGGGGAAGCCTAATAGAGGAATGAAACTCCCAGTCTCCTGGTTTCTGTAATGGCTTCACCACTACATCAAATTGGCTCTCCATTACAATACTACTGATATATAAAGGTCTTACATTATTTTCTTTTCCAGAGGCCCTGCTGCATGAGAAATAAATCATATGAACTTTATTACTTGCATTAACAAGTTCAATTACTATTCATTTTAATATATTGTTATTAAATTAATAGTTCATTTGTTGCTACATTTTAATGTTACATTTACATTAATGTTCATTAATGTTCCAAAGATGCCTTTTCAAGAGGCAATTGGACTTTCTGGTAAAATCCAGAAAATCCAGTTGCCTCTTGAAAAAGCACCTTTGGAACAACCATGACCTGGACAACTGAGAATCTACATAGACAATGTTTATTAATGTTCTTTACACAAAGCACTGCTAAGAGAAAATTGTACACTTACATGTTTGAAAGTTAATGCAGTTGAAATGAATATGACTTTCTTCTATGTCAAAATATTTAGGATAAAAAAGAGAAGAAATAGATGAATTTTTTGCTGATTGCTTAACAAAAGTACCTGGAAACATTCAATAGTACTAATGGAGGACTTTAACTATCCTGACATCAGCTGGGAAGCCCTATATCAAATGGGAGATTGAACAGGTTCCTGACAAACACAGCTGACAACTTTGTTATCCAAAAGATTGAGACAGGAACTAGAGTCATCTTGGCTAGTAGGACTTAATTCCTACTAGCCAAGAAGTAATTACCATATTTTTTTCAGACTACAAAACACACCAGTGTATAAGACGCACCAAGATTTCAAAGACACTGAAGCAAGAAAAAAAAGTTTTTGCCCTCCCTGCACTCCCAAAGCCTCTGCATGCCTTGTTTTTGCAAAAAAATGGGCCTGCTTTTTGCAAAAACAGGGACGTTTTTGCCCTCCCCAGCCCATAGGAGCACTCTGCAGGCCTCCCACAGCCTCTGTGCACCCCATTTTTGCAAAAAACAAACCAATTTTTCACCTGTTTTTTGAAAAAAATGGGCTTTTGCCCTCCCCAGCCCAGAGGAGCACTCTGCAGGCCTCCCAAAGCCTCTATGTGCCCCATTTTTGTAAAAATGGGCTTTTTCCCCCAAAATTGGGACATACAGGGTGGGGCTTCAGGGGGCCAAAAATGTCTGTATTCGGTGTATTAGACGCACCAACATTTTCCCCCTCTTTTAGGAGGGAAAAAGTGTGTCTTATATTCCAAAACGTCTGCTATATAAGGGGTCGAAATTGCATGGAAAGTGACCATGTCACATTGGAATTCAATATAATGCAGGTACACACACACACAAAATGCCACATACAGCTTTGTGAGATTTTGTGTGTTTGTGTAGTTAGAGTGAAACACACCAAATCTCAGCTGCACAAATATTTTATTTTATTATTTTATTTTATTTATATTTTTTAGATCAGGGGTCTCCAACCTTAGCAATTTTAAGGTTTGTGGACTTCAGTTCCCAGAGTTCCTCAGCCAGCAAAGCAGGCAGATTGAGTTACTCACTGAGGAAATGGATTGCAGGCAGGCAGATTCAGTTGCTAGCTGATGCAACTGATGTAAAGCATGGCTTTGCGAGCCCAAAAGAAGCAGCAATAAGTCAAGTGGGGATGGGGCATTGGGTGGGCATGGGTGGGGACTGTTGTAACAGATTTTTTAAAATGATTTTAAAAGTCTGTGATAATGAGGCAACTCATCTGGGATTGTCAGAGGAAAAAAGATTTTAAAAGGCTCCTCGACGATCCCAGCTGAAGTTGCCTCCTAGCAGCCCAGAACTTCTCAAAATAATTGTTTTAACAAGCTCTTCGGCTGAGGAACTTGTAGAAAACATGTTTTTTAAGGTTCTGGTGATGAGGAGCTCAGCTACGATTGCCAGAGGAGCCTTTTAAAATCTTTTTTTTTAACAACCTCTTCGGTTCTGATGATTCCAGCCGAGCTGCAGGATCCTCAAAGGCTTTTTTCCCCTACTTTTAAAGGCATGCTTTTGGCTGACGAAAAACTGCTTTTAAAAATAAAAAAAACAAACCTCTGATGATGGCATGGTTCAGCAGGGGCAGAGGGCGGGGCCAGGGATTTTTGCTACCGGTTCTCCAAACCATCAGCCGCCATCGCTACCGGATCGGGCAAGCCAGTCCGAACCGGGAGCATTTTACCTCTGATTTAAGGCAATCACTTAAATATAAGGATGGAAGGTTGAGTCAATCTTGAGACTGGTGAGATGAACTGCCAAATTGCAGGCAGGCAGCAGTCAGTGGAAAAGCCTGCAGTACTGCACTATAACTGTCAGGAAATTGTTAATTGCCTAACTAGTTGGCCAGGCAATATATAAATTAACTATGTATGTTTGTAGAGAGGCATCATATTGCTTTAAGGCTATGCTGTATCATGCAAGCATCCTGATTGGTTAAGCTCTGTAGCTGTTCTGTTTCCCTCTCCCAATACTCCCAGCAAAGAGTCAGTCAAAGGCCTTCTTTTCAAGTTTATTTACATTTGGCTGGATTCCTCTAGCACAGAGATGTTCTGGCCACGTCTACCCACGCGCCTGCCAAGTCTCTGGAGATAACTAGGAATGATGATAGTTGGTTGAAGGTTCTGATCCACAAATGTTTGGAGGTTCTGTTCTAAGGGCATTTGAAGGTTGGTTGGTTGAGCTTCGAATGGTTGGAGGTTTTGTCCAATGGGCAGTTGGAGGTTTGTTGGTTGAGTTACAGTTGGTTGAAGAATGGATGAATGCTAATTTTTATTGTAACCCAATAGTTAATTACTTCATTTTCTAGTAAGAATTGAACACCGACTCACATCATAATCCTGCACATTGAAAATTGATATGGGCTGAGAGAACTATTTGGAACTTCAGTAATTTTTAAATCCCATCATTACAAAAACCCCTGGGTAATCCTCAGGGGCTTCAGAAAAGTTGTAAAAGGTAATTTGGTGACCTCTCATTTTACAGAGTAAAGCAGGGGTTCCTAACCCATGGGCCATGGCCCACTATTGGGCCTTGAGCTGTTCAGAACCAGACTGCAGAAGTGACAGACAAGTGTGTGCATACAAGCTTCATTTGTGTGAGCAGTGGGTGTCCATGCCTGTCACTTGTGCAAACAAGCTGCGTGAACATGTGCCTACTACTCGCACAGACCCATCCCCTCTCTTCCCCCTCCCAGCCAGTTTGCAAAGCTGGAAAGTTTGGGGAACTCTGGTATTTGTCAGGCTAAAGTACCATGAGACTCTCTAAAGCTTTGAAAATCTTAGGGGATTCCAAAATCCTTATTTGTTTGTTTGTTGAATTTCTATTGCTGCCTATTGGTTCCTGGTGACTCAAGGTGGCTTACAGAATATAAAACCACATTTAAAACAATAAAAACTAACAAAAAGAATCAAATAAATTAATATAGTACAATATAACAAAATCACCTCCCACCCCTTACCCCAGCAACAACAGATCACACGAGCCCATTTAATAGGCTCCATCCCACTCTGGGTTCCCCAAGCCTGCTGCCAGAACCAGGTCTTCAGCATGTTCCAGAACAGTATTAGAGTGGAGGCCATTCTAATCCTTAGGGGAATGATGTTCCAGAGAGAGGGAGCTACTACGAAGAAGACCCTTTTTCTGGGTCCCACCAGGTGTATTTTCTTCAGGGATGGAACCCTGCCTCCCCTCTCAGATGGATTGAGTAGATGTGACTGGCAAGAGACGGTCCCTCATATAACCTGGTCCCAAGCCATGAAGGGCTTTAAAATTGACAACCAACACCTTGAATTGCACTTGGAAGCAAGTCAGTAACCAATGCAGCTCCTGCAGGAGAGGTGATAGATGTGGATACTGGGGTCTGCACAAAATCATGCAGGCTGCTGCATTTTGCACCAACTGGAGCTTCCAGATGCTCTTCAAGGGCAGCCCCATGTAGAGCAGATTGCAATAGTCAAGATGGGAAGTGACTAGGGCTGCGATGGCGACCCCATGCCACATGTGCCGTAAGTGGCATGCAGAGCCATCTCTCCAGGCACATGAGCCATCGCCCTTATTCTTCTGGGTTCTGGTGTGCTGGCCAGCTTGATGCATGTAGGAGCGGCAGAAACTGGAAGAACAGCCTCCCGGCATGCATGCACACACCGGGATGTTGATCTTCCAGTTTCTGGCATGTGCATGCACATTGGCCAGATGCACATGCACATCAGAAACCGGAAGACCAGATGGACAGTGCACATCCACATGCCAGAAACCAATTGATCATCTTCCTGGTGAATGCATGTGCACTGGGTGGCTGTTCTTGCTGTTTCCATTATACATGCACACCACCTGGCTGGTCCTCACGCACACATGTGTGCCAGAAACTGGAAGACCAGGTGGCATGCCAGAAACAGGAAAATCATTTTCCTGGTGCATGCATGCGCACTGGGTGGCTGCTCTTCCAGTCTCTGGCATGCACGCTCCCATTTTGGCACTCAGTGCTGAAAAGGTTTACCAACACTGAACTAGGGCATGAGTGACTGTGAGTTGACACTGTTGGTCCAGAAAAGGGCGTAGCTGGCACACAACCTGCAGTTGCACAAGAGCCTCCTGGCCACAACTGCCACCTGCCCTTCGAGCAGGAGTCATGAGTCCAGGAAAGCTCCTAGATTATGCAGAGAGACTTTTTGGGGTAGTGCCACCCCATCAGAGACCAAAGATGGCAATTCTCCCTGAGCCAATGAACCCCAAATCCAGAGCCACTCAGTCTTGCAAGGGTTTAGCTTCAACCCATTGCTCCCCACCCAGCCCCTAACAGCCTCTAGGCACTGCTAGAGGGAGGACATGGCATCACTTAATTCACGGGCCAAGACATACAGCTGAGAATCATCAGCATATTGGTGATACCTCAATCCATGGTGATGGATGATCTCATCCAGCCACTTCATATAAATGTTGAACAGCAGTGGAGAGAGTACCGAGCCTTGAGGAATCACATAAAGCAGTGGGGGAGGGCTGGATCAACACTGACTTAGTGGCCACAGAGGAAGGAAGTGAACCAGGATAGCACAAGGCCTCCCACTCTCATCCCTGAACCACCTCAGGAGAATACCATGGTCGATGGTATTGAAAGCAGCCAAGAGGTTAAGTAGAGCAAGGATGGATGCACTACCCCCATCCCACTCCTGTGGGGCAAATGTAATTTCTGTCACTTGGCCCCTACCAATCCAGGCCTGAATCCTGACTGATAATCTGTTTCATTCAGAAACTTTCTCAACAACCTTCCCCAAAAAGGGAAGATTAGATACAGGTCGGAAATTATCCAACTGTGTGGAGCCCAGCAATGGCTCTTAAGAAGTGGGCAGACCACAGCCTTTTTAAAGTGCTGGGGCACCGCCCTCTCCTGTAGGGAAGCATTAATCACTGTCAGAGTCCACCCTCCTGTGGGTGGGCACAGAGAGGTCTACCGATGAGGAGAGTTTGCATAGGTGCAATCCTATCCAGAGACTCAGTCACTTTCCTATTCAAAACAATGACTAAGAGCTCCATTAGACTGCACAGTATATTAAAATAATAAGTCTTTTGTTCTTCTTAAATAAAGGCTGGCTCAAGACTGGCATTAAATTGGTTCAACAGAGATTCTAAGAGAAGGTCACCAAATTAAAAAGCAAAACAAAGAAACCTGCAAAATAAATATAGTTCAATGTCAGAGCACTTGGTCTAAGAACACTAGATTAGGTTCAAACTCTAGAAACCTTGCCAGTCAGTGTTGATAATATCTAGGTCAGTGATCTGATTCATTTTGAGCAAGGATTTTGCTTTTAATTTGATGAATAATTCACTATTTCACAGAAATGCCACTAATTCTTCTAGGGAGAAATTGCTTATAATTTCACTCATCTGGAAGGTGAGGAAGGCCAAGACTAGAAGGTGCTGCTTTCTGTGGTAGCACTGATGCTCTGGAATTGCCTCCTTATGGATATCTTTTGTCATCAAGGCCTATATTAACTTTTGAACATCTAGGCTGAATGGACTGGCTCGGACTGGAGGAGAGTGGCTAGCTTATTTGGAGCCATGGCCTATACTGTTGGTCGTGGAACTTCTGCTGAAATGACATCTGGACCGGCTGGATGGGCTGCTAATCGCACCATAATTTTATTATGCGGAGATTTTCTACTGCGGACCTTCTTGCCCTGCGAGATTCCCCTCTCTCGCAGGCTTGGCCCTCCTCACTATCGAGGGCCCACCTTGAGGACGGGTTTTGGAACCCCGAGAGCTGGCATGCTAAATCTAGGAGGCTTAGGGGATTTTTAGTTAATTGTTTTAACCGTTTTTTAAGTGGGAGTTTTAATGGAAATTTTAAGGGGAGGAAACCACGGGTTTGGGTTGGGGGTGGGTGGGAGGGTTAGGTGGGTGATGGGGTAGCCCGTCGAGGGAAACCAGTTCCAGCGCATGCTCGTGGCGACTATCAAATGGGTTCGGAGGTTATGGGGGAGTGTGTTCCTTTGTGTGAGGGTGAGTCCATCTGCATGGTAAGTGGAGGCAGATATGGCAGAAGGGGGATCGATCGGTTTAGGGGTCACGCGTCGATGTATACAGGCGATCGCGTGCTCCGATCCCCTGACTTCTCCCGTTCCCGGATGGTCAAGACCCTCAGAGCCTGGGCCTTCGCCTGATGTTATGCAACGACGGTCCGTGGTTAACAAGCCCCCTAATACATGATCTGATTCAGGGGTGCTGCGGATATTATAGGCGTTACGGAGACCTGGTTGGGCACTGAAGGGGCGTGCCCTGGTTGAGATGTGCCCACCGGTTTCCGTGCATTCCATCAGCCGAGGCCCAGGGTAGGGGTGGGGGTGGCGGTTGTTATTAAAGAGAGTCTAGAGCCGAGGGAGACCACTGTACCTCAGATTGCCGGGTGTGAATCCCTCTTTGTGAGGTGGGGTCATAGATGTCAGATGGGCTTGCTGGTCGCGTACCTGGCTCCTTGCTGCATGACAGCCGCCCTGCCCGAGCTTCTGGAGGTGCTTGCCGGGGTGGCTGTGGAGACCCCCAGACTTTTAGTCATGGGGGACTTTAACTTGCCATCTGCCGGCTCGTCATCGACAGTAGCTCGGGAGTTCATGGCCTCCATGACGGCCCTGGACCTGACTCAAGTAGTGGATGGCCCTACTCACATCGGGGGAGGCACACTGGACCTGATTTTCATCTCTGGTCAGTGGTTGAAGGATCTGGACTTGAGAGATATAGTCACAGAACCTTTGTCATGGTCAGATCACTCTCTCCTTCGCCTGGACTTTCTGACCGCTACCCAACACCGCAGGGAGACGGAACCACTACGTTGGTACCGTCCCAGGCGCCTGATTGACCCAGAGAGGTTTCGGACGGAGCTTGGGCCATTCCCTGAGGGTCTGGCTCACGGCACGGCAGAGGAACTAGCCGCAGCCTGGGAACGGGCTGCGGCTGGGGCTTTAGACTGTGTCGTGCCTCTGCGGCCTCTGACCCGGCGCAGATCCCAACCGGCTCCTTGGTTCTCCGAGGAGCTGAGGGGGATGAAACGCCGGAGAAGACGCCTAGAGAGTTCTTGGAGGTCCAACCGTTCAGAGGCTGATCGGACACTAGTTAGATCCTATACTAGGATCTACCTAGTGGCACTGAGGGAAGCGAGGCGTTGCTACGCCTCCTCCCTCATTGCGTCGGCAGATAACCGCCCAGCTGCCCTGTTTCGGGTGACCCACTCCCTCCTTCACCAGGGGGAGCGAGATGACCCGTTGCAGGGACGTGCTGAGGAGTTTAACAGTTATCTATACGATAAAATCGTTCAGCTTCGAGACGGTCTGGACCAAAATTGTGGCGATTCAGACGGGGCGTCTGAGGGCGGTCTTGGTGATATTGTCTGGGATGAGTTTGACCCTGTGGCTCCCGAGGACATGGACAGGTTGCTGGGTAGATTGAATGCCACCACGTGTTTACTGGACCCGTGCCCCTCCTGGCTGGTGCTGGCCACTCAGGAGGTGACACGAGGCTGGCTCCAGGGGATTACGAGCGCTTCTTTGTTGGAGGGAGTCTTTCCGGCCACCTTGAAAGAGGCGGTGGTGAGGCCCCTCCTCAAGAAGCCTTCCCTGGACCCGGCTGTTTTAGGTAATTATCGTCCGGTCTCCAACCCGCCGCGAAGGTTGTAGAGAGTATGGTGGCATATCAGTTTCCCCTGCACCTGGAGGAAACTGTCTATCTAGACCTGCTCCAGTCCAGCTTCCGCCCGGTTACAGCACTGAGACGGCTTTGGTCACAGGATGATCTCTGGAGGGCCAGGATAGGGGTTGTTCCTCTGCCCTGGTCCTATTAGACCTCTCAGCGGCTTTTGATACCATCGACCATGGTATCCTGCTGCGCCGGTTGGAGGGATTGGGAGTGAGAGGCACCGCTATCGGTGGTTCTCTCCTATCTCTCCGACCGTCGCAGATGGTGTTGACGGGCAGAGGTCGACCCGCGCGCCTCACTTGTGGGTGCCGCAGGGGTCGATTCTCTCGCCCCTTCTGTTCAACATCTATATGAAGCCGCTGGGTGAGATCATCAGTGGCTTCGGTGTGAGGTACCAGCTGTACGCTGATGACACCCAGCTGTACTTTTCCACACCGGGCCACCCCAATGAAGCTATCAAGTGCTGTCCCGGTGTTTGGAAGCCGACGGGTCTGGATGGGGAGAAACAGGCTCAAGCTCAATCCCTCCAAGACGGAGTGGCTGTGGATGCCGGCATCCCGGTACAGTCAGCTGAGTCCACGGCTGACTGTTGGGAGCGAGTCATTGGCCCCGGTGGGGGGGGGGCGCAACTTGGGCGTTCTCCTGGGTGGACGGCTGTCTTTTGAAGATCACCTGACGGCCGCCTCCAGGAGAGCTTTCCACCAGGTTCGCCTGGTACGCCAGTTGCGCCCCTTTCTAGACCGGGATGCCTTGTACACAGTCACTCACGCCTTGTGACGCCTCGCCTGGATTACTGCAATGCTCTCACATGGGGCTCCCCTTGAGGGCATCCGGAGGCTTCAGTTAGTCCAGAATGCAGCTGCGCGGGTGATAGAGGGAGCCCCTCGTGGCTCCCGTGTGACACCTATCCTGCGCAGGCTGCACTGGCTACCTGTGGCCTTCCGGGTGCGCTTCAAGGTGTTGGTGAACGTCTTCAAAGCGCTCCATGGCATAGGGCCGGGCTATTTACGGGACCGCCTGCTGCTACCGAATACCTCTCACCGACCCGTGCGCTCTCACAGAGAGGGACTCCTCAGGGTGCCGTCGGTGTGACAGTGTCGTCTGGCGACGCCCAGGGGAAGGGCCTTCTCTGTGGGGGCTCCCGCCCTCTGGAACGAACTCCCCCCAGGACTCCATCAACTTCCGGACCTCCGAACCTTTCGTCGCGAGCTCAAAACTCACTTATTCATCTGCGCTGGACTGGTTAGTTTTAAATTTATGGGTTTTTAATGGGTTTTTATCCTAAATTTTTAATCTTGGCCAATTTAATAAGTTTTTTAATTGTATTTTAATCGTATTTATATTGTATTATTGTGTATTTTTTTACCTGGCTGTGAACCGCCCTGAGTCCTTCGGGAGAAGGGCGGTATAAAAATTTAAATAATAAATAAAATAAAATAAATAAATAAAATAAAATCAGACTCACCCTTCTGATCTGGTTTTCAGGAAACTGCTGAAGACAGAACTTAAAAGGATATTCTTCTACACAAGTATCACGTCTTTTCTTTTTTCAATAAAAAAGAATTGTTGAAATGAGGAGTCCTTGGGGCTCTCTGAGCATGGCTGTTTTCTTGCACACATTTCATTACCCAAACTAAATAACATCATCAGTTCTAGCAGGCAGTGCGGTTTGCTCTCAATTTTCTGTTTTGTTTTTTTAAAAAATCTTTGTTGTTATTCTATTTTCATTGGCTATGTTAAATTAAATTAAAGTTTATTATGGTCATAGACCAGCAAAAGACAAGAATCTATTTACAAAATATTAAAATATAATACCAATAGCAATAGTAAATAATAACTTCCATAACAATAACATACATTGTATCATACAGTTTGGATCGTGTCTATGTGTACTTGATGGATAAGCGGATCAGAATGTATATAAATATAGATTCTCTAAAAATTGTTCGAGATATCTATGAAAAATTGGTACAAGACAACTTCTTTAGTCCTGTAACTGAAGTTTTTCTTGTGGTCATTGCAGCAGCACAGAATACTGCAATTGTAGTAGCCAGGTTTGTGTCCCGAGGAAATAGTCTACATAAAAATCGCCTGCCCTCCCTGGTAATCTCTCTAGTAAGGGGAGAATATGCATTGACCTAAAAACACTGTATAACTCACAATGCAATAAGATATGCATGATATTTTCAACTTCTTCTTTACCATATACACATACTAATTCTGCTATTGGGGTCTTATCATACCTGCCCTGAAGGAGTGCTGAGCGAAGGATATTAAATCTGGCACTGAAGAATGGTATTCTATATTTCAGGAAAATCAGGTCCTTTAAATATCTTGATGGTTCCCACACATCCTGTTTAATTTTGTTTACAATTGGGGAAAGTCATCCTATTTATTTCTGAATGGAATTCCATGTCTTTAATAACAATACCTTGTGATTGACCTGGGAAGCCGGGTGTGTGTGTGTGTGTGTGTGTGTGTGAAGGGAGGGGGGAAAGGGGGTTTTGAGGGGGGGAAGGGGAGGGAAGGGGGGGAAATGTTTTTGTTTTTTAAAACTTTTTCAATTAAAAAAAAAAGGAATTCCATGTCTTTTATTTTATTAATGACTACTTGCTTAGCCTGGTCAAAGCCTAGGGATATTAAAAGTACCAGGGAGATCCCATAAGATAAGGTGACCAATTGTCCTCTTTTAGGGAGGACAGTCCTTCTTTTGTAAGTTCTGTCCCCTCTCGAAAAGTGTCCTCCTACATGTCCTCCTTTTCGATATTTGAAGACTAATCTGTAAATCTCCGTATTCAATCAATGCCGAGTTGATCCGTTGTGTGTGATGTGAAGTATTTGTATTTCACATGACAATTCATCAAGGCTCGGTACAGTGTGGTGAAACACAATTATGAGATGCATGGGCTCCGCACAGAATTGTTTTGAGAGAGTGTGCCGCATACAAGAGTGCACCGCGTGCAAGTGGCTTTGTTTACTTCTTACCGAAACATGACACGGCCCACAAGCATGCATTAGACTCATTTCTCTCAATGAATATTCAATCATACACAGGTGAGCACAATAATTCACATTTTATTAATTCATTATCTATTTAATAATTTCCAAATATGTATAATTTTATTTACAAGTTTATTCACTTATGTTATTGTTTCAGCTTTAATAATTTATTTTATTTATTCAATTGCTAATGATCTTTGGAAAAGTGAGAAATCGAGATTGAATGTTGATTAGCTACAGCACTTGCCATAAAATTCAATATGAAGGATATTTCTTGTTCAGATATTTCCAATATATTGTTAGAAGATGATAAAGTGACAAAAAAATATTCATTCAATGGAAAAGTACTCATTTAAATAATAATTAATAGGCATGTAAACATAATTACAATATAAAATGTTATTGTTACAAACTTTTTTTATTATGCATTTATTGTTGCAATGAATAAAATGTTTCTTTTATTTACGATATTTTTTCATCAATTTATTTGTGTCCTCCTTCTCATTGTAAAAAAGTTGGTAACCATGCATAAGAGTCCAGCTTATGGTCTATCACCTGTTTCCAGGTGGAAGGGAAGATATCAGTCAGCACTAAAGGGCTCAATCCGTCTGGAAAGAAATGAATTTTTAGCCAATAAGTAATCATCACCTTCCAGGCTTTTACCTGAATTTGAGACATACCTGTTTCAGTCCTTAACTGGGCATTTAGTATTCCATTTTTTAATTTTATTTTTTTTTGGTAAAAGGTTTTTTATTTTTCTATACACATATTGTAAATGTACATTTTCTTATTTATAGATAATCATACATATTTTCTCTAAAGAAAGCATAAAAATAAAACATTTTAATTGCGTTTGAAGTTGCTCTTCTACCCTTTCTTTCCCTCCATTTTACAACAAATCTTTTTCTCCTCTTTTCCCTCCCTCCTTCTTCTCCTTTCCTACCTTCTTCCTCCTCCTCTCCCTCTTCATACCTACTTCCCCTACCTCTCCCCCACTCTACTCTTTCCCTCCTTTCTCACCTTCTCTCCTACTCTTAACCCCTAACTTATCTTCTTCTCCTTCCCTCCATCCCTCCATCCCTCTCTCTCCTTCACTTCCTCTGTCTTACCCTCTATTCCTCTCTTCTTTCTTTCTTCTTTGTTGTATGATATTTCCCTTGTTTTGTAACTGAGCAACTCCAGTCTTCTGATAGTATATACTTTATTTTGACATTTGGTATTCCTTTGGGTGCAGCTAAAATGGCTCGCAGGAATTTCATTTGTATGATTTCTAATGAGTCTTTCTTTGCAAAGACCTGCTTGTGCCCCATAAATAATTTGCGCTAATGTTTTAGCCTCAAAGATTTTTATAGCAGCAGGGATTAATTGTCCTCCGCCTGTATAGAACTGTTTAATGGCATTTGAGGACCTAAGGGCTCATTGTGATGTATAATCCAGGTGAGCCTTCCAAGTACCTTGCGAGTACCACCCTAAGGTATTTAAATATCCTAACCTCTTCTAAATTATGTCCTTCTATTCTCCAGGAGTATTGAGTAGGTCTTTTAGCAAAAACTAAAATTTTCGATTTGTCAAAATTAAGGACCAATTTATTCTGTCTGCAGTATCCTGATGTTGCTGTAATTGCTCTCTTCAGTCCAATGGGCATTTGTGAGATAACAGCAGCATTGTTGGCATATAAGAGTATCAGGATTTTATGTTATGCCAAGTTAGGAGAATGTAGGCAAAAGATCGATTAAGGGATTGATGTAAAAGTTAAAAAGGGAGGGGGATAGAATACATCCTTACCATACTCCTTTTTGTACCCTTACTGGGCCAGATAAAGTCCCTCAAGGATTACACCTCATTTTCAAGGTGGAATTAGCATAGAATTTTTGTATGGAATAGAGGAGGCGTTTATCAATAGTAGTAACTTTTAATTTCTCTCAGAGGGTGTTTCTGGATATTGAGTCTAAGGCCTGCTTAAAATCAAGGAAGGCCATGAAAAGAGAGGATTTTTTTTAATATGTATATTTTTGAACCAGATGATGAAGTACCAAGATATGATCCACTGTTGATCTTCCTTCTCTAAATCCAGCTTGTTCATCTTTGATTATCCCCCTGAAATTAGCCAATCCTGAAGTTTATAATTTAGGTAGTTGGCGTACAATTTACTAACAACAATCAGGAGACTAATGGGCCTGTAATTTCCTGGGCCATCTCTGTTACCCTTTTTATAAATTGGTATAATGATTTCTAATCCCCAATCTCTTGGAATATGACTTATTTTATCTATAAATGTAAAAAGAGATGCTAATAGAGGTGCCCACCAACTGGTGCTCTTTTTAATTATTTCTGGCAGAACACTGTCAACATCTGGTGCCTTATTAGTCTTAAGGGATTCAATCAGCTGGGATCTTCTAGTGTGATAGGAGGCCAGTAAGATGTTAGCCAGGTTTGTAAAGCTTTTGACTCGGTAGTACATGATAAACTTCTCCTAAAACTTAAATCCTATGGTATTTCAGGACCCCTCCAAAACTGGATATCTGCTTTCCTATCAAACAGACAACAAGTGGTCAAAACTGGCAATGCTCTATCAAATCCTGTTCCTGTCAAAAGTGGCGTTCCCCAAGGCAGCGTTCTTGGATTAGCGCTCTTCATATTATACATCAACGATCTCTGCGACCACATCCCAAGTAATTGTGTTCCTCTTTGCTGACGATGTCGAACTATTTAACACCACCACCAACACAACTACTCTTCAAAAAGACCTTGACTTTGTATCTGAATGGTCTAAAACTTGCCAACTCCAAATCTCAACCAGCAAATGCTCAGTCTTACATATTGGAAAAAAGAACCAAAACACTAAATACAAGCTAATGGACATTACCTTACAGTTGACCCCCACTGTTAAAGACTTTGGAGTTTTCATGTCAAATGATCTAAGTGCCAAAGCCCACTGCAACTACATCACAAAAAAGGCTCTAAGAGTTGTAAACTTAATCTTACATAGCTTCTTTTCCAAAAACACTACACTACTAACCAGAGTATATAAAACATTTGCTAGACCAATTCTTGAATACAGCTCATCTGTTTGGAACCCATACCACATTTCTGATATCAACACAATTGAACGTGTCCAGAAATATTTTACAAGAAGAATTCTCCACTCCTCTGAATACAACAAAATACCTTATGCCACCAGACTTGAAATCCTGGGTTTAGAAAATTTAGAACTCCGACACCTTTGACAGGACCTGTGTTTAACTCTTAGAATCATCTATTGCAATGTTCTTCCTGTTGAAAACTTCTTCAGCTTCAATCACAACAATACAAGAGCAAACAATAGATTTAAATTTAATGTTAACCGCTTCAATCTTGATTGCAGAAAATATGACTTCTGTAACAGAGTTATTAATGCTTGGAACACATTACCTGACTCTGTGGTCTTGCAGTAATTGCAAGCAGCTGTGTTAATAACAGACTGCCCACACTATGTTCCTCTTCATTATATCCAATTAATATAGTTATTACATACTTATGCTCATATATATGCTTATATATTATATAATTATTTCATGTTAATTCTTATATATACTGTTATGACAAAATAAATAAATAAATAAATAAATAAATAAATAAATAAATAAATAAATAAATAAATAAATAAATTTGGCTCTCTAAAATATTATTCCCAGGGATTAATTGGTACCTGATTAGTTGGGGGTAGGGGGGATTTTCCCAATCCTCTGGTGATATACTAAAAAAGGGATGTGTTTTTTGTCTTGACTGATGCAATTAATCTATGCCAAGACTCGTTCAGAGCTGCACTTTTCTTTTCTTTTAAAAAGGTCTTATATTGTGCCTTCGTCTGCTTTAATTAGTGAGTATGATCCTTAGAAGGGACATTTTTACTTTTCATGTACTCCTTGTTATATATCCTTTTTAGTTGAAATCAATCTGTATCAAACCATTTTTTATTCTTTAATGCCAGCTATTTGGAGTGAGCAGTGTTCTATTATTGAGAACTGATTTGTAATTAGGTTTCAAACCCCTCTAAGTAAGATCCTTCAGATTTACTATTTAGGAGAGATGTACATAGTTCCTTTTTTTGTAAAGTTTTTTATTTTTTACACACAAACAACAACATACAATGCATCTTTTTTTTTATTGAAAAAGTTTTAAAAAAACAAAAACATTTCCTTTTCCCCCTCCTCCCAGAAAACCCCTTCCCCTCCTTCCCCCCGGCTTCCCGGTCAATCACAAGGTATTGTTATACATAAACCAAACATAGAGTAAAATTTTCCCTTCCAATCCAATTAACCTCATCCAAAGCTTTTCATCTCCCAACCCCCTCCCCATTACATAAAATAACTTCCTAATTATTCAAAGGCAATCTGATATTTCTTAATCTGATATCTGTTTTGTAGATAATCAATCCATTTTTTCCATTCAATTAAATATCTTTCCTGCGTATTGTCTTTTAAAAAAGCTGAGATTTTAGCCATCTCAGCCAAATTAATGACTTTCAGTATCCATTCTTCTATTGTAGGTACCTCTTCTTTCTTCCAGTATTATCCAATCAACAGTCTTGCTGCTGTTATTAAATTCAGAATCAGTTTAGTCTCAATCCCTGTACAATCCGTTATAATTCCCAAAAGGAAAAATTGTGGCAGGAACTTTATCTTCTTCTTCAGTGCATTTTGAATAATCCACCAAATTCTTATCCAAAAGGCCTTAATTTTCTTACAAGTCCACCAAATATGAAAATATGTAGCGTCATCACAATCACACCTCCAACATTTCGCTTGGATATCAGGATACATACATGATAATTTTTTGGGATCTAAGTGCCATCTATAAAACATCTTATAAAAATTTTCCCTTAAATTCTGTGCTTGGGATTATAGTTCGTTTATTTTATTAGGAGACTGGAACATACAATGCATCTTTTCTGAACAGAATATCAGCCACATACATGTTCATAACAAATTTAGTTCTTTTCCAACACTTCTTACATGCTTTCATCAATATATTTCTCTCATTTTTATTTTCCTTTTTACATTTCTCTTTGTAAATCTAATCTTACCCTTCTCCCCCAATTTTAATCTTTTATCAAATTTTCCCTCTTCCTCCCCCTTTTTCTACTCCCATTTATATTAAATCCTTATATTTCCATTTAATAGTTATATTCTTCTATATCTTCTACTTAGCCAACATCAACATCAGTCATATATTTACATTTCAATGACAATTCATAGATTGTTAACCATAATCAAAAGAAGAAAAGAAAAAACAGGGGAAAAAACCCTCCATTTTTCTTCATAATGTCATTTCTAAAATATCATTAATAAATCCGTAATAACCTTCAAACATTTTTTCTCATTTTAAATTCCATTCTCAATATTTAAATCATTTATTACAATGCCAACTCTTTCTTGTGCTTTGAATTCCATTAATATTTCAACCATAAATATTTCAATTCTTTTTTATTTTCCTCCTTTTTCTCTTCCTCCTCTTTTTATCTTTTTTTCTCTTAAAATTTTCTATTCTCTTTGCTTGTCCTGTATTTCCTTCCACTCTCCTTTCCCCCACTTCCCCCTTTTTTATATTTTCTCTATTAATCCAAAGTGATCCTTTAACTTTGTATTTTTTGTCTTCCCTTTTTTCTCTCCTTGTCTCTTTTTTTCCTTCTTATTTTTGTTTGCCCTCCTTATTTGCAATGTTTTTCCATTTACTCTCCTCATTCCCCTTTTAAAGATTTCTTTTTTGTTACTGCCATTCCCAGCATAATCTTCTAAATTCTTTGTGCTTTTTCCCTTCTTATTTTCCTCCTCTTTATAATTCCCTTCATCTCTCCTGATATAATCATTTAATATTTCACAATCATTTAATAATTCACCATCAAAAAATTTTCCTTTGTCTTCCTAGGCCCTTTCTTGCTTCACGGTTTCTTTGTTTACTGTAAGTTCGAATCCAGTCGAATCAGATGTATGTAGTTCTATGGTTTCTGGAGCTAACATCCATTCCGTAACTTTTATTTATTTATTTATTTATTTATTTTTTATTTATTTTATTTTGTCACAACAATATATGTAGGTATCATACAAAAAGATTATATAGTATATAAACACATATATGAGTAAATATAAGGAGGTATAAGCATATATATATATAGGAAGAAGAAAAGAAAAACAATAGGACAGGAACAGTAGGCACGTTTGTGCGCTTATGCACATATATGGTCCTCTTAGGAATGGGGTGAGGTCAATAGTAGAAAGTTTTTGGATAAAGCTTTTAGGATTATGGGAAGAGACCACAGAGTCAGGTAAAGTATTCCAAGCACTGATGATTCTGTTACAGAAGTCATATTTTCTGCAATCTAGATTAAAGCGGTTGACATTAAGTTTAAATCTATTAGTTGCTCTAGTATTATTGCAATTAAAGCTGAAGTAGTCTTTAACAGGAAGGACATTACAATAGATGATTCTTTTTATTTTATTTTTATTTTATTTTTGTCACAACATCATATAAAAAGGATTATATAGTATATAAACATATATATGAGTAAATATTAGGAGGTATAAGCATCAATATATATATAGGAAGAAGAAAAGAAAAGAAAAAAAAAGAAAAGAAACAATAGGACAGGAACGGTAGGCACGTTTGTGCGCTTATGCACGCCCCTTATGGTCCTCTTAGGAATGGGGTGAGGTCAATAGTAGAAAGTTTTTGGTTGAAGCTTTTAGGATTATGGGAAGAGACCACAGAGTCAGGTAAAGTATTCCAAGCACTGATGATTCTGTTACAGAAGTCATATTTTCTGCAATCTAGATTAAAGCGGTTAACATTAAGTTTAAATCTGTTGGTTGCTCTTGTGTTGTTGCAATTAAAGCAGAAGTGGTCTTTAACAGGAAGGACATTACAATAGATGATTCTATGAGTTAAACTTAGGTCTTGTCGAAGGCGACGGAGTTCCAAGTTTTCTAAGCCTAGGATTTCAAGTCTGGTGAGATAGGGTATTTTATTGTTTTCAGAATGGAGAACTCTTCTTGTAAAATATTTCTATATATATATATTTCTATATATCTATATTTCTTGTAAAATATAGATGTGGTGAGGGTTCCAAACAGGCGAGCTGTATTCTAGAATTGGTCTAGCAAATGTTTTATATGCTCTGGTTAGTAGTGTGGTGTTTTTGGAAAAGAAGCTATGCAAAATTAGGTTTACAACTCTTAGAGCTTTTTTTGCTATGTAGTTGCAGTGGGCTTTGGCACTTAGATCATTTGACATGAAAACTCCAAGGTCTTTAATGGGATGGGGGTCATCTGTAAGGTGTTGTGACCCAGGTTCCTGGACCCGGACTCCTGGACTCGGATGATTCAGAAAGTGAGGGAGAAGACCTGGCCAGCCCTGCTTCTCTTGAGCCCTTTCCCTCCCTGGCACCCACTCAAAGGGAGGAGGAGGGGCCGGCACAGCCTGATTCCATGGAGCCTCCTTCTGATTTGGCAACGCCCCAAGAACAGTTTTGGAGCGATGCAAGATTAAGTAGACGTGATCGCCGTGCGCAGCAGCGGAAGAGTTGGGACAAAGCCAAGTCATAATTGTCATGCAGTGACATCTGCAGAGACTATAAATAGGAGGCGGGACTTCCTGGTTTTTTGTCTTGGACAAAGTAATGAGTTGGTGCGAGCTAATGAATTGGCGCGAGCTAACTGTTTCAATGGAGGGAAGAATATATTCGTGAGTAATTCTGGCCTTATCTATAATTTCCTCGTTATCTCCAGAAACTTGGCAGGCCCGTGGGTAGACGTGGCCAGGACATGTATCTATGTAAATAAAAGGAAAAAAGGAAGGCCTCTGACGGACTCTTTGCTGGGAGTATTGGGGAAGGAAACAGAACATTTTGTCCAAGACCTGACTAAAACATCTTCCACCAAAGATGGATCAGCAGCAGGTACAGCAGCAGTTAGAGCAGCTACAAGCGGCTAATCAACAGCTCCAGCAGCAAGTGGCTCACTTGGCAGGCCAACTTGTTGCCAGGAATGTGCCTGCAGCCCCCATCCTCCCACTCCTCCTCCTCGCCGCAGTGCCCGATAACCGTGCGGATAAGTTTTCTGGGCAGCCTGAGATGTTCCCGACCTTCTTGGGACAGTGCCAGCTCTACATGGCTATGAGGCCAGAGGATTTCCCAGACGACCGGGCTAAGGTGGCCTTCGTGATTAACCTTCTTTCCGGCTCGGCTGCTCGATGGGCCACGCCTCTTGCTCCAGGACAGCCCCTGCTGGCGGACCAACAGCGTTTTGGCAGCACCTCGCACCATGTATGAGGACCCCGTTCGAATGCTGACGGCAACCAGGCGCCTTAAGGAACTCCGTCAAGGAAACGCCCCTGCAGGAGTACATCGCCGAATTTCGTCTTTTGTGCCAGGACTCTGACTGGAATGATGCAGCGCTGGTGGGCGCGTTCAGGAGGGACTCTCAGAGGAATTGCAAGACGAGCTGGCCCGGCGTGGGCGCGCGGACCCTCGACAACTTGGTGCCTTTGTCTCCGCCTCGATGCCTGTCTGCAACGCCGACCATCCCGTCGCACCCCCCGGGACCCGCCGTCGACATCTGCACCCCCACTTCCTGCACCACCAGCACCCCGGGTCGCCCCACCTTTTGTAACCGCTGCAGAAGAGCCCATGGAGTTGGGGGCGGTCAGACCTCGCCTGACAGCCCAGGAGGGGATCCGGGCGCCAAGGAGGATTGTGCCTGTACTGTGGAGAGCCCGGCCGCCGCGCTTCTTGCCCCAGAAAGCGAAGTGGGGCACGCCGGTCCCGAATCTGGCGTGACCAATCGAAGCGGGCAGGCCCGACCTCGGGGAAACCCTAGGTCGGGCACGTACTAAGCCCCCACTGGATGTTGCAGAAGTAGACTCTGGGCCCCCTCGGCATCTGATTCTGGACACACGGATATGGTTGGGGAACCAGTCGGACGGGCTCCAGGCGCATGCGCTGGTGGACTCAGGGGCCACAACAAACTTTATGGACCAGGCCTTTGTGACCCAGTTTGCGGTCCCGTGGTTCCGGTGGACCCTCCGATGCGGGTAGAGACAATTGATGGACGAGAACTGGTGTCCGGCCCCATTAAATTCGCCACCCAGCCTTTGTGCCTGGCTATTGGGGACCATGAGGAGGCGATCCAGTTTTATGTCACGGCGGACCTTCATTTTCCCTTGGTCCTTGGGATGGCCTGGCGGACCCACGATCCTCAGGTGGCCTGGTCGCGAACGCCATCTCTTTCCCGAGTCTGCAGTGCGTCGATCACATCCGCCACACCTGTGCCGGCCAGAACGTCCCCACCGCTGCCATCACCTTGCCTCCTGAGCTGGCGGACTTCGCCCGGCGTGTTCAGCGAGAAGGAGGCGGACCGACTACCCGCGCCGGGCCCTCGATTGCCCGTGGACCTTCTGCCCAACGCACCACTGCCTGTGGGGCGCCTGTATTCCATGTCGGGCCGAGTTGGCGCCCTCAGGGACTTCCTGGACAAAAACCTGGCCCGAGGGTTCATCCGGCCTTCAAAGTCCCTCTCTCGGCCCCGGTCCTCTTCGTGAAGAAGAAGACAGGGACTTGCGCCTGTGCTGTGATTACCGCGGCTAAATGCCATTACGGCACGAATCGCTACCCCTGCCGCTCATCCGGAGCTACTGGAAAGGTTGCGGAGGCCACGATCTTCACCAAGCTCGATCTCCGGGGCCTACAACCTGGTGCGGATGCAAGAAGGAGACGAATGGAAGGCGGCATTCGGCACCCGATCTGACACTACGAATACACTGTCATGCCATTTGGGTTGACCAACGCTCCGCCGTTTTCCAGCACTTCATGAACGACGTGTTCCGAGACATGTTGGATCGGTTCGTGGTTATCTACCTGAACGACATCCTGATTTACTCGGTCCAGGAAAGCCACCTTCGACACGTCGGTCTGGTTCTGCAACGCTTGCGGGAGCAACAACTCAATGCTGGAGAAATCGTCTTCTTCCGGACTTCCATAGAATTCCTCGGGCATATCATCTCGCCCGAGGCATAGCCATGGACCCATGTAAAGTAGAAGCTTTGTGTAGCTGGGAAGCCCTCGTCGGGTGAAGGATGTTCAGCGCCTGCTGCCCGCCAACTACTACGGACCTTCATCCGGGCTTGCCACACTGACAGCTCCACTTACCCAGCTCCTCAGGAAGAAGGTTGCATTCGGTGGGGTCCCCGCAGCAAGAAGCATTCACAGCCCTCAAGAAAGCCTTCACACGGAACCCGTCCTGAGGCATCCCGACCCGCGCCTTTTGTGGTGGAAACGGACGCGTCAATGTGGCTCTGGGGCGGTGCTGCTACAGGCTCCGACGAATGGTGGCACACTTTTCCCTGCGCTTACTACTCCCGGAAACTCAATCCTTCCGGCGCAACTACACTATCTGGGAAAAGAGTTGCTGGCTATCAAGGCTGCATTCGAGGCTTGGCGACACCATCTGGAGGGCCCGACATCAGGTGGAGGTCCAACAGACCATCGGAATCTCGAGCACCTCACCACAGCTCGGAAGTTGAACCAGCGGCAGATCCGGTGGTCATTGTTTTTGCTCGGTTCAACTTCGCGTGACCTACATTCCCAGCGGTCACAACCGGAGGCGGATGCCCTGTCCCGCAAGCCAGAGTACCTCTGCGCCAAGGACCCCCTTCCTCCACGGACAGTGCTGCCGGCAGAAGCCTTGGCCGCAGCACGGGAGCCAGTGGACTTGCGGGCCCAGGTGCGAGAGGCGCAGCGCCAGGACGCCTGGTCGCAGCAAAGGAGAGTGGAGGTGGGCCCCACGTCTCCTTGGACCTTGGAGGAGGACTTAATCAAGTTTCGGGGGCGATTATATGTGCCCACAGGTCCACTCCGAGCCCTCGTCATGACCCAGTGCCACGACAACCCTGCAGCAGGACATTTTGGGTTCTTCAAGACCCTCCACCTGGTGACACGGACCTTTTGGTGGCCCCGAGTGCGGCATGATGTATATGCCTACGTGACATCCTGCGACTGCGTGCCGGCAAGCCAAGACCGCCACGGGGCACCTCCGGCTCCTCCAGCCCTTGCTGACACCCGACAGACCCTGGGGGGCGATCTCTATGGACTTCCTGACAGACCTGCCGCCGTCCTCTGGGTTCACCACGGTGCTGGTGGTGGTGGACATGCTCACCAAGATGGCACACTTCATCCCATGCCGCGGACTGCCCACAGCCGCAAAAACGGCCCGTCTCTTTCTGCAGCACATCTTCCGCCTCCATGGTCTACCGGACAGGGTGGTTTCGGACCATGGAGTTCAGTTCACAGCCCGCTTCTGGAAGAGCCTGATGGCCGCGTTGGAGGTGCAGGTGTGTCTGTCGTCATCGCACCATCCGGAGACCGACGGGGGTACAGAGAAGGTCATCGGTATACTGGAACAGTATCTCCGTTGCTTCATCAACCAGCAACAGGACAACTGGGCCGACTACCTGTCCCTGGCGGAGTTTGCTTTTAACAACTCTCAGCACACCTCTACTCAGATGACCCCGTTCTTTGCCAATGTGGGTACCATCCGCGCTCTTCCTCTGGCACCACCGGACTCTCCTGTTCCCGAACGCAGACCTTCCTGACGGAATTGCATGCGGTCCAACAGTTGGTACGTCAGCAGCTGAATCGGGCAAAGGAGGACTACAAACGTCCGCCGACCGCTCCCGACGGGCAACGCCCCGCTGGCAGTTGGAGACCGGTGTGGCTCTCCACCAAACACCTCCCGTCCGACCGCCCAGTAAAGAAGTTGGACCACCGATTCATCGGCCCGTTCCTGTCGAGGCAGTCATCAACCCGGTAGCCTACCGACTGACCCTGCCACGATCCATGCGGATCCACCCGTTTTCACGGTCCCTTCTGGTTCCTGAGGCCACACGAGTCCCCTTCGGTGCCCAACAGCACCCGTCACTGTCGCCGAGGACGGATCGGAGGAATACGAAATCCACAGCGTACGAGACTCCCGCTGGCTGAAGGGTCGTTTCCAATATTTGATCGCGTGGAAGGGATACGGGACTGATTTCTCCTGGGTAGATGCCTCCGACGTTCATGCCCCTGACCTGGTGCAGGCCTTCCATGAGCAGAACCCAGCCTGACCGCATCCCGATCGTCAGCCCCGGGGGAAGGGCCCTGCGGTGAGGGATAGTGTTGTGACCCAGGTTCCTGGACCCGGACTCCTGGACTCGGATGATTCAGAAAGTGAGGGAGAAGACCTGGCCAGCCCTGCTTCTCTTGAGCCCTTTCCCTCCCTGGCACCCACTCAAAGGGAGGAGGAGGGGCCGGCACAGCCTGATTCCATGGAGCCTCCTTCTGATTTGGCAATGCCCCAAGAACAGTTTTGGAGCGATGCAAGATTACGTAGACGTGACCGCCGTGCGCAGCAGCAGAAGAGTTGGGACAAAGCCAAGTCATAATTGTCATGCAGTGACATCTGCAGAGACTATAAATAGGAGGCGGGACTTCCTGGTTTTTTGTCTTGGACAAAGTAATGAGTTGGCGCGAGCTAATGAATTGGCGCGAGCTAACTGTTTCAATGGAGGGAAGAATATATTCGTGAGTAATTCTGGCCTTATCTATAATTTCCTCGTTATCTCCAGAAACTTGGCAGGCCCGTGGGTAGACGTGGCCAGGACATGTATCTACGTAAATAAAAGGAAAAAAGGAAGGCCTCTGACGGACTCTTTGCTGGGAGTATTGGGGGAAGGGAAACAGAACATAAGGTAATGTCCATCTAGTATGGACTTAGTTTTTGGGTTCTTTTTTCCTATATGTAAGACTGAGCATTTGCTGGTTGAAATTTGGAGCTGCCAATTTTTAGACCAAGCGGTTAGATGATCAAGGTCGTTTTGAATGATAGAAGTATTGTCTGTGGTGTTAAATAGTTTGACATCATCAGCAAAGAGAACACAATTACTTGAGATATGGTCACAAAGATCATTTATGTATAGTATGAAGAGTGTTGGTCCAAGGATGCTGCCTTGAGGAACGCCACTCTTGACAGGAACAGGATTTGATAAAGCATTGCCAATTTTGACCACTTGTATGTTAGACAGAAAAGCAGATATCCATTTATGAAGGGGTCCTGAGATGCCATAGGATATTAGTTTTAGGAGAAGTTTATCGTGTACTACTGAGTCAAAAGCTTTGCAGAAGTCTATGTAGATTGCATCTATTGTTTTGCCTTGATCAAGATTTGAAGTCCATATGTTTTTGCAGTGGAGAAGTTGTAAGTTACATGATAATTTTTTCTGGAAACCAAATTGTTTATTGGAGAGTAGGTTGTTAGTTTCTAAGTGTGAGGTAATGGATTAGTTGATGATTTATTCCATGACTTTGCAGGTGACGCAGCAAAGAGAGATCGGTCTGTAATTTTCGACTAAGCTGGGGTCTCCTTTTTTGAAGATAGGGATGACTGTGGCTAGTGACCGAAGTTTGGGAAGAGAACTGGTAGTGAAAGCTTTATCAAAGATAATACTTAGGGGTTCTGCTATATTAATGGAAAGTTTTTTTAAGAAGTAGGCACATAGTCCATCGGGTCCAATAGATAGCGATGGTTTTAAGTTATGAAGAGCTTTTCCAATGTTGTCTTCTGTGAAATCTATATGAGTTAAATCATCATAATCATTGCTGATATGTTTGTGGAATGTCGGATATGTGTTATCAGAGTTAACAAAAACTGAGCCAAAGAAAATGTTGAAGAAAACTTCATTTGCATTTTTCCCTGTCCATTCGATTTTTGGCTCTCTAAACTGGGTAGATAGATTGAGTTGGCCCTTAAACATTTCTGATGTAATATAAGAGTAAGGGTTACTGGATCGTGATCACTTTCCAATTGCAAATCTACCTCCATCTTTTGTAAAAACTTTACAAAGTTGCATGATATTATCCAATAATCAACTGTGGATTTTCTTCCTGATCCCCAAAAAGTATATTCTGTTGGCTAATCACCATATGTGGAACTTCCCCTTCCCATCCCCCACTCCTCACTCCTTCCCCCCTTTCTAACCTTCTCTCCTACCCTTTTTTCTCCTTCTTTTCCTCCTCTCCTCTCCTTTTCCCTTTCTTCTGTTCTTCCATCCACTTCTCCCCTCTTATCTTCCCTCTACTCCTCTTTCCATTCTCTCTCCCTTGTTGTTTTTATTTTCAATATTTTTCTTATTGATATTAGAGCAGCCCCAATTTTCAGCTAATAGAATATTAAAGGACATGTTCTTGCACAGAAACAGGAAGCTCAAATACAAAGTGCAAAGAAGGTATAAAACCCAACCACTCTTAACTCCATGTTATCAGCTGCCCTGAATCACATGTGGTTCTGCTTCATCAATAAACCATCTTTCCAATAAGCCTCCATGTTTCCAGTGTCTTTCTCCCAGCTTGGAACCGAACCAGATGAATTTTTCTTCCAATAAATCTTTTCCATAAATCAGGTTCAGAGCTGACTCGCCCAAATCAGCTGAATTCATATTCTCTGATACAAAATATTACTTCAGTCACGTGGAGTAATTTGGCTTTTGATTTTGATATTTTGTGGTAAGCAATATAATGTAATGTAATGTAATGTAATGTAATGTAATGTAATATAATATAATATAATATAATATAATATAATATAATATAATATAATATAATATAATATAATATAATATAATATAATATAATATAATATATAATTTCTACTTACAATACCTAGCTAAATTTCTTAAATGTTAGGCCTCTAAAAGAGAAGTATCATATTATAGTTTGCATTGTGATAGAAAGAATATAGCTGCAGTCAGTCTGTAAATATGCTGAGGGAAAATGGGGGAAAGGGGTCAATATGGGACACAATAAATTTAATTTTGCTTGCATGAAAGCACCCTTCTCTATCAATGAGATTAAAATATCCCTGGCATGAAAAGTCAACCCCATGTATATGTTTTTTCTGTCAGCAAAACATTTGCCTCTTGCCCTCTCTTATCTAATAGTTGTCTTCCTTCTTGTTCCCAGCTTTGTTACTGGAAACACGGTTGCTGCAGATTCTCATCTCTCAGGCCAAGAGCCCTTTTGAAGAAGCCAAGCCACACTGGGCCAAGTCTTCTTTCTCAGCTTGTCTTTGCTCAGGAGAACATTCAATATCTCAAGAGGTCTCAAAGCTATTTTAAAAATATTGTTTTATAGTAAACTCATGTAAATCTCTGCCAAATGTCTCATTCAATAGTCAACTGCCTTGTTTTGCAATCAAGGCCTGTTTCATGAACCTTCTAATTCAGGGGTGTCAAACTCATGTTCGTCATGGAGGCGTCATGTGGCATATCTGGGCTTTCCCCCCTTTTGCCACACTGGGCATGGGCATGGCCAATGCGTGATGCATCTGGCCCACAGGCCATGAGTTTGACAGCCCTGTTCTAATGTATCTTGCAAGATCATATTTGGACAGTCGTATGAAAGTTCAAAATGCTTTGATTGTAGTAAGATATTTCATAAATACAGGATTAGGGGAAAAGACAATTCCACCATGGTCATTTCTTGTCTTTCTCCTGTAGTAGCTCATTTTACATCTAGAAACTATCTGGAACAGGAGTAGGCAACCCATGGCTCCAAAGTCACATGTGGCTCTTTTAACCCTCTGCTGCAGCTCCCTCCTTTCATCCCTCTGCTGTGATAGAAGTGGCTGACACCACTGCTGTTGCCACCTCCATGGTCTGCCCACTGCTCTCTTAATGACTTGAGCAGCACAGTGAAATTGTGGGAAAGACGGGGTCCCCTCCTCCTCCTGGAGTCCATTATGACGTGGAGCCACAATGCAACCCTGCCCCACTTGCCTCTGGCAACAGCAGTGGTGTTGGCCAGGGCATGGAACGGGCCAGTATCTTGGGGCAGAGAGCAGGTCACATGTCCAGCACCAACAAAGGCCGGAAGTAGCTGCCCACCATTTTCTGCTGCAGCCTGTTGGGCAGAGAGAGAAAGAGAGAGAGAGAAATTCGGCTTGATCCGGCTCCATGTGCTCCCCTCTCTTAGCCTTTCCCCAGTTTTGCAAAGATTTAGTGGACACTGCTTTAGTGATGGGGGGATCATCCCGTATTCTGCCTGCCAAATGTCTTCAGGGGTGCCTGAGACTATATTTTCCAGCCACTTTGGACTGAGTTGGCAGGATGTGAGTATGCTGCTTCTCTGAAGTGTGGTGATCTAAGGAGGCAACCTCATGGTGTTGTGATGTAACAGCCTGACAGTCACTCTTTTTGCAATGCAAGGTTTATTTTTGTATCTTTGAAGAGACAGAGAGAATGTGGCTGAAGTTTCTGTAGGCTTATTCTCTGGGTGTGTGGGTTGGGAAGTGGGGGTACGGAGAGGGAGAGATGAAGGGACAGAGATGGGGAGGGAGGGAGGGAGGGAGGGAGTCAAGCTTCCAAGTAATATGTCCCCTGAAATAAAGTCCAAGGCATCCATTTTCCATTAAAGTCTATTTATTAGGAACATATCAAATTGGCAAGGATTTAGTGTAATTCCGACTCTGGCCAGGATCCAGAATTACACCCAATAAAAACAAAAGTTTGAAACCTCGCCCCGAGTCACAATCTCCAATCAATTCTCAGTCCATCAGCCTGCTGACTCCAAACGCTACCTTCCTCCAGCTGCAGGCATCTTCTCTGTTCCCATGGAAAGGAATGCCACCTAGACATAACATTCCCCCTTTATCTCTATAACCCTCCTTCAACAGTTAGAGAGTGGCATGCCTGAAGTACCATTAAATTCCTTTACTTGCAAACCTAAAGAGCTAAGAAAAAATAGGCAAAGGCTACAATAAAATATGCCTACACATATGTCATCTTCATGGTCGATAGGGAGAGAGAGAGGTGAACAACACACCTGAGGCCAGGTGTGGCAAGAGGTGGCTGAGAGGGTAAGGGTGAGGTGGGGCCGGGCAGGGCAAATAAGTTAACAACTGGTTTTCTGCCCTAATGACTAGCTGGGTAGGTGTGGCTGGGGAGTCATGTGACTTGGTGGGAGTGACTGACATTGAGTTGACCATTCCCACCCAGTCACACCAGTTGTTAAATTATTGGCTCTCAATGTTTTCTTTTCTACGGGAAACAGTCCAAATGGCTCTTTGAGTGTTTAAGGTTGCAGACCCCTGAACTAGAACAACAGAGAAGAGGGCTTTAAGGGGTGGCTTGGAATGGGAAAGGCAGCAGCAATGCAAATGCTATCGTTGACCAATCCAGTTTGCATCACTCCTCTCTCAAAGTCATTGCCTTAGCAAGAGTTTAGTAAACTCAAGTGGAGAGTTGGCTGCAGGAATAAATAATGTCTGAATTGGGGCTAGGGGTTGGTTAGTTCCTGAACTTCTTTGCAACCAATAGTACAAGTTTTTTCATCATAATGTCCCTGGATTCAAATGACACTTGCATTCTAAAACATCCCTCCCCCCCCCCTTAGACAGAACAAACTAAGAGGAAGAACAGACATCAGAGAACATTTTTTTCTTTGTTGTATGGAAACAGCCCCCCAAAACTTGGCTTTATGGTTAGCTTCTTAGGAAGGAAAAGGCTCGACTGACCTCTGAACTAACACTGAATACAAACTGTTCTTGATTCCTGACTGAGAAAAATAGCAATAGCGCTTAGATTTTACACAACTATCTGAGTGCTCCATAATGCTTTAGAGTGCTCTCTAAGCAGTTTACAAATGTCTGCATATTTCCCCCAACAGACTGGGTCCCCATTTTACCAAACTCCGAAGGATGGAGCTGTGTCAACCTTGAGCCAGTTAGAATCCAACTCCTGCCTATGGGCAGAGTTAGTCTACAACATTCTAACCACTGCACCTCCACAGCTTCTATTGTAAACCTTTCATCTCCACAGCTCTCTAAATTGTTCTTTAAGCTCTGTATAATCTGTACTCACTTTGCAACAAAGCTTTCTCATTTCAGATGAAATACAAATCAATATGAATCACTCCAATTTGGTTAGTGAACCAGAATCCATCTGCACTTAGTTGTGGAAATCTATGAGAAGTGAATGAAGCAAAACCTACATCAGGCTCCAGAAACTGCAATTGTAATAGAATAATTATATTAGCCTAGGGGAGAAATGGGAGGAAGTAGTAGCTAATTAATTATTACAAAATATTCAATGAATTCATAAGGCTAGTTAGCCCAATGCCAGTTAAAGGCTTTACCCATAACAAAGAATGCATGCAGAACAGGGAGCACTCTGGATTTATAAACCCTTGCTTTCACTCATGTGATCAATTCTGATTTGTTAGAAACCAAAGAGGGACTGGCTGATCTTTCTTACACACTGACAAGGCAAGCCCCACTACAATTGTTCTGAGCATTACTGAGATGTTATGTGCAGCTTGAAAATTGAGAAAGTTCTGGAAGGATTCTAAATCTTCCTATCTAACCTGCTTTATCTTTTTATTGAGAAAAACTCCTTGTCCATTTACTTAAAGGTCAGTTTTACACTGTTTCCTGAATAATGGGTCTGCAATGTTTTGCCACTCAACACAGACAGGGTTTTTCTTATCAAATGACCAAATTCTTGCAGCCCTTTTCCTGCCTGGCAGCTGCAGACATAACTACAGATAGCTTGTCTGAATGTTCTCTTTCAGAATCACTCTGTACTTACTCTGAACCTACAAGAAGTTATCCGCACAAACACACATTCTTTCTCTCCCTTTTTTTAAAAATCTATCTCCAGGTCTCTAGATTCCTAAGGGTCTTTGAAAAGAAAATAACTGGACATCATTTGTTCTTTCTTCCCATTTCTTAGCCTTATTGAAAAGCAACCAGCCTATCTCTAAAGTGGCAATGGTGGAAAATGCACCCTGGCCACTTGGTGTTAAAGATAGTCAAGACTCCGAAAAAAATATTCTCCACAGCTTATCACCTTTTTGCTGGCTCCACAGCAGGCCAATGTCCCAGTGCAGAAGGAAACTGCCTGTCTGTAAGCCTGGACAGGGCCTCATCAACCACTGATAAGATCCCTGTGAACATGCAGACTCTTCTGAGTTTATTATCCTTTCAAATGCCACAGCTATTGTAGAATAGATCCCCCCCCCTCTCTCTCTCCATCCATCCCCCTCTCTCTCCATATACCCACAAACACCAATTCATGAGTCTGCATCCTAGCATGATTTTCAAACATTAGTTGCATAGTTGACTGTAATTTGTCATTTATTCATTCGTTGTTTATGGGCTTTATGTCGTATCTCTGTGCAGCTAAGCATCATGTCTGAGAAGAGAAAGGAGGAGCAAGTGAAAGGAATATGTACATAATACTATCATTTGCAGAGAAGAATGAAAAGAGTAGCCACTGCTTCCAACAGATCCTTGAGATTTATATCATGTGGTTTAACTTCTCATCTTTATTTACTATTATTATTTATTTATTATTTTATTTATATCCCACTTTTATTTTTTATAAACAACTTAAGGTGGTGAACGTATCTTATACTTCTTCTTCTTCCAATTTTTTGCCCTCAAAAATAACTCTGTGATATGAGTTGGACTAAAATAGAGTGATTGGCCCAGCTGGCTTTCATGGCTAAGGTGGAACTAGAATTCACAGTCTTCTGGTTTCTACCAATGCATTAACTTCTAATCCATACTGGCTCTATCGTCTTATAATTCTTTGTAATCTTTCTAGGAACTGCATGAATTAACCCCACAATTTGGCCTATACTAAGCAACTACAGATACAGAGAAAGGATATTTATTCCAGTTCATTGATTGGTTGATTAAGTCAGAGACAAGAAGGAATAAGCCAATGAGTTTATTTATATGAACATTTTGAGCCTGGCAGCAGGCTTCTAGGACAATTGTGAGGAAGAAAAGGTGAGAGATAATAAAGTCACATTTAAAATGGTTAACAATAGGGAAACATCTTTAGATTAACTTTATGTTCATATCTACCCAGAGAAATAAGAGAATTCCATTGATTTCGGTGGGTTTTCTTTCTAACATTAGTTGCACAAACCTAGGTTGCAAGAGTCAATCACCAACACCACCAATCACCAACATCCTACTTATTGTTGTTATTATTATTGTTGTGTTCAATTTAATTGCCAATAAGATTGGGATGATTAATTTAACTAATTATTATGCTTATTTTTTTTATTGTATTTTAAGTGTAAGCTCTGTGAGTTACCTAGAATCTGTTAAAGTTTCAAATAATAGATAAATCTGATAAATAAGTAACAGCAGCCTTTCTTTTTAGTATGCTGGTTGGGAATGATATAAACTGCACTTTATAGAACTGAAACACACCAGGCTGGAGAAGGCCAATATAGAATAAAGATGAATGTTGAATATAGTTAAGTAAATCCTAGATTAAAATCCCCTTGCTAAATTATGGATTTCTGAAGGTATATCATGTTTGTTTTCACCTAATTTGTATCCCAGTTTTTTTCTGAGGATAATTTGAGATATAAAACAAGTGAAGGCACCCTAACATTGTGTTCAAATATAGCTCCCACAATCCCTCCTCATTGTCTATGCTCTTTGAGAATTGTTCACTAGTGGGAATCAATTATCCCATTCTTTGAACTTAGGTTTCTGATGTCCTACTCCAACCTTTTAACATTGCCCTATATTGGCTATTTGGTTTATATCTATTCTTTGATTCAAAATAATATTTCATGTAATTTGTGAATTACACTATAGTTAACAAAAAATTATGTCATTCCAAATATTTTTAAGGTGACATATAAACTTCTTTTTACTAGAAATTATTAATGACCAAGCAACACTCAAATACCTTATAGAATCAGGGTAATCAACAGTTGCTATCTTTTACTCTGTGTGTGGGGGTGTGAGTGGGTGGTTGGGGGTGTGGGGGTGTGTGGGGGTGTATACCATTTAATATCCTCCTAGTTAATTGAATGTTGTTAATATTTATCCTATTAAGTAATTATATGCAATGACACTTCCTCAAAGTCAAATGCAAAATATGTTATAATTATTTTCTATTAATAGTTTAATGAAGTTTTACAGCATTACAATTATTATTTCTAAAGAGGTATTATATATTAATGTGTAATATTGTATGTAAACTATTATTTTCAACAAACTAAATCAATCCACTCTCTGCACTGAAGATGATGTGTGTTTTTGTAGATAGATACTTTTCAGCTTCCCGGTGTAGAGCTGTTTGGTTCCAGTTAGTTTCCATGCATGAGAAAGATCTGGAACCTGGGGTTATCAACTAAAGGTTGCTTTCTTAACCAGTAGTGGGTTCCACTTACCTTCACTACCGCTTTGGAAATGTGAGCATGTGCATGCATATGCACGGCACTTCTATGCATGCACAGAATCTTCTATGATGATGAACCCGGGGGGGGGGGAATGGTAGAAACCCACTCCTGTTCTTAACCATTCTACCACACACTGGCTTTCATATGCAAACTAGATGGGTATATAACTATATGATTATGGTATAAATGACAATGTTGTTGTTGTTTTAAAAAAACCTAAACTGTAGTGAAAATTATATTCTTTAAAAAAGCAGAAAAATTAAACTAAAGAAATCAGAAAGGATTAATAGAAAGAAAAGATAAATAACTGTTAGGAAACAAGTGGCAATTAAATGATTAAACAAACAGTAAGAAAAACACTAGGTATATACACAAAAGAGACATAAAATGATAAAATTTGGCATTAATAAAATGTCAAGTACCAAAATTATATTGCATTTTGAGTGCTGTGTTTCTGTTTTAAACAATGAATTAAACCTAGATTACATAGACTCACAACATCCTCCTTTCCTCTCCTTCGATACTAGCTAATCCATAGGCTGAAACAGTTTTTTATTTACCACAGCTTTTAGAATCTGATATCTTAAGAGTCCACAATCACCTTTTTTCCACAACTATTCAAATTTGAGGAAAGTATTCCTAGATTGAGAGATTCCAAATATTGGCAATCTAATAAAACAAAACATTGTTATCTTTCATCCTAAATTTCCACAAGCACTTTGTATTAGATCTATGGCTAGGAAAGTATCATTATTCCTGTTGAGGGAAATTATCTTCATATCAGTGGCTCCCAGTTCGGCCCGGTTCTTGCAAACCGGTAGTAAAAGCAGTGTGAGGCTCCACCCACCCAGATGTCATTATAGATGAACTGCGCCTGCGCAGAAGCACACGAGTGCAAGCAAAGCAAGCACGCACGTGTGCTTCCATTGCAAACCGGTTGCAAAGGTAAGTAGAACCCACCCCTACTTCATATGTCTACCAAATATATCGATTCTGTCAATCTTTTCTCAATCAGAATCTAGAAAAATAATTCCTGATTATGTAAACAAAATTCCTGGACAAATTTACAGAGCACTTTTGACCAGATTGTCATTATGAATGGAGCCATGAATGCAAAAATGCTGAATACAGATATGAAACATCTGTAAACTGATGAGACCGATCAAAGCCTTTATAGATGAAAGAAGTAAATGATTGAGAAAATTGTTATGCCTGACTTTAGCCTTAAAAGCAGCTGTTATTATTCAAAATGCTCAAGTTATACTGGAAGCATGAGGGAGCCTGATTTACACTGTATTTCTACAGTGCCTCATTCAAAAATACCATTAGCCCTACAGTTTTCAGATGTCACTGAATTTACTGTCATTTATATAGTTAATTCATTTTGTTAAAGCAATAGGAATGCAAAATTCATGATATCCCTAGATAAGAACAGAGGCATGCTGCTTGTTTTAAGGAATTTAAGCTAAGGACTGCATTTCATCTTAGGGTAGCATATTGGAAAGATCGCTTTAAAAATGATTTTATATAATTTGTTTAAGTAAAAGAATCAGATTGTTTTCATAATTTTATGAGTGATAATTTATTGTTCACTACATATAAGATTTAGAGGTTTGTCTGTATTTCCCCTCAAGTTGCTATGTTCCCCATAGCTCAGTTACTTTCTGTGCTTCAATATTAACATATCTTTTCAGGTGGACCAGTTTCAAAAACTAAACTCCATAGATATACATCAGTATTGCCATACTTATTTTAAATTCATCAGAAAGGTTTTTTCTGGCCTTCCTTCAAAACTGTAAGCCGTTTTACAAATATGACAGAAGTCTGAAGCTGTTGTAAAATATGTTCCAATTATGTTATAAACAAGATCTGATCAATAAGCAACAATTATAGGCAAAAATCTTGCATTTATTTTACATGGTAATGCACAGATAGAGCTTTTAAAACTTACATGATTTGTAGTGAGTAAGTGGAGCCATGCCTGTATCTTCAGAAGGCCTTCAGATTGTAATATTTTTAAAAGGGAGAGCAAAGTGAAAGTCAGATAATCATATAGTAAATGCTCTGTGACCTTCCTTTCCTAATACTCGGCTCCTGCATGTGAGCAGCAATGAAACCTCTGCCTCAGATTCATTGCCATTTGTCTCGCCACTCTGACCTTGAATTCCAGGATGCAACTACTTTACAATCAAACTTAATAAGCGCCTAGTGATGAAATGATATCTGGAAAAAAATACAAAAGAGCAATGACGTCAATAGTTTTAATCCCCAGACAGGGACCAGTTATTATTGGGGAAATCAGAGTAATCCCAATTTGGGATGTGTCATTTGTGCACAGTGAGAACTAGCAAAGTTGCAATATGTAATACTTTACTTTTGTGCCTCTTGGCACTGAATAGTAATGGACCAGTATGATGACCCCCTTTGGGTCAATGTAGATATGGGAATGAATTAGTAATACTAACAGCAAGGAGAAACACCTAGTTTAGCTTTGGCTAATCTTAAACAGGGGTGGACCTAGATAGAAAAACTATCATTTTAAAGGCAAGTAATCTAAATTGTGAAATTGAACAAATGTCCCAGAAGAAGACAACGGCAAACCACTCCTGTATTGTTGCCCAACAACATGGATTTCTCAGGTATTTATCAGGAGTCAAGCTTGACCAGAGGGAGTCATAAGTTTTCTAGGCCAAGAGTCTGCAAAAGTAATGTTCACACACCCTAAAAATGTGGCAGACAACCCACTGGGGTATTGAAAGAAAATAATACAATGTATACTTATATTCATATCATTTTATATCTCATTCTTTTTAATTTCTGTTTTTGGGATTAAGTGTCATAATGTATGTAGCATATTAGCATAATACAATATATATATTGTATTAATATTTCTAATATATTTGTAAATATATAAACAGATATATAGATTCAAACATCTTTTGCTGATAAGAGTGAGTAATCAAAAAGTTGTGTTACATATTAAATTAGGCATGGGTGTAGGCTCTACTCAGGTCTGCCAAAATGCTGGGAAAATACTTTAACCTCATTGGCCAAGCCATCTGACAGCTCCCTATAAAAGGGCAAGCTATCAGACGAGCCGGCTCCTGGGTTGCTCTGTTCTACCAAATAAAGAGCTGTTGTATTGTTGAAGCCGGGTCCTGTCTCTTCCATTGCCCGATCTAACACTGGCGACGAAGATGGGAGCGGGAAAGACTAGGCAACAAAAAGAGCTGATCAGAGTCAGTACCATGGCCAGAGGAATCGGGCAATCATATAGTGGCACAGCCAAGCAAATCCTGCTCCAATCTGAAAATGACTGCCCACGCTCCTCCGATGCTATTCAACCCAGCCACGGATCAGTGGGACTCTTATATGCAGAGATTTGAGTGCTTCATGGAAGCCAATGATCTCCTTGGACTCTCTGACAACAGAAAGAGGGCCCTCTTCCTTAGTTATTGTGGGTCCGAAGTTTTTGATACAGCCAAAGCACTGATTGAGCCTAGAGCCGTGCAGGCGGTACCCTGGGAGACAATACAGAATGCACTCCAAGCACATTACACACCGGTGCAGTCAAAATTTGTAAGAAGGTGTGAATTCCACTGCAGAATCCAGGAAGAAGGCAAGACCATCAACCAATATGTGGCAGCATTAAGGAAAGCCATGGCTTACTGCAAGTTTAGGCTGCTGAATGATGTACTGTTAGAACAACTCATAAGCGGAGTGAGGGACATAAGTTTGCAAAGGTGGTTGTTAGTGAAGCCCAACCTCACTCTGCGGACTGCACTAGATGAAGCCAGAACTACCGAGTCATCTAGCAAGTCAGCAGCAGCTCTTCAAAAAACTAGTGGCCTGCCAAGTTTGCGCCAGTAAGTATCAGTGCATTAGGAAAGTGACTAGCATGAGTAATCAACCGATGATAAGGATGACATCTTCACCTTCAGGCAGAGAAGAAGAAGGTCAGCCCTGATCCCAAGGACAAACAGTTGTTATGTGCAGGGTGTGGGGGCAAACATCCCCGGTCAGCATGCAGATACTGAGATGCCATATACTGAAGGTGTGACTGCAAGGGACACCTGGCAAGAGTGTCGCACCAGCCAGCCCACTATTTTCTGCATGAGACAACCGGTAGCCTCACAGGGAGCAAAGAAATCACCATTCTGGAAGCCCCAGAGAAGGAGTAAGAGACCAGCAGACGTAAAAGATGCCTACCAGACAAGCATTAGGTAGGCTAACACAAATAAGGCCGAGAAACTCCGTGTCATGATCCAGATCAAGGGCTCATCATGTGATATGGAAATTGAGATTGGATCATCCCTCACTATAGTGTTCTATGAAACCATTAAGAAAGTAGGGCAGGCATAGTAAAAAAGGATTAAAAGCTGCAAAGAATCCAGCTGAGAGACTATCAGGGGAACTGCATACCTGTAATAGGTTCAAAAATTTCCCTGAGAATTATGGTAGTCAGAAGCGTGTTACTAAGCCTGCTCGGCTTGGATTGGTTCAAGGCCCTTGGCATGGGAGTGACTGGAATCAACACCGTCCATGAAGACAGCACAGATGAACTAATCTTGGAATTTGAGGATGTTTTCAACGACTCCCTGGGCAAATATAAAGGAACGCCTATCACTTTCAGCTTAGACCCTAACATTGCACCAATCCGGTTGAAATCGCAAAGGGTCCCCTTGCCCTTAAACGCAAAATTGATAAGGAGTTGGATAAATTAATTGGGCAATGGATCCTTGAACTAGTCGATCATGCCCGCTGGGAGACCCCTTTAGTCACACCGATCAAAGCTGATGGCTCAGTCCGCTTCTGCCTGGACTATAAGTGTACACTCAATAAGGCCTTACAGCAGATCATCTATCCCATTCCTATCGTTCAGCACCTTATTACATTCATTAGGGATGGGAAATACATTTGTGAAGGTCAACCTGGTGCAAGCATACTAAAAATTGCCAGTCGATGATGCCAAGGCAGAGGCACAAACAATTGTAACTCACAGAAGTGTCTTCAAGTGCTGCCATTTACAATTCAGCATAAATGTGGCACCAGGAGTGTTTCAAAGCATCATGGAATGGTTGTTACAGGGCATTCTCAGGGTAGTACCCTACTTTGATGATGTCCTGGTGTCCACTACAAACAAAACCGAGCTACTCGACTGATTAAGAATGATCCTAACATGGTTCAGAGAAGGAAGTCTCAAAGTAAAAAAAGAAGTGCCAGATTGCTGTGCCTAGAGTAGAGTTTCTAGGGTATCTGATTGACAATTCAGGGATACATCCCACCAAAAGTAAAATTAAACCAATTTGGGACACCCCCATATAAAAAATAAAATGGAATTGCAGGCATTCCTGGGATTGCTAAATTTCTATAGTATATTTCTGCTGCAGAAAGCCACTATAGTGGAGCTGCTGCATAGGCTCCTGGGAAAAAGGCTGTCTGGACCTGGGGCCAGGCTGAATCTACCGCATTTGCAGCTGTGAAAAGACTCTTGTTATCAGACAGCGTGCTGGTCCAATACAGCGAGACTCTGCTCCTTGTCCTGATCTGTGATGCCTCCCCATTCAGGGTTGGGGCCACCCTCAGCCATCACATGCCCAATGGCACTAAGGCACCGATTGACTTTTATATCAGGACTTTATTCTCCACGGAATGTAACTATAGCCAGCTATACAGAGAAGTGCCGACTGTGGTCGCTGGGGTCTGGAGGTTCCATGACTATCTCTATGGGAGAGACTTTGATCTCATCAATGACCATAAGCCCCTGTCGGGCTTATTGTCAGGCGACCACTCCACACCATCAATTTTGTCTCCTCATATGCCCAGGTGGACTATTTTCCTGGCTGTATCCACTGAGTCGGCAAGTTCCTGGGAGGAGTTTAACAGTTATCTATACGATAAAATCGTTCAGCTTCGGGATGGATTGGATGGATTGGATGGATTGGATCAAAACTGAGTAGATCCAGGTGAGAGTTTCGAGACTCGTCTTGTTGAGACTGTTTGGGATAGTTTTGACCCTGTGACTCCCGAGGACATGGACAGGTTGCTGGGAAGGTTGAATGCCACCACATGTTTACTGGACCTGTGCCCCTCCTGGTTGATGCTGGCCATGCAGGAGGTGACACGAGGCTGGCTCCAGGGGATTACAAATGCTTCTTTGTGGGAGGGGGTCTTTCCTGCTGCCTTGAAAGAGGCAGTGGTGAGACTTCTCCTCAAGAAGCCTTCCCTGGACCCAGCTGTTTTAGGAAATTACCGTCCAGTCTCCAACCTTCGCTTTACGGAGAAGGTTGTAGAGAGTGTGGTGGCACATCAATTACCCCAGTACCTGGATGAAACCGTCTATCTAGACCCGTTCCAGTCCGGCTTTTGGCCCGGATACAGTACGGAGATGGTTTTGGTCGCATTGGTGGATGATCTCTGGAGGGCCAGGGATAAGGGTTACTCCTCTGCCCTGGTCCTATTAGACCTCTCAGCGGCTTTCAATACCATCGACCATGGTATCCTGCTGCGCCGGTTGGAGGGTTTGGGAGTGGGAGGCACCGTTTATGGTGGTTCTCCTCCTACCTCTCCGACCCCGAGGCGCCTCATGTGTGGGGTGCCGCAGGGATCGATTCTCTTGCCTCTCCTGTTCAACATCTATATGAAGCCGCTGGGCGAGATCATCAGTGGTTTTGGGGTGAGGTACCAACTGTACGCTGATGATACGCAGCTGTACTTTTCCACCCCAGGCCACCCCAACGAAGCTATCGAAGTACTGTCCCAGTGTCTGGAAGCCGTACGGGTCTGGATGGGGAGGAACAGGTTCAAGCTTAATCCCTCCAAGACGGAGTGGCTGTGGATGCCGGCACCCCGGTACAGTCAGCTGCAGCTGCGGCTGACTGTTGGGGGCAAGTCATTGGCCCCGATGGAAAGGGTGCGCAACTTGGGCGTTCTCCTGGATGGGCGGTTGTCTTTTGAAGACCATTTGACGACCGTCTCCAGGAGAGCTTTTTATCAGGTTCACCTGATCCGCCAGTTGCGTCCCTTCCTGGACTGGGATGCCCTATGCACGGTCACTCATGCTCTCGTTACCTCTCGCTTGGACTATTGCAATGCTCTATACATGGGGCTTCCCTTGAAGAGCACCCGGAGACTCCAGTTAGTCCAGAATGCGGCTGCGCGGGTGATTGAGGGAGCAGTTCGGAGCTCCCATGTAACACCCATCCTGCGCAGACTGCACTGGCTGCCTGTTGTCTTCCGGGTATGCTTCAAGGTATTGGTGACTACCTTCAAAGCGCTCCATGGCTTAGGACTGGGATATTTATGGGACCGTCTACTGCCATCTTCTATCTCCCAGTGACCGGTGCGTTCTCACAGAAAGGGACTCCTTAGGGTGCCGTCAGCCAAGCAATGTCGACTGGCGGCCCCCAAGGGAAGGGCCTTCTCTGTGGGGGCTCCTACCCTGTGGAACAAACTTCCCCCTGGACTTCGACAATTACCTGACCTCCGGACCTTTCGCCGTGAACATAAAACTTAATTATTTCGTCTTGCTGGACTGGCTTGAATTTTTAAAATTTTTATTGATTTTATGGGTTTTAAATTTTATTAGTTTTACAGGGTTGATATTTTATTTTAAATGGGGCCAACTGAATAAGTTTTTTAATGTTTGTTTTTAGCATTGTATGTGTTGTTTTTGTATTTTACTGTGGCTGTATACCGCCCTGAGTCCTTCAGGAGAAGGGCGGTATACAAATTAAAATATTATTATTATTATTATTATTATTATTATTATTATTATTATTATTATTATTATTATTATTATTATTATTATTATTATTATTATTATTATTACTACTACTACTACAGAGATGCACTCAGCTACTGCTCGCTACCCAACCTGGTGGAGGACACAGCCCCAGTTGCACCAGTACTCCTGATAGAGGACATTGTGTCCAGCCCCATTACTGCGGCTGAGATTGTGTGGCAATCGTACAAAGAGACTCATTTAAAACAAATATTGAACTATGTATGGTGGGATTGGCAGGGAACTCCTTGAAGGGGTAATTACAATAGTATTATACATGCTGACATAAACTGTCTATAATTAAGGGGTGTCTGTTATGGGGAAATGGTGGTTATATACTCCAGATTAAGACATGAAGTGCTGGAAGTCTTGCATGTGGGACATTCTGGAATACTCAGGATGAAGGTGTTGGTGAAGAATTATGTCTGGTGGCCTAACATGAACCGGGATATAGCAGAATGGGTCGCCACCTGCACACCTTGACTGGTACCCCCCACTGCCCCATAATGAATGGGAAATGCCAAAAGCACCATGGTCCCAGGTGCATATAGATTTTGCGGGGCCAGTAAAGGGGAAAACATTCCTGAATGTGGTAGACACCTATTTGAAATGGCTAGACATATTTCTCATGCTATCAACTACAGTAGAGGAAGTCATCTAAGTAGTACAGAGACTGTTTGCCACACATGACCTCCCCAATGTGTTAGTCTCGGACAATGGTCCACAGTTTACGACTAATCAGTTTGAAATTTTCTTAGACAAAGGCATGCCCTTGTCACCCCATTTCTCCCAGCCAGTAATGGGCAAGACAAACAGAAGGTGAGATCTGCTAAAGAGGGCCTATCATGAATGGTCCCAGGAAATTGGCAAACCCGAATCGATAAATTCCTTTTAGTTCAACATATCACCCCTAGCACCACCACAAATAGAAGCCTTTCTGAGTTACTCATGGGGAGGAGGATCCAATCTCAATTGGACCAATTATATCCAAATTATATAGCAAAAACTCCCCCTGACTCAACTGGGAAAATTAGATCATTTGACATAGGGACATATACACCCACAATTACACTGGGGATGCCCTCTGGATTCCTGCAAAGGTGGTAGAAATAATGGGTCCTTGCTCCTACAAAGTTGAATGAAGGATGGCAGACTGGCAATGGCACTTGTACCAACTCCGAGGCCGTCTTGAACATTCAGTGCTAAGGCATCCAGAAGTAGCTCAACCTAACAAAAACCTAATCCCTACAGATCCTAGCCAACAAGGTAAACAATTGTCTAACTCTTCCTCAAACCTGATTGTATAGCAGAATCACTCACCTGGAGAACCAACAGTCCAATGGAGACTCCTGAAGGGGTTGGACCTGGAAAAACCAACCACAGCTCATGGCATAATCCAGACGTTTCCATTGGCAAGTACAGAACCAATGGCAGATCCAACCACTCAGGCTGCTGCCCAGAAACCAACTGAGTTGCACTGGTCAACTAGGATAAAACAATATGATTATATATTGTAAAAGCTGTTGATGATTGGGTAATATGCTAATCTAGAGGGGAGGGGTGTTACATATTAAATTAGAAGTGAGTGTAGGCAGTGGTGAGATTCAAAGAATTTAACAACCGGTTCTCTGCCCTAATGATTTCTTCCAACAACCAGTTCATACTTTAACCTCATTGCCCAAACTGTCTGACAGCTCCCTATAAAAGGGCAAGCTATCAGACAAGACAGCTGCTGGTTTGCACTGTTCTACCAAATAAAGAGCTATTGTATTGTTGAAGCCACGTCCTGTCTCTTCCATTGCCTGATCTAACAGATTGGAAATCATATTCTTGATTGCAACTGAGCAACATCGTGACCTAGTTGTGAAGATGTTTACTTCCTACTTGGAAGTTTGAGAATTCAATTCTAGGTAGTGGTGTATATTTCCCACCTAGAGCAACAAACAAACAAACAAATCCTGTTGTGAACTCCATATGGGGTCAGGAAGGGCATTTAGCCATTAAACAGTCAGCTTCATCCAGTCTTCCAGATTCTACCCCAAATTAAGGTATTACAGGGTTATAAAATTATGTAAAATTATTATCTTGCTCAATATTTCAGTATGTTGTTTTTATGTCAGTCATATTCCACATATCATTCCTTTTACTGCAAATAGAACATTGGTAATCATATTTGTTATATTTAACAAACTTACATAGCTTTACTAATAATACACATATATTTATGTTCAGTTATCATCTTTGATATTTAATTATTCAATGTTTCAACATATTATTTTTATAACCATCATATTATTCAAACATATTCAAAATTACCATCATCAGGATTCTAGATTCTCTTATTATTATTCATTCGTTTTGTAATGTAAAGATATATATTTCATTCATTCCCCTTTCTCTAACTGCCAGCCCCACTTTAACTTATCTCATTATTGTTTTTAAGAAATGTTCCCTTTTTTATCCATCATCTCTGACCTGCTTTAAAACTTTAATTATTCACTTCTTAGGTTGTCTCCCATATTCCTCTCTTGGATCTTTAACTCTACATGCTTCCACTCCTTGAGCGATCCTCTTAAACACTTCTCCTTTCTCTATCCTGTTTCATTGTCTAGTTTCAAAATTGTCTACTTGTACCCCTATCTCTCTCCCGAAAACGTCTTCCTGCAGTTCAAATTCTTGTTTAACTTCACTCTCCTTGTTTTATTTCATCAATCATTATTATTTTTATTTTTATCTCCTTCTTGTCATTTCTTTTTATTTGTTGTTTTGTCTGTTCTGTTTTTCTAGCTACTCTTTCAGTTAGCTGCTCCACTTCCTGGACATCCTGGTTCCTCCTTGTCCTTTGTATCATAATTTCCAGCTTTTCATCTATGGTCTGCATTTTGTTCATAATCCCCTCACATCTTCTTGTCAGGGTGTCTTTAATACTCTGAGTTATTGACATGATTTCTTCCCAAATTCCACTCATTTTTTATTTTTATTTCTTTTGTTTCTTTTTGTCCAATAATCCAGTAATCTTATATTAAAATCTAAAGCCACTTCTCAAAAAATTCTATGTTCAATGCCCAGGAGTCTTTGTATCCCAAAATTAATCAGTCTGTTCCTCTAGCTAATCCAGAAGTGGAACCTTCATAAATCCCTCTGCCAGTCCAGTCTTATATTAAAGCTTTCAGGGGTCTTTTAATAATAATTTTTTTCTTATTCTCTCATTAAATCTCCAAAAGCCAAGTCTTTCCAGAATCCTTTGACAGCAGGTGGCACTCTTAAGTCAGATTTCAATCTTAACCATTCTTATACAATTTTACTAGAATACTCCAAGATATAAATCTAATATTTGCTTTTTATGTAAATAACTCCAACATTTTAAAATGCCTAGCCCAAGCCAATGCTTCTCCAATTAAGAGATCCAATTTTCCATATTCTTGACAAGTTTTCTATTTTCTTCCTTTAATTCTTTTCCTTTCCATTTTAAAGTTTTGCTCAAGATGTACAACTTTAAAGATAACTATGAGATTCTCTTTTCCTGAATATTCCTTTGGGGTTACACTTTCAATAAAAAGGATTCTTCTCACCCAGTTCCAAACACTGTTCACCAAATCCATTTCAGCACTCTTCTTAGATGTCTCCAGCTCTGTGGCAGCCATTTTATACTGCCTCTTCTCCTTGCCATGGCATAGAGGGAAAAAAACCCCTGGATTTCTGCAGGAGAGTTGTGTTTTCTCGTCTGACTTCACAGAACAGCCCTCCTTAGCTTTGCCACCCTTACAAGGCAGTTTTGGCTCCTTTCAGAACCCACAAACAGGGAGAAACCAGCACAGGGACAGAGAGCTCTGTTCCTTTGCAACTGGTACTGCCACACCATCCCTTCCAGTTCCCAGGGATGGATGTTTTCAATGAACCTTAATTGTAACTTTTATAGAGCTCTAATGGGAGCATTAACTTTTAGAAACAGGAGGTAGAGTAACAATCAACAGCAATAGTAAGGTAAAATTCCTTTCGCAATCTTAAAGTCTTCTGTTAAATTACCATTAATTATAATCTGGGCTGTTTGCTCTCCATAAATTGCCCTAATTATTCTTACAAAACCATCTCCAAATTGCATTTTTCTATTAATTTAAATAAAAAATCCCAATGCAATCGATCAAAAGCTTTCTCTGCATCGAGAAAAATAAATGCTGCTGGAATAAATTTTTTTCTTTTCTAAATACTCCAATAAATTAACAATCTGCCTAACATTATTCCTCATCTGTCTCCCTTTTATAAATCCAGATTGATCAGTATGAATTCTTCACTGTAAAATTAACATTAATCTGTTAGCTATTATTTTAACAAAAATCTTATAATCATTATTTATAATCATTATTTAAAAGTGTAATTGGCCTATAATTCCCAGGTTTAGAACAATCCTGTTCCTCTTTGGTATCAATGAAATAAAAGAAGTTCTCCATGTGGAGGGAATTCTCCCTCCTAATTGTATCTGATTAAATAATTCCTTAAGTGGACCTAACATCTCATCCTGTAAATTCCTATAATAACTTACTGTAAGCCCATCCATACCAGGAGTTTTCCCCATTTTTAATTGTTTAATTACCAAAATAATTTCTTCAGAAGTTATAGGCCGGGTCAGTTCTTCCCTTTGTTCTAAAGTTAAATTTTTAACCTTATATTCCTTCAAATAATTATCAATATCCCTGTTCAGTATATTATATTTAAGGTATAAATTTGTGTAATATTCTAAGAAAGCTTTTTAAATTTTATCCTGTTGATATCTCTCTTTACCTTTATATTCTATTTTTTCTATAGTGCGTTGTTTTTTTTTTCCATATTGCAATTCCATCCAAACAGGACTATGATCAGACAAACATCTTGGAAATATCTTAGTTTTCTTCATCCTAGAAAGCAAATCATTAGAAGTTAATATAAAATCAATACGTGAAAAAGATTGATGCCTATCAGAAAAAAAAGTATAGTCTCTTTCCTCCAGGTTCCATAGTCTCCAAACATCTCTCAACTCAAAATCTTCTATCATCTCAAAAAAAGACTTAGAAAGCTTTCCATGTGCAGGTATCTTTTTAGAGGAAATTCTCTTGTCCTTTCGTGTATCAATTACTCCATTTCAATCTCCTAATATAATACATGATCTGTAATCCCATAGAATCAACTTGTCATACAACATTCTGTAGTATTTTTATTGTTGCTGATTGGGTGCATATATACCAAGCAAAAGGGTCTTTTTTGTTTCTAATATAAGTTCAATGGCAATATATCTTCTGTAAGTATCTGCCTCTATTAACTTGGCTGGTATATCTTTTCTCAAATATACCACTAAACCATTTTTCTTGTCCAAAGATGAGGCAGCAAAATGTTTACCTAATTTTGAGTTTATTAAGTATTTATTATCTGATGATTTAATAGGTGTTTCTTGTAGGCAAATTACATCATTTCTAAATTGTTTCAAATAATGAAATATTTTTCTTCTCTTCTGAGCTGAATTCAAACCATTAACATTCCAAGTCAGAATTTTATTTGCCATTACTGGCCTCCTGAAGCTTTTGAACAATCAGCTGAAGATCCTCCTCCCATATCTTCGGCCTTGCTCCTCCCACCGCTTCTGTAGCAGAATCCTGACCTTTACTCTGAGTTTGTTGCTCTTTTTATTTACACTTAAGGACTCCCCTCATGACTCTTTGTTCTTGCGGTTGTTCTTTAGATGGTAACATCATTGGGGTCACCTCAGCTTCCACACCCATTTGGGTCTCTTGAATTCTTTGTTCTATTACTTCTATTTCAACTTTCAGCACAGTAGAAAGAAAATCTTTGGCCTTAAACACAGTATCAAAACGATATCTTCTTCCTTGATAATATACTGTCAAACCAACTGGAACTTCCATCTAAACTGAATCTAGTACTTTTTTAATTAATTAATTAATTTATTTTATTTATTATTTAGACTTTTATACCACCCTTCTCCCGAAGGACTCAGGGCGGTGTACAGCCAAGTTAAAAATATACACTATACAATATTAAAACAACAAATTAAAATAACATATTATATAATGGCCGAAAAATGTAAAAGTTTAAATGTAAAACTGTCAAATTGACCCCAATAAAACACAGTACCCCAATTTAAAATTATTAAAATTCAAATTTCACAATTTAAAAATTAAAAGTTAAAAATTAAGCCAGTCCCACTTGGATGAACAAGTACGTTTTCAATTCATGGCGAAAGGTCCGAAGGTCAGGTAGTTGACGCAAACCAGGGGGAAGTTCGTTCCAGAGGGTAGGTGCTCCTACAGAGAAGGCCCTTCCCCTGGGGGCCGCCAGCCGACATTGCTTGGCGGACGGCACCCTGAGAAGACCCTCTCTGTGTGAGCGTACGGGTCGGTGGGAGGCATAGGGTAACAGCAGGCGGTCCCGTAAGTACCCGGGCCCTAAGCCATGGAGCGCTTTAAAGGTGGTAACCAACACCTTGAAGCGCACCCGAAAGACCACAGGTAGCCAGTGCAAACTGCGCAGGAGCGATGTTACCTGGGAGCAGTGTGTGGCTCCCTCAATCACCCGCGCAGCTGCATTCTGGACTAACTGAAGCCTCCGAGTGCACTTCAGGGGTAGCCCCATGTAGAGAGCATTACAATAATCCAGACGGGAAGTGACTAGAGTGTGAGTGACCATGCATAAGGCATCCCGGTCAAGAAAGGGGCGCAACTGGTGAACCAGGCAAACCTGGTAAAAAGCTCTCCTGGAGACGGCCGCCAAATGATCTTCAAATGACAGCCGTCCATCCAGGAGAACGCCCAAGTTGCGCACCCTTTCTGATGGGGCCAGTGACTCGCCCCCAACAGTCAGCTGCGGTTGCAGCTGACTGTACCGGGGTGCCGGCATCCACAGCCACTCCATCTTGGATGGATTGAGCCTGAGTCTGTTTCTCCCCATCCAGACCCATACGGCTTCCAGGCACTTCAACGGCTTCATTGGGGTGGCCCGGGGTGGAGAAGTACAGCTGAGTGTCATCAGCGTACAGCTGGTAACTCACCCCAAAGCCACTGATGACCTCGCCCAACGGCTTCATATAGATGTTGAACAGGAGAGGCGAGAGAATCGACCCCTGAGGCACCCCACAAGTGAGGGGCCTCGCAGTCAATCTCTGCCCTCCTGTCAACACCATCTGCGACCAGTCAGAGAGATAGGAGGAGAACCACCAATAAACGGTGCCTCCCACTCCCAAACTCTCCAACCAGTGCAGCAGGATACCATGGTCGATGGTATCGAAAGCCGCTGAGAGATCTAACAGGACCAGGACAGAGGAACAACCCCTATCCCTGGCCCTCCAGAGGTCATCCACCAATGCGACCAAAGCTGTCTCAGTGCTATATCCGGACTGGAAGCCGGACTGGAATGGGTCCAGATAGACAGCTTCATCCAGGTACCGGGGAAGCTGCCATGCCACTACACTCTCTACAACCTTTGCCAGAAAGCGAAGGTTGGAGACTGGACAATAATTCCCCAAAATAGCTGGATCCAGGGAAGGCTTCTTGAGGAGGGGTCTCACCATCGCCTCTTTCAAGGCTTTTAAGTTCTTGTGTAAAAAATATAAAGTCCTTCCTATCCCTTAACATCTTGGGAGGAATCTCTTTCAAAACCTTCAGCTCCTGGTCTGCTATTCTCAACTTCTTCTGATATGCAACTTGCAAAATCTGATTTCTCACTGTCCTTTTCAAAAAATAAACCACAATGTCTCTAGGAAGTTTCTTCTGCCTAGCAATCCAGGACTTAACTCCATAAATTTTATCAATTTGATAAGCAACCTCTTGTGGATCAATTTCAATAAATTCAGCCAGGGCTTCTGATAAGATCTTTTTAAAATCTTCACCTTTTTCTTCCTGTAATCTCCTAATTCTCAGAGCTCCTTCCATCATCCTATACTGCATCACCACCACTTGATCATTTTTGTCCAATTTTATTTGCATCCCCCCACTTTATTTTCTAATTGCTGGTTTGACTGGACTATTTCTTGCACCTCCTCCTCCAACCCCTCCAGTCTATTTGCCAAACCTTGAAAAGCCATCAAAATATCTTCTCTTCTCTTTTTATTATTTTCTTTTATTTCTTCTCTTATTTTTTCATTATTACCAGTAATTTTTTCCATCATCTCTTTAAATCTCTCTTCAGACACTTTTCCTTGCTCTTTAATCAAATCTTCCAAAGCTACTTCAGATCCCCTTCTGCCAGCAGTCTTAGATGGTTTAGTAGCCATTTCAATTTTTAAAGTCACAAAATTTAAATTTAAAAACTTCTCTTTTCCCCTTTAAGTATAGGAGAGCTCAGTTCATTACAATCCACAAGTAACGTTTCTTAGCTTCTTAGTTACACAGCCTGCTTCCAGTTTTGATTCAATTCACTTTCACTTCCTCTCAGACGCCATTTTAAGCAATCAGTTAAAGCGAAAAGGAAAATTTCTCTTTTTCAAAGGTAGAAGTCAGGAAATCAAAAATACTTGCAATCCAGTAGTTGTTCACTCGTGCTTGTTCCATCTGCATATAGAAATCCACAAGGAAAAAAATCAATTAAGCAGAGATGGACACTTTCTTCTTTTCCTGTCTTTGCAGGAGCGCGCTGAAGATCGGAGCTTGGCAGGATTTCAGTGGGACTCAACCCTTCGGGGCTCTACATAACAGAACAAAGCCCTGGGGAGATCTACCACTCTCCCACCACTCTATCCTCTCCCTTTCTCCCAGGGAGAGAAATTGAAGCCAGCGAACAGCTGTTTTCCGCTGTTTTTGCCGGCTTTTACGAAATTCAGTGCGGAGTGCCTTAATTAGGTGCCCAGGGAAGAAGGTGGCACCACCGGAAGCCCCATCATTATGATTTTTGAGAGGGTGTAAGTTGAGACAAAAGTCAATCATGCTGTGGTAGCTGTTGGAGAATGGTTCTTTTATTTGTAGTCCATAAATTGAATTTAAACTGTTGGAAAAGATGAGATCAAGACAGTTGTTGAGTCTAATGTTGTTAGTTACTAGTTGAACAAGTCCTAGATTACTTTATTTATTTATTTATTTATTCAATTTTTATACCGCCCTTCTCCCAAAGGACTCAGGGCGGTTTACAGCCAATAAAACAACATAAACAAAAATTAAAAACTTATTAAAAAACTGATTATAAAATGGCCAAATAGAATTAAAACTAAGATAAAATCATAATAAAACCCCCACTTAAAAATTACATCAGGCTAGCCCCGCATGGTGAAATAAAAAGGTCTTGAGCTCGCGTTTAAAAGACCAGAGATCGGGGAGTTGACGCAACCCCAGAGGCAACTCATTCCAAAGGGCAGGAGCCCCCACAGAGAAGGCCCTCCCCCTGGGGGCTGCCAGTCGACATTGTTTGACTGACGGCACCCTGAGGAGGCCCTCCCTGTGGGAGCGCACAGGCCGATGGGAGGCTATAGGTGGCAGTAGGCGGTCCCGTAAGTAACCCGGTCCTATGCCATGGAGCGCTTTAAAGGTGATAACCCAGTGGTGGGATTCAAGTAATTTAACAACCAGTTCTCTGCCCTAATAATTTCTTTCAACAACCAGTTTGCCAAAACTGCTCACAAAGTTAACAACCGGTTCTCGTGAAGTGGTGCAAACTGGCTGAATCCCACCACTGTGATAACCAACACCTTGAATTGCACCCGGAAGACCACCGGCAACCAGTGCAGGCTGCGCAGGAGAGGTGTTATATGGGAGCATTGTGGTGCCCCTTCTATTACCCAGGTTGGACAGGTTTAGCTGAAGCTTGTTCTTCCCCATCCAGACCCGCACAGCCTCCAGACACCGGGACATCACTTCGATGGCTTCATTGGGGTGGTTAGGGGTGGAAATGGACAGCTGAGTATCATCAGCGTACAGATGGTATTCCACCCCAAAACCACAGATATCTCACCCAGCGGCTTCATATAGATGTTGAATAGGAGAGGCGAGAGAACCGACCCCTGTGGCACCCCACATATGAGGTGCCTTGAGGTCGATCTCTGCCCCCCTGCCAACACCGTCTGTAATCAGTTGGAGAGATAGGAGGAGAACCACCGGAAAACGGTGCCCCCCACTCCCAAGCCCTCCAGCCACCACAGCAGGATACCATGGTCGATGGTATCAAAAGCCGCTGTGAGATCTAATAGGACCAGGACAGAGGAACAACCCCATCCCGAGACCTCCAAAGATCATCAACCAACGCGACCAAAGTCGTCTCCGTGCTGTACCCAGGCCTGAAGCTGGACTGGAACGGGTCTAGATAGACAGTTTCATCCAGGTACCGGGGAAGTATTGTACAGGGTTGCATGTATAGGTTCAGTTGTATATTCATTTAGGGCCCAATTAATAAATGGTAAGTTAATGTCATCAAGAAAGATTATTGGGTCGTTAATACCGAAGGAAGATCGAGATGGTATTAAAGCAGAGAATTATAGGCCTATATCACTTTTAAATACTGATTACAAGATATTTACCAAGATATTGGCTAATAGATTAATGCCAGTGATGAATCAAATAATTCATAATGATCAGTCAGGATTTATTAAGGGTAGGCAGATGAGATATAATGTGAGGCAAATCGTAAATTTACTTGAATATTTGGAACGAAACAACCAAGTATCAGCGGCATTCCTTTTTTTGGATGCTGAAAAAGCTTTTGATAGATTGGATTGGCAGTTTTTGTTTAAAGTAATAGAAAAAATGCAATTTGGGGATTATTTTATTCGTGCAATTAAAGCAATATATCAGAAGCAAACAGCACAAATAATAGTAAATGGTGGGTTAACAGAAACTTTTAAAATTGAGAAAGGGACGAGACAGGGATGTCCCTTGTCCCCATTATTTTTTATTTTAACTTTAGAAATTCTTCTGAATAACATACGTGGTTCCGATCGAATAAAGGGAATTAGAGTTAAACATCAAGATTATAGATTAAGAGCTTTTGCAGATGACCTGGTTGTTACTGTATCTCAACCAATATACTCAGTAACTGGTTTAAAAGATATAATTGGTCAGTATGGTAAAGTATCTGGATTTAAGGTGAATCAGCAAAAGACAAAGATGATAACTAAAAATATGAATATACAACAAAAGAAGAGTTAGAAAGAACTTCAGGTTTTGAAATCGTTAAAAGGTTAAATATTTAGGAATATATATTACAGCTTCAAATGTTAAATTATACAAAAATAATTATGAGGTATTGTGGCAGAAGGTATGGAAAGAAATGGAGAGTTGGAAGAAGTTACAACTATCTTTGCTGGGAAGAATAAGCGGCTATAAAATGAATGTTTTGCCCAGGTTTTTGTTTTGTTTCAAATGATACGGTGTTTAAGAATGATATTAAATTACAGGAATGGCAAAAGGGATTAGTAAATTTGTATGGATGGGCAAAAACCAAGAATAAAATTAAAAGTAATGCAGGATATAAGGAAAGGGGGTCTTAAAATGCCTAATTTAAAATTGTATTATGAAGCAGTTGTTTTATCATTAATTACTGATTGGATTAATTTAACTGAGGAAAGAGTTCTGAATATAGAAGGTTATGGTTTGTTATATGGGTGGCATGCCTATTTATTATATGATAAGAAAGTTGATAAAATATTTAAAAATAATATAATTAGAAATGCATTATTGAGGGTTTGGAGGAAACATCAATACAAATTAGAGGAAAGATTCCAATATGGGCAAACCGAGCCACATGATAGAAAATATAAATATATATCAAAAGATGGAGGTAGTTACTTATAAAGAACTTCTTTGTATGGAAAAGGGGGAGTTACAATTAAAATCTAGAGAAAAGATGGGGGAAGAAGGGAAAAATTATACATGGTTCCAATATGGACAACTACAAGCTAGGTGGAAATTAGATCAAAAATAGGTGTTAAAACAAATTGAGGATAATTTGTTAAAACAAATGAGAGATCAAGGTCAACAGCATATTAAGAGGTTGTATAATGTATTAGTAGAAATAGATTCAGAGACTGATTTGGTTAAGGATTGTATGATTAAGTGGGCACAAAATTTTCAGCAACCAATAATGTTGGAAACTTGGGAAAGAATTTGGGTGAGGAATGTTAAATTTACACAAGCGCAAAATATGAGAGAAAATTTTTATAAGATGTTTTATAGATGGCATTTAGACCCCCCAAAATTGTCATGTATGTATCCTAATGTACAGGCTAAATGCTGGAGATGTGATTGTGAAGATGCTACTTATTATCATATATGGTGGACTTGCAAAAAAGTTAAAGCATTTTGGATTAAAGTATGGTGGATCATGCAGAATATTTTGAAAAAGAAGATTAAGTTTACCCCGCAGTTCTTTTTACTAGGAATAATTATGGATTGTACAGCTATAGAGACTAAATTGATTCTGAACTTAATAACAGCCACAAGACTTTTGATTGCTCAATATTGGAAGAAAGAAGAATTACCTACAATTGAAGAATGGACTCTTAAAGTATCAAATCTGGCAGAAATGGCAAAAATTTCTGCTTACTTGAAAGACTATACACAAGAAAATATATTATAGAATGGAAAATGTGGATTGATTATATTCAAAATAAGTATCAGATAAAAAAATATCAAATAGCATATGAGTAAATTTAGGAAATAATTTGTATTAGATATATTTTTGAAGGAGAGGGGAATTGAGAGTGTGAATAAGCGTGGAGAGACTAGAGATTATAATTTAGGAATTATTTTAGATTATGATTGTTAGTTTTGATACCCTGCATTTTGTTCTGGGAAGTCGGGGTGGGGGGTGGGGGGTAAAGGGGAAGGGAATTGGGGGGTTGAGGTTAGTGATGGAGTGATGGTTAATGTACAGGGATTATTGAAGATGTATAAATATAATTAATGTAGGGTCGGGTCTGACCAGTTGCCATTTTAGAATGGTGGGGAGGGAAAAAAGAGAGAGTAGGAGGTAGGAAAGAGGAGAAGAGGAAGGAAGAGGGGTAGAAGAGGGAGAAGAGTGTAGGGTGGAGGGAGGAGAGGAGGTAGATAAGAGAAGGAGAGGAAGGTTTGGAAAGTAAAAGAAGGTAGAAGAGGGAAGAAGGTTAAAAAGGGGGGTGGTGACTGGGCAGGCTCGACTAATTGTATATAACTGTACATTGGATGAATTATTTGATAAGATTGTAAAAATAAAACTTTTTTATAAAAAAAAAGAAAAAGAAAAGAAAGATTATTGGGTGTGGGCAGGAGGCTGCCCAGGTTAGTAGTGAAGTTAACTTGTTCCCATGTTTGATGTTGTAATCTGAGGCTCTGTAACAAAGTAAGAATCAAAATATGGTATTTAAGGACAGGTCACAGACAATGGTCTCAGGAAGAGCAAGTTCCCGTGTAACTTGAATATTTTTTAGATGTAGAGACTTTTTGTAGAAGATAGCAACATCACCTCCTCTATGGATTCACAATCTGACCCATAAACATGATAGTCTCTTACTGTAGTAATGGAGTCAGGGAGGGATGTATTCAGCCAAGTTTCATAGACAAATATAATGTCAAATAGCTGTATTTAGTAAGAGGAGGAATTCAAGTATTTTATTTACAAGGCTTCTTGCATTAAGTAGCTTGCATTTAAGATCAATAGTAGTTGATATAGAGGAAGTCAGGGGCTTGCGTGTCTAGTTTTGGATGATAGTTTTGGATGAATCTGAGCCAGATCTGTAAACTGAATAAATGTCTCATACAAAATGGTCAATAGTTCTTTTGAAGATAAAGATAGGGAGAGGGAAGATGCAAGATTCAGACTTGCAAAATTCTGTTATTGTAATCTTATAAGTATTATTAGCTTTCATAGCTTTGGTTTCCTAGTCTAACCTATCATGAAGACTGATATCACTCTTGATAAATTAATAGCTTCAAATATTTTCATCAAATGATGTGTTGCTATTCCACCTGTCCCTGCCTAACATGCTGTGAGAACAGGAATAGACAAACTACATCTGATGCTATGAAAGAAAAAAAATACATAGAAGAGAATGATTGTGGCAAAAATGGATGATTTATGAATGATTTGCTGTAGATGCAAAGAAATGATGCTGTAGATGCAAAGAAAGCAAGGACTTGTTAAGATTTAAAAGGCCAAAAAAATGTAAAGTAACGTTAGTGGACAATTTTTTAAATGTTTTGTAGATGTTTTAAGAGCTGCAGTGGTGCAGTGGTTAGAGTGCAGTACTGCAGGCTACTTCTGCTGATCACCGGCTGCCAGCAGTTTGGCAGATCGAATCTCACTAGGCTCAAGGTTGACTCAGCCTTTCATCCTTCCAAGATGGGTAAAATGAGGACCCAGGTTGTTGGGGGCAATATGGTGACTCTGTAAACCGCTTAGAGAGGCCTGTAAAAGCACTGTGAAGCAGTATATAAGTCTAAGTGCTATTGCTATTGCTAGATGAACATACATTTAATAGATGACTAATAAAAGAGCTTTGAATAGACTGAATGGAATTAATGTAAAAATAATATATTAATTTGAGTTGAAACTAAAGTGAAGGAATACTGAAAGGAGTATTTTGAGATTCGTATGGAAGTGTTAGTGATATGATTAGGAGAGATTAAAATGAATAAACTGTTTTGTTTTGTTTTTTAAATTAAGGCAATGTGATATTCAGGATCACTCAAAGGTTGCCTATTCCTAAGAAATGAGATGTTGTATTAGAAGTCTTTCTTAAATCTTGGAGAATTACTGACATTCAAAATAATTAAGTAGTGTGGTCAATGCCTTTGTTCCCAAGGGCCATATTGCAAGTGATACACTATAACAATTTATGTAATATCTGACATTAATCAGGGATAGTAAAGAATTTGGATGAAGTTCTTGGAGCACTGCTACAATACATATGGAGCCATTTTGTTCAGCACACAGAATAGCAGATTTTTATGTGCTTGTTTATAGTCCTTTTATGCAAAGCATATTAATCCATGAATTTATCAATTTAGATAAAAGTATCTGCTCTGAACAGGGCACAAATATTTTGTATATGGCAGGGACCTAACAAATGTAGATAATGCCTTAAATCCTATTCTACCCCCATTGTACATAGTAGACTGTTCTATATTCCAATAGCAAAATGTTTTGTTCTTTCAAAGTAATTTTATGAAGCCCTGGGATAAATCCCCTCTGACAACCATGAGCCAGTGATATGCAGATAGGAAAAGAACATAGTAAGAACAGAAAATTAGGCTTCCAACTTCTCATTGTTTATAGAATATTAACAAACAATTCTTGTGGAACATCACTTTTCTTACCCACTTTTTGAATAATAACTGTGGCTTTATGAGCCACGGTGGCAGAGTGTTTAGAGTGCAGTACTGCAGGCTACTTCTGTTGACTGCCAGCTGCCTGCAATTTGGCAGTTCAAATCTCACCAGGCTCAATATTGACTCAGCCTTCTATCCTTCCGAAGTGGGTAAAATGAGGACCCAAACTTGTTGGGGGCAATATTCTGTCTCTATAAACTGCTTAGAGAGGGCTATAAAGCACTGTAAAGCAGTATATAAGTCTAAATGCTACTCTCATTGAGGAAATAGCCTGCTGACTAAACCAAAAATACCTAATGCACTCCCCCAAATTTCTAATTTTGTCCCTATTGCTAAAAGCCTGAGTTAATATCCATATGCTTTGAATGGGGAATCAGGGACAACAAAAATCTTGATCATATTTTTTTGTGTTTCTTGTTCTAGGTATAAGCACAGATCTTTCATTCAACGGAAAACAGATGCAATCTCAAGACCAGGGGGAAAATATATCTTAATTACAACTACTATTAATATTACCTACTAGAGACAGTACAAACCAATATTCCCTAACAAAGTCCTCTCCACTTGTGTTGAACAACTCTCATTATCATACATCTAAAGCTATGCTACCTGGGCTAATTAGAGCATGATCAGGTGCATTTCTTTCACTGTTTAAGAAAACATAAATTGTTATTCATGTTAATTGCTCCATATTTCATTTACCAAAGTTCAAACGCAATACTATTGTCCCTAGAAAAAATAATCATATAGCTCAGAAAGATACTTTTAGCAATTAATAAATATTCCAATAAATGTATCTCTTTTTTCTTTTTTTTTATAAAAAGTTTTTTATTTTGAACACATTAAAATACAAGACAAACATATAACATTTATATACATATCACTGTTTCTTATCAGCTATTCAAAGCGGTCCTTTCTTACTATTTATACATATTTTAATTCTATCTTATTCTATTTTTATATTATCTATCTTCCTTTATTTCATCTACATTTCATCTACATTCATCTACATTTTCTTTATTATATCTACATACAGATTTTACCCTGTTGTTCAATTTTCATTATCTTTCCTATTTTCCAACCACTCATACCATCTACACCAGACCTTATAATATTCTGTACCCTCTTTTTCTTTGATTTCTTTTGTGAGTTTATCCCTCTCTGCACATTCTAGGATTTCCTTAATTAAATCTTCTTCTGTTAGTGGGTTCTCCTTCTTCCAATTTTGCGCATAAACTATATGTGCTGTTGTTAATATGTGTAGTATTAAGTATTGTATATCACTTGTATAGTTTTCTGTTGGAATCCCTAATAAGAATTGTTCTGGCTCTCCCTTTATTGATTCCTATATTATCTCCTCTAACCACTTTTTGATTTTAGCCCAGAATTGTTTCCATGACATTCTGGAAGCACAGGAAAAATTATGCCTTTTCCATTTCCAGGAAAGCGCTTGAATCCATTAATTCTTTATTCGATTGTGATGCCTTCTGCTCCGCCATTTCTACTTTGAGGTCTAGTTGGTCCACCTTGGTTTCTATTTTTATAACCTTTTGCTCATTTTCTGCAACTGTATGTTATATATTTTCCATTCTTTCCTTCCTATTTTTTAAAACTTCCTTTACTTCTCCTATCTCATTTTTAATTTCTTTATGGTGTTTCCTGGCCTCTTCTTGGTTATCTGCCATTTTTTCTTAGAACTTCATCAGTGTCTCTTGAATAATTTGGAGCATATTTTGCATATTCTGCATTGTCGATTCTGTTTTGTCCTTTTCTTTCTCTGACATATTTTCAATTGACCATTGGATAGTGGGAGATGCTGTAGATGTTGGGTTAGAGATGGGCTTTTCCCGGTTCTTGTTACTATTCATGTGGTTGACATTATTAAATTTCTTGTAAGATTTCTCCACAATATCATAAAAGTATAGTCCTCTAATACTCAGTATTTACTTCTTACCCCTAATTCCTATATATATCAATTCGTTTAATTAATTATTTACCACCACACAAATCAAGCTCTACCTTTCAATTACTCTTTAACGGTCTTCCCCTCCCCTTCCCCCCCAGATCAAATTAGCTAATCAATTATTTAATTAAATATTATAATCTTCTTCAAGTATTTTCACTGTAAATATTATATATTATCAAATAATCAAAATATATCATCCCCTTTAATCCTTTCAGCACTTATCCAAACAGTTCTTTAAAATTAGGTTGTTCTTAATTGTATATTTTTATAACCTCTCCTTTTTGAAGCGTTATCAACAAACCAAGTGTTCCCCCCCCCACTCAAATAATAATTTTATCAATGTATATATTAACTATAATGAATTCCAGCCAGACTTTTCCTTTTTTTTAAGTTCTTTTTTGATTTTCTTCTTCTTCTTCTTTCTACTCCCTATTGCATCAGATCGTCCATTCGGGCTTAGTCACTTTAAAATCCAGTGCAGTCGCTACATCGTCCCAGTCTCTCTTTTTGTATTTTGTTTTTATTTCTTCTTTATCTTTTTAACCTCTTTATTTCAGTCCACTCTGTCTTCTTCTTAATAGTTATAAATCCACAGTTGTCCACGTATCTATTAATCTCTTTCCAAATTGTCCCCTCTTCATTTCACTAAATCCTCCAAAGCCACCAAATCCACTTATCTAAGTATGAAGACTCCTTACTTTAAAGTTTAAATCCACTGTGCACTATATCTTCGCTATTCTTCCTTTTCATAATGCAGTTAGATCTTTAACTCAATTTCAATTACTACAGTTTACAGTTTATTACTTTGTATCTTCTTTGTTAATTGCTCCTTCCGTACCTGTTACTCTCTTGCCTTCGTTCAGTCATCTCCTGTTAAGCGCTCTCCTTCCCAGCCACCGCTCTCTTTACCCTCTGCGACTCTCTCATTTGTGACTACTTTGATGAAGTTTTCACTTTTACTTTCTCCAATCCTTTGTGACCGCCGATGCTGAGATTCCTTTTTCTCTTCCATGCTATGCGGCCACCATTGCTCTCGATCTGCCTTAAAGACAGATTTTTTCCTGCCGGATTTAAGGGGTTCAGGTTTTTTCCTCCAGGACGCTATCATCTTGTCCGAAGAATAAAGCCTTCCCCTTTAGTTTCCCAAATCCTCCGGGTTTGGGAATGCCCTTAAAAAGACTCCTTTTCAGGAATTAATTGGGCTTTTGGGAGCTCCCTCTCCCAATTCACTCTGGCACCACTGCTGGAAGCTCTGTTCCCAATAAATGTATCTCAACCCAAATTATTATTTTTACTTAAAGGAAAGATGACCCTTAATTTTAAAAGCTCCCCAAAATGAAAAAAAATATATTCAATTACTGTGTTCTCAGCAAATGTAAGATAATAAGTTAATTTATCTGGAAGAAAAACCTAGTCTTTCATATGCACAATAGATATGACTTGGAAATACCCAAGTATATTTTGTAATGTTTATTCCCCTTCTCCCAAAATTAAGCAGAATTATAAACTATCAAGGGTTAGTGCTTGCCATTATAGGCAAAATTATGATTCCAACTGAAACTAGAATTTTCATTGCTAAGCAAGGTGGTTATTAAGTGAGTCACACTTTTTTATGACCCATTTTGCCTGGTTGTTAAGTAAATTACTACAGTTGTTAAGTCAATCACAAAACTGTTAAGCAAATACAATATAATGCTGCAATTGTCTTAAATACATGCTGGTTGCCAAGAGCCCAAATTTTCATTATGTGACCATGAGGATGCTATGATAGTTTTAAATGCAAGGTCATGACCTTTTTTCAGTACCATTGCAACTTCAAACTGTCACCAAGTGAATGGTTATAAATTATAAACTAAACTTTGGTCACTAGCCATGGTCATCCCTGTCTTCAAAAAAGAAGACCCCAGCCTAGTTGAAAACTACAGACCAATCTCTCTATGCTGCGTCACCTGTAAAGTTATGGAATATATCATCAACCAATCCATTACCCTCCACCTAGAAACAAACAACCTACTCTCTAACAAACAATTTGATTTCAGAAAAAAATTTATCATGTAACTTACAACTTCTTCACTACAAAAACATATGGACTACAAATCTTGATCAAGGCAAAGCAATAGATGCAATTTACATAGACTTCTGCAAAGCTTTTGACTCTGTGGTACATGATAAACTTCTCCTAAAACTAAAATCCTACAGCATCTCAGGACCCCTCCACAATTGGATAACAGCTTTCCTGTCAAACAGACAACAAGTGGTCAAAATTGGCAGTGCTCTATCAAATCCTGTTTCTGTCAATAGCGGCGTTCCCCAAAGCAGCGTTCTTGGACCAACACTCTTCATATTATACATTAATGATCTCTGTGACCATAAGTAATTGTGTTCTCTTTGCTGATGATGTCAAAATATTTAACACCACCAATAATACAACTACTCTTCAAAAAGACCTTGACTTTGTGTCAGAACGGTCAAAAACTTGGCAACTCTAAATCTCAACCAGCAAATGCTCTGTCCTACACATTGGACAAAAGAATCTAAACACTAAATACAAGCTCAATGGTCATTACCTTACAGATGACCCCCACCCTGTTAAAGACGTTGGACTTTTCATATCAAATGATCTAAGTGCCAAAGCCTACTGCAACTACATTGCAAAAAAGGCTTTAAGAGTTGTAAACCTAATCTTGCATAGTTTCTTCTCCAGAAACACTACTCTACTAACCAGAGCATACGAAACATTTGCTAGACCAATTCTTGAATACAGCTCATCTGTCTGGAACCCATACCACATTTCAGACATCAATACAATTGAACGTGTCCAGAAATACTTTACAAGAAGAGTTCTCCACTCCTCTGAATATAACAAAATACTTTATGCCATCAGACTTGAAATCCTGGGTTTAGAAAACTTAGAACTCCGCCACTTTCGACATGACCTGAGTTTAACTCATAGAATCATCCATTACAATGTCCTTCATGTTGAAGACTACTTCAGCTTCAATTGCAACAATACAAGAGCACACAATGGATTTAAACTTAATGTTAACTGCTCCAATCTTGATTGCAGAAAATATGACTTCAGTAACAGAGTTGTTAATGCTTGGAACACACTACCTGACTCTGTGGTCTCTTCCCAAAATCCCAAAATCTTTAACCAAAAACTGTCTACTACTGACCTCACCCCATTCCTAAGAGGTCAGTAAGGGGTGTGCATAAGAGCACAAACGTGTCTACCATTCCTATCCTATTGCTTCCTTTCTTTTCTTTTTTTATTCAAAAAGTTTTACAAAAATTTTTTTTTCCCCTTTCCCCCCAACCCCTCTCCCTTCACAAACCCCCTCCCCCCTCCCCCCCTGGCTTCCCGGAACAAACACAAGGTATAGTTAAAAATAAAACAAACATATGCTAAAAAAATTTTTTTTCCCAAAACTATTATACCAATTCTCCCTCTCTAGCTCTGACTTCCTCCTTACATAACCAAATCCTTCAAAAAATTAACAATAAACAGTAATAAAATATATAAATCAGTAGAACAAATTAATCCTAAAATATTTAAAACCAGCTAAAGCATAAAAATCCAATCCAGTTCAGAGAATATCTCCCTTATAGCTTCTATAACCATATAACCATATAATTTCCCCCCCAAGTCTTTCTTACATAAGATCTTTCAAGAATATTCTATTTAAAATTCAATACAACAGATTATAAAATTTATAAAATTTCAATAGAAAATTACAATATTATTTAATTAATTACAATATCTATTCAACTTTAGTCCTTCCTCATCAAAATCCAGTATATCCAAATATCTAGTCTCTTATAATCACAAATTGCCTTTCGGGACACTAATATTTTGTCTATTAATATTTTAAAAACCTTGTTTCAAAATAATACTTTTGTCTCTTGCCATTTTTTTGGTGCATTAATCTCTGTCTTTCCTTCGTTGCTCCTTTTAAAAGTCAATCACAATATTTCCTAGTAATTCCTTATGTCCAGAAATCCAAAATTACTGCCGATATTCCATCAGTCCAAAAGAGAACTCTTGGGAAACATTAAGCTTGTGAGTCTTTTCCATTTGAGGACAATCTCCTGTAGCACAAATTCAGGCAGCTCATCCAAACTATTTAAAGAAAACTTCTTTAGATCACCTTGTTTCTTCATGATCAAATCTTCATATTTATCCACTTTTATTTGTTTGTCCTCCATTCCATTTTCCCAATAATTGCACTGGGTAATTTGCTCCAAACTCTCATCCAAAACGTCCCCATTTTTATCAATTCGTATTTTGAATAATTAAATACATACTTTCTGTGTAGTCCTGTATAAAGTCACGAATCCATTCTTCTGAAAGAACCTCCATAACAAAATTCCTGCTGAGAATCCCCTTGTAAAGTACTTAAACAGCGTAATATAATCCAACAGTCCACAGTCAAACACAATAAGATAAAATCTCCATTCAGTTTCGATTCAACAGCAAAGCTCCCTTTGATGTATCGCTCTGCTTTCAGTTTCTCTAAAACGAAACTGAAGGAAGTGAAGTCAGAAAATCAAAAATACTTGCAAACCAATAATTGTTCCTCACACTCGTTCCGCCTGCTTTTCGTATCCACAAAAAGAAATCAATTGTTAGCAGAAGTGGACACCTTCCTCTTTTCCTGCTTTTTCAGGAGCGCAGAGAATACTGGAGGTGGGGGAGGGGTAAATAAGGGGATTCGACCGTTCAGGACTTTGTATTACAAAAACAAAGCCCCTAGGGGAATCTACCCAAATCCTCCCCCTTGCTCTGTCTCTCTCTTTCAACCAGAGAGAGAAATGAAGCCGGGATCAGTTGTTAAATCCGGCTTTTACCATATTCAATGCGGAGTGCCATAAATTAGCACCCAACGAGAAAGGTGGCGCCACCCAGAAGCCCCTATTGCTTCCTTTCATTATACACTGAGACAAATTCCTTGTGTGTCCAATCACACTTGGCCAATAAAAATTCTATTCTATTCTATTCTATTCTATTCTATTCTATTCTATTCTATTCTATTCTATTCTTATATCCAATTAATATAGTTATTAGATACTTATGCTTATATATATGCTTATATATTTTATAATTATTTCATGCATATGCTTATATATACTGTTGTGACAAAATAAAAAAAATTAAGGGCTACCTGTACTTTCTTTGTTCATGACAATGCAGTTTGCTACTAACTATGGAGATGAAGGGCTCCATAGGGCACGCAGTGGCTCAGTGGCTAAGATGCTGAGCTTGTCAATCAGAAGGTTGGCGGTTCAGTGGTTCAAATCCCTAGCACCACGTAATGGAGTGAGCTCCTGTTACTTGTCCCAGCTTCTGCCAACCTAGCAGTTCGAAAGCGTGTAAAAAATGCAAGTAGAAAATTCCATGTGCCTTTGGCATTGAATCATGCTGGCCACATGATCATGGAGACATCCTCGGACAGCACTGGCTCTTCAGCTTTGAAACAGAGATGAGCACCACCCCCTAGAGTTGGCAATGACTAGCATGTATATGCAAGGGGAACCTTTACCTTTAAGAGGTTCAGCTATGGCGGAGGAAAGCTTTTTAAGAAAGAAGGCACATATACCATCAGGACCAATAGATAAAGATGGGTTTAGTTTGTGTAGTGCCCTTATGACGGTATCTTCAGTAAAATCAATGTGGATTAGATCATTGCAATTGGATGAGGTATGACTAGGAAATGAGGGGGAGATGCCATTGCTGTTGACAAAGGCTGAACTGAAAAGTATTAAAGAAATTATCTTTAACAGCATCATAGTTACAATCTTCACCATTTGGCCCTTTTAGAAGTGGAATGGTTTTTGAGTCTTTAAGTTTGGTGTTAACAAAATTATAGAAGGCACGGTTGGATTTTGTGTGTAATAACTCTTCCTTCTGTTTGCAGTGGTAATTGATACATTCTATTTTTATTTGGACGCATATGGATTTGTATCAGTTTTTGAAATTAGCTACATACCCAGTTTTATTTTTCTGCCAAAGGGATTTTTTTTTTATTGGAGTTTCCTTATTGATATGGGTAATGTGTTCTTTTTAGCTTTGGATGTTACTAATGGTACATATCGGTTAATGATTCTTTGTATTTCAAATAGAAAATAATAATAATCTTATTTATTTTGAGATTATAAATTATAATTATCTTCAGTAGTGTTGCAGTCATTGAATAGGATTTGCCAATCTAGAGAGGAAAGGTTGGCAGCTATGAGATCGTAATTTGCTTTTTTAAAGTTGTATTTAGGAGTCCTATTATAAGATTCCTTATATGGATGTAAATTTAGACAAAAGTCAATCATGCAGTGGTCACTGTTGGAAAAAGGTTTTTGATATGAAGGTTATAAATTGTGTTTAAACTGTTGCAAAAGATTAAATTGAGGCAGTTGTTGAATCTAGTGTTGTTAAATACCCAACTGATCAAGTCCTAAAGTAATGACAGCATTATACAGAATCATATGTATTGATTCAGTAGAGCATTCATTTAGGGTCCACTTAATAAAAGGTAAATTGAGGTCACCAAGAAAAATAGTTTTATAAGAGTGTGTGTGTGTGTCTGTGTTTCAAGGGTTTTTTTTCAGACTGAAAATAAGACAAAAATCAATCTCTGATATGTAGTCCCTCCATTGAGAACAATGAATGACCATTTTTAGTGATTCTTTACTCCCTCCAATCCACTGTGCAAACTCTTGAATTATTATACAGGTCGTCCCTCCCACACCCCCAGTACCAAAGTTGGATTGCAGGAGAGGAAACTGATAAAAACTCTCTCCTTATTGCACTGTTATTGAATATAAACTTCACCAGGAGAAGTTGATAGAAATCAAATTGACTACATTGTTGTTAAAAGTAGATAGAAAAGCTCAATTATAATATAAAAATGTATGGATAGTTATTGTGAAACAGATCACAAACTGTTCATGTGTTATATCACCTTAAACATCTTCCCACCAATGGATAAATAGTAACCAATTCCAAGAAAATTAGACAAAGAGGAAATATTGTGCAATAGATACATTATTTTATTTATTTATTTATTTATTTATTTATTTGTATTATTATTTTCACAAATAACTCAAGGTGGTGAACATATCTAACACATTTTCCTCACAACAACAACCTTATGAGGTGGTTGGAACATCTTTATTTATGTCACATAAATATGACACCTCTAAATTATAGACATATAACATTCAGCACTGAGCAAATAAACTAGGTTTAAAATTGGTCATAGAAATATAGCACTTGCAAAAAGTATGCTTTTTAACAGATTAACAGAGTTGGAAAGGACTTTGAAGGTCATCTAGTTCAACCCCCACCCAAGCATGAGACCCTACACCATTTCTGACAAATGCCAGTCCAATCTCTTCTTGAAAGCCTCCAGTGATGAAGCTTCTACAATGTCTAAAGGCAATCTGTTCCATTGGTTGATTGTTCTCACTGTCAGAAAATTTCTCCTTATTTCTAGGTTGAACCTCCCCTTGGTCAGTTTATATCCATTATTCCTTGTCTGGCTTCAGGTACCTTGGAAAATAGCTTGGCCCCCTCCTCTCTGTGGAAGCCCTTCAAATATTGGAACACTGCTATCATGTCTCCCCAGATCCTTCTCTTCACTAGACTAGCCATGCCCAGTTCCTGTAACCATTCTTATGTTTTAGTCTCCAGTCCCCTAATCATCCTGATTGCTCTTCTCTGCATTTTTCTAAAGTCTCAACATCTTTTTTATAGTGTGGTGACCAAATGCATGCTCACATTTGCGAACCAGTAGCAAAGGTAAGTAAATACCACCCCTGTCCCCACTACACATTAGTCTGTGTGCTGCTTGACATGCAGCTAAACCCATCTATTCTCCAATAAAACAGACCATGGGCGTAGATCTGAATGCTTTATTGAAAGAACAGGACATGATGAAACTGGGGAAAATAGGGATACATATAATGAGATCCAAATACAAGATAGACAGTATTAAGTTACTGCTGAACATAACAATTAATAAATACAAGCAATTTAAATCTCACCAGCGATGCTTTGTGTGAGGGATGTGGGTTTGTCCTTGAATGACCATGTGCCACAGATTAAGATGGATTCTTCTTTGTGCTTCTGCCTTCTCCAAATGGTAAAGGAAATGGAGTCTGGCTTCCCGCACTTGTTTTGAGAGTGCAGGTTGATGGGTAAAGGGGTTGGGTCAGCTTCAAACAATATACTTGGTATTTATCTATCCAGCACTAGATGGGGCTAGAGAGCAACAACAGTATATATAATTTATATGCTGGGGCATGACACCTAGTACTAGAGGATGAAGTTAGAACAGCACTGCAGACAATTTAAAAGAATAGGTGAACTAATGGAATAATCAGAGAAATAAGAGAAGCAACAGAAAAATAATCAGTTAACTAAGTTATGCCAGCATATTGAAAAGACACCATGGTCTGCAAATAGAAAAAGATCTATATAACAACATCAATAAAGACTTACTAAAGTGTGTAAACTAGTAAGACTTACTAAAGTGTGTAAACTATTATGCAATACCCATAATTTCACTTGCTAGCAAAATAATGTTTAGGATCATGCAGCTTACAGCCCTACATAAAAAATGAGATGCCAAATGTTCAACTAACTTTAGAAAAGATCAAGGAACTGCTCAGAAAGTTAACAACTAGTTCCCCTGAAGTGGTGCGAAGTGGCTGAATCCCACCACTGATTTACACCTTTGATTTTTCCTGCCTAAATATAAAGCTTTGCTTTTCTTCACATTAAAATTAATTTTGTTGGATAGGGTGCATTGTTCAAGTTTGTCAAGATCTTTTTGAGTTAGTCTTCTGGACAATGGTGCGATTCAAATAATTTAACAACTGGTTCTCTGCCCTAATGACCAGCCGGGTAGGAGTGGCCGGGTGGTCATGTGACTGATCTGGTCATGTGGGTGTGGCCAATTCAATGTCACTTATGTCAAAAGGCACTTTGCCTCGCCTGCCCTCTCATGACTGTGGGGATGTGCAACGCTCATGTGAAAAACGGTCATAAGCAGTGGTGAGATTCAAGTAATTTAACAACCGGTTCTCTGCCCTAATGATTTCTTTGCCAAACTGCTCAGAAAATTAACAACCAGTTCTCCTGAAGTGGTGCGAACTGGCTGAATCCCACCACTGGTCATAAGTCACTTTTTTCAGTGCCATTGTAACTTTGAATGGTTACTAAATGAACTGTTTTAAGTCAAGGATTACCTGTACAAAAGTACAAAAAGCTTCTTTGCTTGCCAAAACCTGCCCTAAATGCCAGTCTCTAGATTAGAAATGGGGGAATACAGACTGAAGATCTATGCGTCACAGCCATAATGGAAACCTAAACCATTCTGTCTGAATACCTTCCTTTTCCTCAGCAATACCTGCAACCCGGAGTTTCAAATCAGATTGCCAAAGTACATTGAGGAATTAAAATAGTTAAAATAAAAGGAAAACTATCAGCAGTTAACTTACTCTTGCTCCTAAAGTGAAACCCTTTAGTTGAGAGGTCATTTATAGGGGTTTTAAATTGGTTTTAATATTTATATTTCCATTTTAATAATTGGGCATTAGAATAAGTTTTTTAATGATTATTTTAATTTGTATATTGATGTTTTATATGCCTGTGAACCGCCCTGAGTCCTTTGGGAGATAGGGCGGTATATAAATTCGAATAATAAATAAATAAATAAATTTAAGCTCTCCAGAAAGTGGGTGGGCATAATTGGGCTACAAAAAGCTAGAGACAAATTAACATCTTGAGTGGGGGCTAATCCCATTCTGCCTTTGTTCAGACCTTGCTGCAGGGAATTTTTGTCTATGAATGTAGCTATCTATCTCTTTATCTCTTAAGTGCTGACATCTTCTGTGGGCTATTAAGGAAGATGGGGGCTGCTTTCTCCCTCTGAGAAAACATGTTTCTCCATTTCTCCTCCAGGGAAATATATTCTTCCTTTTTAATATTTCTCAAAATATTTCATTTTTTTGGAGAGGGATGGGTGCTAACTTTCTACAATTATTACTATGCCATATTATCATGAGAGAAAACTAAAACAAATTGGAAAGAGGATTCACTTATTATCGGTGAGCAATCATGTGCCTTGCCCATTCTGAAGCAATGCAAGAGACTTCTGACCCAAAGGTGCTTTTTCAAGAGGCAACTGGACTTTCTGGAAACCAAGAAAGCCCAGTTGCCTCTTGAAAAAAAGCACCTTTGGGACAACCATGACCTGGATGACAGAGAATCTCCATATACAAGAGTTCACTGTGCTCACTGAACTGACAAAGCACAATTTCCCACTCTGGAGAAGCAATCATTAGATCCATTTGCACCAGCTTGTCTCACTCACCTCACAAGATATCCTTAGGTAATCATCCAGATTTAAGGAAAGATCACATGCCCCAGAAAGGCAGTAAAAAAATCAGACAGAATGCCAAGCTTGCATCCTACCTCTCAGCCATTTCTTCTATAGCTATGCTAGCCCTTCTGTAAATAGCTGTTCCAGCCGTGTTGAAGTATACTCCAAAAAGCTTTAAACAACTCTTCAACAATCTTTAGGAAAGTCAAACCCCAGGAAGAAAGGTATCACAAAAAATTCCAGGGTGGCCGGGGTTGGGGTGGGGACTCCGGAGAAGCTTAGTCTACAGAAAGAAAGTTTGGGCATACTGCCAAGAACCATTAAGGTATGCAATGTAACAAGCTAAACCCATAGGTAGTTTCTGAAAACACTTAAAGCATCAGGGCAATTAAGATAAGGATTAGGGTAGAAATATAGGCATACCAAAATGTTTCCTTCTTGCCTCCCTTGCAGGATTAACCCTGTAAAGTGGGAAAAGATTTCTTCCAACAACTGGTTCACTGAATTGCTCAGAAAATGAACATCTGGTTCAGGAGAATTGATGTGAACCAGTACCAGCCCACCTCTGCTTCTGGGGTGTTGGCTATTCCTGCCAGTTGAGTGTCATGTACAAATTTGATGAGTTCCCCTTCTATTCCTTCATCTAAGTCATTTATAAAGATATTGAAGAATACTGGGCCTAAAATGGAAACTTGTGGTACCCCACTGCTTACTGTCAGGCATGCCTCCATTCAAAACCCAAGAAAGGAAAACCCCAACTCCATGTTTGTAGAGAAAGGTACTTTTACTGAGTTTGAACTGATAGCAATGAAAGAAAAGCAAGATCTGAAGCAAAGGGTGTGAAAGTTACATATTGAAAGTAACCTCAAATCCCACCCCTAAAGACCCAGGATAAATGTCCAATCTCCATTCCAATTGCTGTCATGTGGGCAGCATCTTCAGGTGTTTTTGTCCATCTAGTATTCCAGGACAGTTGACCTTGACTGGGCATAATGAAGTCCATACAGCTGCGGAGTAGAACATAGGGCATCTTTCTCCAGCTCACATCCCCCACTCAAATGCCAACCTTCCCCGCCCCATTACTATGGCAGCCAATAGCAAGCAAGCATCATAGAGGCTGACACTTACTCCTTTCCATGTGGATGTAGTACGATTAAGGACTACTCATTGAATATGGTTTGTCAGCCAACTACAAATCCATCTGGTGGGGATGTTGTTTTTCCATATTTTTCTAGCTTACCAAGAAGTAGGTTGTAGTCTACTTTATCAAATGCAGATGCAGACTTCACAAATTATTGTAAAGAAGTATTCTTTCTGTGCATGACAAAGATGGAGGTCTGACCGAGTCTCGGAGCGGCAGGCGGAGTTGTTTCCGGGCCGGAGATGCAGCCAGCGGACGACCTGGGCTGCCTGAATAGCCTGGCTGGAAGGATGATCTTCTTGGCAGCTGCGAGAGGGGTTTTTCGCCCATGAGAGTTTCGCAGCTGCCGAGTGCCGAGCCAGGGCTGAACGGCAGCGAAATGGCGGCGGCCATCTTGGTACGGGGTGGGGCGGCGTCCGGCCTACCTCCGGCGGCGTTTTGGCGGCGTCCGGCTTGTTCCCCTGCAGCATTTTCGAGCTTGTGCTGCAGGGAGGGCGACGGTAGTGGTGAGAGCCTTGGGAGTCTTCTGCTCCTGACGGGAGAGCCCCGACGAGGCCCCCCGTGGAATGGTAGTGAAGTGGCGATGGCCATCTTGGTGCGGGGCGGGGCGGCGTCCGGCCTATTTCTGGCAGCGTTTTGGCGGCGTCCGGCCTATTCCCCTGCAGCATTGCCGAGCTTGTGCTGCAGGGAGGGCGACGGCAATGGTGAGAGCCCCGAAAGTCATCTGCTCCTGACAGGAGAGCCCCGAAGAGGTCCCCCACGGAACGGGGGTTGTTGAAGGGGGGGGGCATGTCCGTGGCTGCAGTGGGGACGGCAAGGACGTCTGTCTTGGATAAGGGCGACGTTTGGAACCCCCTATGCTCTCTCCCTTTTCTCCCTCCTTTCCCTTGGATTTTTTCATCTTGACCTGATAAGATCTGAGGAGGCTGTTTTAGAGCTGGTCGTTTTCGCTTTGGATGGACATGGACCTAGGCATGGAGGCCTCCTTTTCTTCCTCTAGACTTCGGAGTTGTAATGGGGAGTTTCGACTCTGGAGCTTAGACTCCCCCCCCCCTGGACTCTGGAGCATTCTTAACATCTGTATGTCTGTTATGACTTTTACCATCTTGAACGGGATCTCCTTGCGAGAATGTCCATCATCTTTTATCATCGGTGGGACCTATGTCAGCGGTTCTGAATATGACTGCTTTATCATCATCTACGGTTACGGACAAACTCATTTTTGCGCCAATTATGCCTGATACGAGATATGATTTATTCTTCGTTAGAACTTCATCGTCTGCGAGGATCCTCCGCCTTGCAGAAATGGCCCTCTACGTTATCGAGGGCCTATCTCAATGATGGGTTTTGGGACCCAGAGAGATGGCATGCGTTAAGAAAGAATCTTTGGGGTTTTTTAGATAAACAATTTTTAAGGGGTGGGAGGGTAAAGGCAGGTACCGGGGGAAACCCGTCGGGGAGGGAGCCAGTCCTTGCGTTTGCTCGCGGCGATAATTTATTAAGTTCGGAGGTTAAGGGGAAGCCTTGTTCTCTAATTCCAGAGGATCGTTCCATCAGTACGGTAAGTGGGAGAGGCAGATATGGCGGAAGTGGGGGGCCACATCATGTTCAGGGAGTGCGCACTCGCTGTTTGAGAGCGATTGCACGCTCCGGCCCCTCAGACTTCTCCCGTTCCCCGAGTGGCCAGTATCCCCAGGGCTTGGACCTTCGGCTGATGTTGTGCAATGCTAGGTCCGTAGTGAATAAAGCCCCCCTGATCTACGATCTTATACAGGGGGGGCTGCGGACCTTGTGGGCATTTCGGAGACTTGGTTGGGCATTGAAGTGGGGGTTCCCCTGGTGGAGATGTGCCCACCGGGTTTCCAGGCATTTCATCAGCCGAGGGCCCAAGGTAGGGGTGGAGGGGTGGCAGTGGTTATTAGAGAGAGTCTGGAGCCGATGGAGGCCACTGTTCCTCAGATAGCTGGTTGTGAATCCCTTTACGTGAAGTGGGGGCGTAGGATGCAGGTGGGCTTGTTGATCACGTACCTGGCTCCTTGCTCCTTGCTGCATGGCAACAGCCCTGCCCGAGTTGCTGGAGTTGATAGCCGGGATGGCAGTTGATACCCCCAGGCTTATGGTCATGGGGGATTTCAACTTGCCATCAGCCGGTGTGTCGTCAACGGCGGCTCGGGAGTTCATGGCCTCCATGACGGCCATGGACCTGACCCAATTAATTGATGGCCCCACCCACATCGGGGGAAGCACACTGGATCTGATTTTTGTCTCTGGACAGTGGTTGAGTGATCTGGAAGTACGAGAATTAGTCATTGAACCTTTGTCATGGTCAGACCACTCTCTCCTTCGTCTGGACTTTCGGACCGCCGCTCCACACCACAGGGAGACGGGACCAATACGTTGGTTCCGTCCCAGGCGACTGATGGACCCAGAGAGGTTCCTGATGGAGCTTGGGCCGCTCCCTGGCGATCTGGCCCACGGCTCGGCCGAGGAGCTTGTTGCAGCCTGGGAACAGGCGCCTTGGACCGTGTCATGCCTTTGCGGCGTCTGACCCGGCGTAGGTCTCAACCAGCTCCTTGGTTTTCCAAGGAGCTGAGGGAGATGAAATGCCGGAGAAGACGCCTAGAGAGCGCGTGGAGGTCCAGCCGTTCTGAAGCTGACCGAACACTAGTTAGGTCTTTTACTCAGACCTATCTAGTGGCATTGAGGGAGGCCAAGCGGGCCTATGTCTCTACCCTCATTGCGTCAGCAGAGAACCACCCAGCCGCCCTGTTTAGGGTAACTCGCTCCCTCCTTAACCAGGAGGGCTGCGATGACCCCTTACAGGGTTGTGCTGAGGATTTCAGCAGGTATCTGTTTGACAAAATCGCTCAGCTTCGGGACAGTCTGGACCAAAACTGGGTAGTTTCGGGCGAGGTGACGGAGGCTAGTCTTGTTGAGACCATCTGGGAGGAGTTTGACCCTGTGGCTCCCGAGGACATGGACAGGTTGCTGGGGCGGCTGAATGCCACCACATGTTTATTGGACCCGTGTCCCTCCTGGTTGGTGCTGGCCACCCGGGAGGTTACACGAGGCTGGCTCCAGGGGATTGTTAACGCTTCTTTGAGGGAGGGTGTTGTTCCCACCGCCTTGAAAGAGGCGGTGGTGAGACCCCTCCTCAAGAAGCCTTCCCTGGACCCAGCTGTTTTGAGTAACTATCGTCCAGTCTCCAACCTTCGCTTTGTGGTGAAGGTTGTTGAGAGTGTGGTGGCACACCAGTTACCCCAGTACCTGGATGAATCTGTCTATCTAGACCCGTTCCAGTCCGGTTTCTGACCCGGGTACAGCACAGAGACAGCTTTGGTCGCATTGGTGGATGACCTCTGGAGGGCCCGGGATAGAGGTTATTCCTCTGCGCTGGTTCTCCTTGATCTCTCAGCGGCTTTTGATACCATCGACCATGGTATCCTGCTGCAGCGGTTGGAGGGATTGGGTGTGGGAGGCACCGTGTTTTGGTGGTTCTCATCCTATCTCTCTGACCGATCGCAGACGGTGTTGGCAGGGGGGCAGAGGTCGACCTTGAGGCGCCTCCTTTGTGGGGTGCCACAGGGGTCAGTTCTCTCGCCTCTCCTGTTCAACATCTACATGAAGCCGCTGGGCGAGGTCATCAGTGGTTTTGGGGTGAGTTATCAACTGTACGCGGATGACACCCAGCTGTACATTTCCACCCCTGACCACCCCAATGTAGCTATTGAAGTGTTGTCTCGGTGTGGAGGCACCGTGTTTTGGTGGTTCTCATCCTATCTCTGACCGATCGCAGACGGTGTTGGCAGGGGGCAGAGGTCGACCTTGAGGCGCCTCCTTGTGGGGTGCCACAGGGGTCAGTTCTCTCGCCTCTCCTGTTCAACATCTACATGAAGCCGCTGGGCGAGGTCATCAGTGGTTTTGGGGTGAGTTATCAACTGTACGCGGATGACACCCAGCTGTACATTTCCACCCCTGACCACCCCAATGTAGCTATTGAAGTGTTGTCTCGGTGTGTGGAGGCTGTACGGGTCTGGATGGGGAGAAACAGGCTCAAGCTCAACCCCTCCAAGACTGAGTGGCTGTGGATGCCGGCATCCCGGTACAGTCAGCTGCAACCGCGGCTGACTGTTGGAGGCGAATCATTGGCCCCAATGGAGAGGGTGCACAATTTGGGGGTTCTTCTGGATGGACGGTTGTCTTTTGAAGATCATTTGGTGACTGTCTCCAGGAGAGCTTTTTACCAGGTTCGCCTGGTCCGCCAGTTGCGCCCCTTTCTAGACCGGGATGCCTTATGCACGGTCACTCACGCCCTCGTCACTTCTCGCCTGGACTACTGTAACGCTCTCTACATGGGGCTCCCCTTGAGGTGCACCCGGAGACTTCAGTTAGTTCAGAATGCAGCCACGTGGGTGATAGAGTGAGCCACTCGTGGCTCCCATATAACACCAATCCTGTGCAGGCTGCACTGGCTGCCTGTGGTTTTCCGAGTGCACTTCAAGGTGTTGGTTACCACCTTTAAAGCGCTCCATGGCATAGGACCGGGATATCTTCGGGACCGCCTTCTGTTACCACATGCCTCCCACCGGCCAGTACGCTCCCATAGAGAGGGCCTCCTCAGGGTGCCGTCAGCCAAACAGTGCAGGCTGGCGACCCCCAGGGGGAGAGCCTTCTCTGTGGGGGCACCTACCCTCTGGAATGAGCTTCCCCCAGGACTTTGACAACTTCCAGACCTCCGGACCTTTCGCCGCGAGCTTAAAACATATCTATTCTTTCGAGCAGGACTGGCTTAATAGGGTTTTTTAAATATGGATTTTATTGGGGTTTATTTTATATTTTGTATTGTTTTTTAAATTTAGGCTATTGGAATAAGTTTTTTAAATAGTGTTTTTATTGAAATGTATCATATTATTTTATTTGCCTGTTCACCGCCCTGAGTCCTTCGGGAGAAGGGCGGTATAAAAATTAAATTATTATTATTATTATTATTATTATTATTATTATTATTATTATTATTATTATTATTATTATTATTATTATTAAATGCCATCATGAAATCTGAGTATACTATGTCCACAGATTCCACTGGTCTACTAATTTAGTGACTTTATCAAAGAATGAAATAAGATGGGTTTGGCATGATCTGTTTTTAACAAACCTGAGCAAGCTATTAGTTATAACTTTATTTGCTTCTAGTTGTTCACAGATCTGTTTTTTGATAATCTTTTTCAGGATCTTCCCAGGTATTGATGTTAGACTGATTGGTCTGTAGTTTCCTGGGTCTGCTTTTTTCCCCTCCCTTTCTTGAAGATGGGAACCATATCTTTCAATCTTCAGGTACTTCCCCTATGCTCCAGAATTTTTTGAAAGTTTTGGTACAGTGATTCTGAGTTAACTCCTTCAGAACTCTGGGATGTAATCTGTCAGGTCCCAGTGATTTATATTCATCAAGGTCGGATAGGTGTTCTCTTACCATTTTCTTGCAGATGAAAAATTAATAAAGAAAATATATAGCTATCTACCAAGTATCAAAATGGAAGGTGAGCAGGTAAAGGAGACAATGACAGTATGGACTAAAAATTTTGGTTATACAATAGAGTTAAATAAATGGCAGAAATTGTGGGATAGAAATTATAAATTAATGAAGTCAACTGCATATAAAGAAAATTGTCTTATACACTGTAAGCCGCCCTGAGTCTTCGGAGAAGGGCGGGGTATAAATGTAAACAAACAAAAAAAAAAATTTATAAAATCTTTTATAGATGGCATTTTTCACCCACAAGGTTGGCAAAGATGTTTAAGGACATGTCCACTAAATGTTGTAAATGTCATCAGACATCTGGTTCATATAATCATATGTAGTGGACATGCCCAAAAGCAAAAAAAAATATTGGACAAAAATACATACATGGTTGGAAAAAATGATAAAGCAACATATAGATTTAAAACCAGAAATATTTTTTGTTGGGCATTTTACCAATAGGTATAGAAGGGGGAATACATATTTGATTTTACATGTATTAACTGCAGCTAGAATTGTATTTGCACAATAATGTAAAAGTGAAGAGATCCCTTCAGATGATAATGTGATTTAAAAAACACTAGAATGTGCAGAAATGGATAGACTAACACTTACAATTAAGGAAAAGAAAGAAACTGAATACTTTTTGACATGGGACTTATTTTCTCAATGGTTAACTGAGTTTCATGTTTAATGAAGTATATAATAAAATAAATAATAAAATAAAATAATGTTAATAATGGTTAGTGTTTTGTTGTTGTTGTTGTTGTTGTTGTTGTTGTTGTTAAACTAATACCAATGTAATGAACATAGTTGTAAACACTTTGATTATTTGTAAGGGTTCCAAGTAATACCCCCAACAGAAGTAAGGCTCCAAGGCAGGCTCAGGGTTTCCTCAGGGTTCCATTTTATTAGAGATGTCATATTGGCACATCTGGGAAAACCCAAATCTGAAAGGCTCCTGGGTTTACCCCACCCAAATAAAAATCAAAGTCCCTTCTCCTCTACCCACATGTCCATCACATAGTTCAATCACGTCCCTGTCCCAATTGGAGTTGCTTCCCAGTCACACCTTTCCAGGGGCAGGCTGAATGTCCTTGGCTCCCAGGGAGAAGAATGTTTTTATGGCTATACCTCTCATCCATCTCCATTCACAACCCCTCCTGTTTCCTCCACAGCATGCCCATCCACCAAGTGTGGCAGCCCTGAAGATCCAAAGTATATGATAGCCTCCAGGGTTGATATTATTATTTCCTAAAACTATTTGTAGTTTTACAACACACTATTTAACTGAAAATGAATTTTTATATGTTATAAAATAAAATAAAAATCAACCTTTAGTTATATGTCCCTCTTTCCATTTTCTGTTATTGACCTTTTTGTCTTTCAATTTGTCAGAGAGATCTTTATGCAGCTATGATGGTTTCTTCTTGAATTTCTTATTTCTCTTTTTGAGTGGTATTGCACTGGATTGATTGCATTTTTCAGAGTTTCCCATGCTTTTTGAGTTGTTTTCCTCTTTAGAATTTTCATCCATGGAATCTTTCCTAGGGTGTTTCAGAGTTTATTAAAATCAGCTCTTTTAAAGTTTAAGGCACTGGCTGGATTATTTTCTATTGCTTGTGTTTGCAATATATTTAATTCCAGTATGATGTGGTCACTTTCACCCAAAGTTCCAGCAACTTCAACTCCCTCTATACTGTAACTTCTTCTCTATTAGTAAGAATTAGGTCCAGTATAGCTTTACTTCTAATTCCCTCCTTTACCTTTTGGATGATAAAGTTGTCAGCTAGGTTGGTAAGGAATCTGTTTGATCTCCTACTTGCTGCAGAATTGGTCTTCCAATTAATATTTGGATAGTTAGTCTCCCATTACCATTGTGATATCTTCCTGCATACGTTTATTAACTGGTTGGCAAAAAGTTCATCTATTTCTTCTGATTGGTTGGGTGTAATATACACCTATGGCAATGTCACATTTTTCTCCTTTTATATCAACCCATATACATTCTGGAGGGGTTTTATCTTTGATCATGTGCATTTCTATAGATACGTAGTGATCTCTCACATATAATGCAACTCCACCTCCTCTTTTTGTAGATCTGTTTCTTTTGAACAATTTGTATCCATCCATCAGTACATTCCAGTCATGGGTTTCATCCCACCAAGTTTTTATAATGGCAACTATGTCATATCTACCCTCATGTACTATTGCTTCTAGTTCACCTATTTGTTCCCCAGGCTTTGAGCATTTGTATATAAGCATTTAAGAGTTTTATGCTGTCCATGCATCTCCCAATTGTTATTTCTTTTTTCTCATCACTCCCTACCTTATTGTTCGATTTGTTTTCTTGGAATTTCTGGTTGGGTTTTTTTTTCTAAAGATTCTAAAGATAGGTCACCCTCCCCTCTCAATTTTGGTTTAAAGCTCTTCTGATGGTTTGGGCCAGTCTTTTTCCTAGTACATTTTTGCCTGTTTTTGTGAGGTGCAGCCCATCCCTTCCCAAGAGTACTTCTTGAAGGTAATGCAATCTATGGTCCAGGAAACCAAAGTTTTCTTGATGACACCAACCCTTTAGCCAGTGGTTTATTTCTAGAAATCTTTTTTCCCCAATGAATGGCTGTTGGCTTTTCATTGAGAGTACTGATGAGAACACTACTTGTGCTTCTAACTCCTTAACTTTATCACCTAGTTGCTTATAATCTCTCAATTTTGTACCTAGGTTCTTTGTTATCCATTATGGATTTCTTTTCAATAGCATAAGGTAATCCACCAAAATGATAACTTACAACTTCTTCACTGCAAAAACATATGGACTACAAATCTTGATCAAGGCAAAACAATAGATGCAATTTACATAGACTTCTATAAAGCTTTTGACTCAGTGGTACATGATAAACTTCTCCTAAAACTAAAATCCTACAGCATCTCCGGACCCCTCCACAACTGGATGACAGCGTTCCTGTCAAACAGACAAGTACTCAAAATAGGGGCCGGGATAGCTCAGGCTGTTAAGAAGCCTGTTATTAGAACACAGTAGCCTGCAATTACTGCAGGTTCAAGCCTGGCCCAAGGTTGACTCAGCCTTCCATCCTTTATAAGGTAGGTAAAATGAGGACCCAGATTGTTGGGGGGGCAATAAGTTGACTTTATAAATATACAAATAGAATGAGACTATTGCCTTACACACTGTAAGCCGCCCTGAGTCTTCGGAGAAGGGCAGAATATAAATGTAAATAAAACATAAAAATAAAAATAAAAATGAATTCTTTAGGGTCCATGTCAAAACATTGATCAAGCAGACACTCAAAAAGCATAGCTTTAGAAAAGTTGCTTCAGGAAAATCTGTGTGAGGACAAGTTGTATAAAAGATGTAGATAAAAATATAAATTGACAAGACTTTGAAAAAAGGACAGAGCTCATTAAGGACTGAATGGACTTCTGGGTGGCGCCACCTTTCTCGCTGGGTGCTAATTTATGGCACTCCACACTGGATATGGTAAAAGCCGGTGAAAACAGCAACAAACAGCTGTTCCCAGCTTCAATTTCCCTCTCTGGTTGAAAGAGAGAGAAAGAGCGGGGGGGGGGAGTAGCAGATTCCCCTAGGGGCTTTGTTTTTGTTATGCAAAGTCCCGAAAGGTCAAATCCCATTGAATCCTCCCTTAATCTCCAGTATTCACTGCGCTCCTGCAAAAGCAGAAAAAGAGGAAGGTGTCCACTTCTGCTAACAATTGATTTCTTTTTGTGGATTTCTATAAGCAGACGGAAGAAGCATGAGTGAACAATTATTGGTTTGCAAGTATTTTTGATTTCCTGACTTCCACCTTTTTAAAAAAGAGAAATCCCCCCCCCCTTCTTTTAATTGTTTAAAATGGCATTTGAGAGCAACTGAAAGCAGAGCGAATGAAAGGGAGCCTTGCTGCGGAATCGAAACTGTATGGAGATTTTATCTTATTGTGTTGGACTGTGGATTGTTGGATTATATTACATTGTTTAAGTATTTCACAAGGGGATTCTCAGCAGGAACTTTGTCATGAAGGTTCTTTCAGAAGAATGGATTCGTGACTTTATACAGGATTACACAGAAAGAATGTATTTAATTATTCAAAAATACGAATTGATAAAAAATGGGGACGTTTTGGATGAGAGCTTGGAGGAAATTAACCAGTGCAATCAGGACTTGGAAAATGGAATGGAGGAGATACAAACAAAAGTGGATAAATATGAAGATATGATCGTGAATAAACAAGTTGATGTAAAGAAGTTTTCTTTAAATAGTTTTGATGAAATGCCTGAATTTGTGCTACAGGAAGCTGTCTCCGAACCGAAAAACTCACAGGGTTAATGCTTTCCAAGAGTTCTCTTTTGGACTGATGGAATACACGGTAATTTGTGGATTCTTGGACATAAGGAACTACTAGGAAATATTGTGACTGACTTTTCAAAAGGAGTAATGAAGGAAAGACAGAGATTAATGCATCAAAAAAATGGCAAGAGACAAAAGTATTATCCTTGAAACAAGGTTTTTGAAATATTAACAGACAAAATATTAGTGTCCCGGAAAGACAGTATGTGAGGAAGATCTGGAAGAAATGGGTTGATTATATGTTTTATATCTATCATAAAAGACTAGATATTTGGATCTATACTGGATTTTGACGAGGAAGGACTAAAGTTGAATAGATATTGTAATTTTCTGTATTGAAATTTTATAATGTGTTGCACTGAATTTTAAATAGAATATTCTCAAAAGATCTTATGTAAGAAAGACCTGGGGGGGGGGGAATTATATGGTTATAGAAGCTATAAGGGAGATATTCTCTGAATTGGATTGGATTTTTATGCTTTAGCTGGTTTTAAATACTTTAGGATTAATTTGTTCTATTGATTTATATATTTTATTACTGTTAATTGTTATTTTTTATTTTTATTTTTGAAGGATTTTGGTTATGTTAGGAGGAAGTCAGAGCTAGAGAGGGAAAATTGGTATAATAGTTTTGGGGAAAAAATTTCTTAGCATATGTTTGTTTTATTTTTAACTATACCTTGTGCTTGTTCCGGGAAGTCAGGGGGGAGGGGGGAGGGTATTAGTGAAGGGAGGAGGGTTGGGGGGAAAGGGGGATGAAAAAAAAATTTTTGGTAAAACTTTTTGAATAAAAAAAAAAAGGATTGAATGCAGTCCTGAATGCAGTCCATATTGTATTACATACAGACTCATTAAGGACTGAATGCAGTCCTGAATGCAGTCCATATTACAGTATATACAGACTGGATGTCAAGTGATTTGCAGAGCAGCATATTTAAGGTAGTTCATGCTGACTTTTGTCACTAACTATTCTGCAAATTTTTCATGCTGAAGGTCTATCCATCAACATGATGGATAGAAGCCATCAGAAGCTTTGCAAAAACTCAGAAGTCTTCCAGAGGTCAGCACTACATACAAGAGTCTTCAAAGGCACACAACTATAATTTTGTTTTTTAAAATATTATTGTTTTATGAAAATGTAGGGGGAAAGGGGAACAAGATAAAAAGAAAGGAAAAAACCCACAAATACACAACTTTCTTCTATCAAAAGAAGTTTGCATAAATCTCTCTCTTTATGTGTGTATGAACATACATGTGTACGTATAAAATAATAGAAATTTACTTATTAATAGGAGAGAACAAATAGAAAATAAACATATAAATTGGCATATGCAGTCCAGGTTTCTTAATAGCTCCATTTTATTATGATTCTAGACAACAAAATTGTTTACTCAGATATATACTACAGCACAGATATATATAGCATATATCTATGGTACATGACAAACTTCTCCTAAAACTAAAATCCTATGGCATCTCTGGAACTCTCCACAATTGGATAACAGTGTTCCTATCAAACAGACAATAAGTGGTCAAAATAGGCAGTGCCCTATCAAATCCTGTTCCTGTCAATAGAGGCGTTCCCCAAGGCAGTGTTCTTGGACCAACACTCTTCATATTATACATTAATAACCATATTGTAAGCAATTGTGTTCTCTTCGCTGATGATGTTAAACTATTTAACACTACCAATAATACAGCTACCCTTCAAAAAGACCTTGACTTTGTGTCGGAATAGTCAAAAACTTGGCAACTCCAAATCTCAATCAACAAATGCTGTTTTACACATTGGAAAAAAGAATCCAAACAATAAATACAAGCTTGATGGACACTACCTTATAGATGACCCCCGCACTGTTAAAGACCTTGGAGTTTTCATATCAAATGATCTAAGTGCCAAAGCCCACTGCAACTACATCGCAAAAAAGGTTTTAAGAGTTTTAAACTTAATCTTGCATAGCTTCTTCTCCAGAAATACTACACTACTAACCAGAGCATATTTGGTAGACCAATTCTTGAATACAGCTCGCCTGTCTGGAACCCATACCTCATTTTGGACATTAATACAATTGAGCGTCCAGAAATATTTTACAAGAAGAGTTCTCCACTCCTCTGAATATAACAAAATACCTTATGCCACCAGACTTGAAATCCTGGGTTTAGAAAATTTAGAACTCCGCCGCCTTCGACAAGACCTGAGCTTAACTCATAGAATCATCTGTTACAACGTCCTTCCTGTTGAAGACTACTTCAGCTTCAATCACAACAATACATGAGCACACAATAGATTTAAGCCTAATGTGAACCGCTCCAATCTTGACTGCAGAAAATATGACTTAAGAAACAGAGTTGTTAATGCCTGGAATGCACTACCAGACTCTGTGGTCTCTTCCCAAAATCCCCAAAGCTTTAACCAAAAACTATCTACTATTGACCTCATCCCATTCCTAAGAGGTCTGTAAGGGATGTGCATAAGAGCACCAACATGCCTACCATTCCTGTCCAAATGTTCCCTTTGATTGTATCCAATTTCATATAGTTATTACGTACATATAGTTATTTCATGCTTATGCTTATATATAATGTTGTGACAAATAAAATAAATAAATAAATAAATAAAGTAGAATGAAGTATATTCTTCAGATTCTTTGCTCATTGATAGAAAATGGATAAATTTCTCAAACCTTTTATTTTTTTAAAAAATTAGAACTTAATATTGATTTCTCTTATCCTCCTGTTAAATTATTTCTGTATGAGTGAAATGAAATTCAAATATAATTCAAAAACATGGGCACCTACAAAACCAATGTATTGGTGAAAGAGAATTAATATATGGAACTTTTTTATTTCTGAAAGGGAATTATTATAGCAACTGGTCACACCATAATATATACTGGTTGTACCCTTAGAGTCAGGCAGTCTCTTCTATGATCTGATTTGGTTGTTGTGGAAAGGCAGCAAATTTTTAATTTTTTCCACCATTTGTTATTGAATTACTGCTGGGGCAGTGGGGGAGAGAACAGTTATGGGATTCTATGTTGCAAACAAACGTGGGTTTCAGTAGGTTCTGACCAGTTCTGGAGAACCAGTAGCAGAAATTTTAAGTAGTTCAGAGAACTGGAAGTAAAAAATTCTGACTGGCCCCACCCCACATCTATTCTCTGCCTCATGAGTCCCAACTGATCGGGAGGAAATGGGGATTTTGCAGTATCCTTCCCCTGCCGTGCCCACCAAGCCATGCCCACGCCACGCCCACCAAGCCACACCCACAGAAACAATAGTAAAAAAAATTGAAACCCACCGCTAGTTGCAAAGTTCTGAAATAACCTCATTTGTCTTGAATTCTGTGGATTTTGAAAACAAAATGTTTGGGAGCAACCATGTTGGAATGGAAATAACATTTTCAACTGAAAGCATTTCTCTTTCTCCTACTTCTCCCAAAAGGTTTTTATCCTGCAGGATCCAATCTGGGTCAGTCACTGGGACCAGAGGTTTAGTCTTCCATGCTTTTGGACTCAAGCTGGAGCCCATCCTCAGGGAACTTCTCTCTAGTTGAATATGTCTGTTCTTATCCTCTTATCCTTTTAGACATAAAATTGATGAAATATTGATGGCCTAATAAAGTGACAGCATTTGTAGGTGTGCTTTGATATAGAACCCTTGTTCCACATCTATCTTTAATGTATTTGCACTGAATTGCTAAAAGAAACTTTTGCCTTTTCTACAGAGATTATTCCTATCCTGTCTGTGTTAACATGATCTTACAGCTGACTGAGCATTCCCCTCTGACCTTCCCTTTCCTGGGAACAAGGGCCACCTTAATTGCCAATAGAGATGGTAAGAGTTGTTGACGGGAGATTAGCAGCAGCTTAGCTAATTAGTATTTAAATGTTCACTAATGTTGCAATGAGTTTGTCAGCTACAATCTTATTTAAAAGAAGTCCAAATGTCTGTTTCTTTTTAATGGATTCATTTATCTGAATTTTGTATTTTGAAAAAAGGAAAGACACATTGCAGTTCTTTTCAGGGGTATTGTAAAAAATAGGGGGAGGGGGAGACCTGCCTGCATTATTTGTTTGTTTGTTTATAATGCTATAAAGTATTACAGACATTTTAAAATATTTTACATAATTGTGAATTAAGATCAGCATTCAACTATAAGGATGTAAATATAGAAATCACGGAGCTGCACAAAAATAGCTTATGACTTTGATTCAAATCAAAGTCCCATTGGGTTCTATGAGATTTATTCCTTTATTGAGTTTAAACCCAAGAACATGTGTTGTGGTTAGCAGCAGTATTGCCTAACCCAATTCCCAAACTTTGTTTTTCTAAGGGACATTTGATAACATAACACCCCTTTTAGAATCCTTTCTCTGTTTTGAGAAGTTGGAGAAGTGACTTGTTTCTTTAATCCTCTTTTTTAAAAGATGCTTATAAATAAAAAAAATATATACATTTTGATTTTGAAAAATGGATGTTTTGGTAAGCTTTCAAAAAAATATTCAAGGGGCAGAATGGATGTTTACAGTTATTAAACAGCCATTTGCAGCTGTCTGTCTTCTACTTTCTTTAAACTGTTTACTTTCTTACCAAAGGCTTAAGTGACAGGTGTTCTCTAAGAAAATTCAACAATAATCAACATCACAGTCGTAACTGTAATTGTTCCTAGGAAGACTCCTTACATTTACAGAAATTTCTCCCATTTCACATTGAAATATATTTATTTTATTTATTTATTTATTTTGTCACAACAATATATGTAACTATCATACAGATAGGTTATATAGTATATAAAGGTATAAGCATCCAATCAGAGCACAGCCAAGCTCCCACCCAATCAGTTCAAACCCCCACTAGCAGTTAAAAGGAAGAAACAGCTGCGATCACACATTGCTCCCAGAAGCACGAAGCTGAAGCCTGAAGATGACGAATGAGACTTCGTCGAAACGTTGCCAAGACACTTCCAATTTTACACGGGAGAAAACCCGAACAACCAAAGACCTATATATATATATATATATATATATATATATATATATATATATATATATATATATATATATATATATATATATATATATATATATATATATGAAGAAGAAAAGAAAAACAATAGGACAGGAACGGTAGGCACGTTTGTGCGCTTATGCACGCCCCTTATGGTCCTCTTAGGAATGGGGTGAGGTCAATAGTAGAAAGTTTTTGGTTAAAGCTTTTAAGATTATGAGAAGAGACCACAGAGTCAGTAAAGTATTCCAAACACTGATGTTACAGAAGTCATATATATCTTGTTTACCATTGTATAAGTTGTGTGTCATTGAGCTGGGTTTGACTCCTGATAGCTGCATGGACAAATGCTTACCATCTTTATCTATTTTCAAAAATGGCTTCCAGGGAGATTTCAGTAATTTCTTTGATCCTGCCCAACTGTTTTATCTTCTCTTCTCTGTTTTCAATCAGCCTTGCACACATGATCATTGTGTTCTAAACCATCCTCCATTTGCATCACTGATCATGATAAGAGAGTCAGTCTATCTTTGATTCAGGACTGATCAAATAATTATAGTACTTCATGGCACTTTTAGTAACCATAACTGAAAGATGTCTATATTTTTTTCTCTCACTTTTTCTCAGTGTTCAACATTCACTGGAAAGGCCATTGCTTTAGCTGTTCCTATTTTTACTGTTATTGAAATGTCCTTACTATCATGTTAGAAAAATATGCAGATTCTGCAGCCTTGCTTGCAGGTCCATGACAATCCTGAATAATATGTATTTATTTCTCCTACTTGTCATGCCTAAATATAAATGCAGCAAAGGCCATAATCTCTTCATTTTACTCTCATTCCACATCATTTAATTTACGTATGAAAGAAGTATGATTCCCTGATTTTCATGTAGGGGTGGGGGGGTGGCGGTTGTGATTAAAGAAAGTCTGGAACCGAGGGAGTCCACTGTTCCTCAGATAGCTGGCTGTGAATCCCTCCTTGTGAAGTGGGGCCACCGGAATCAGCTGGGGCTGTTGATCACGTACCTGGCTCCTTGCTGCGTGACTACAGCCCTGCCTGAACTGCTAGAGGTGCTTGCTGGCGTGGCGGTTGAGATCCCCAGACTATTGGTCTTGGGGGATTTCAACCTGCCATCTGCCGGCTTGTCGTCGACGGTGGTTCAGGAGTTCCAGGCCTCCATGACGGCCTTGGACCTGATTCAAGTAACTGATGGCCCTACACACATTGGGGGAGGCGCGCTAGACTTGATTTTTATCTCTGGTCAGTGGGTAAATGATCTGGATTTAGGAGATTTAGTGAAAGAACCGGTGTCATGGTCAGATCATTTTCTTCTTCGCCTAGACTTTCAGACCGCCGCTCACCACCGCAGGGAGACGGAGCCAATGCGTTGGTTCCGTCCCAGGCGCCTGATGGACCCGGAGAGGTTCCTGACGGAGCTTGGGCTGCTTCCTGAGGATCTTACCCACGGCACGACTGAAGAACTGGTTGCGGCCTGGGAACGGGCCGCGGCTGGGGCTTTGGACCGTGTTGCGCCTTTGCGGCCTCTGACCCGGTGTAGATCTCAATTGGCTCCCTGGTTTTCCGAGGAGCTGAGAGAGATGAAACGCCGGAGAAGACGCCTGGAGAGTGTTTGGAGGTCTAGCCGTTCCGTGGCTGATCGGACACTAGTGAGGTCCTTTACTAGGACCTACCTAGTGGCAATGAGGGAGGCGAAGCGTTCCTACGTTTCCACCCTCATTGCATCGGCAGATAACCGCCCGGCCGCCCTGTTTCGGGTGACCCGTTCCCTCCTCCATCAAGAGGGACTGGATGACCCCTTACAGGGACGAGCTGAGGAGTTTAACGGTTATCTATACGATAAAATCGTTCAGCTTCGGGATAGTCTGGACCAAGATTGCATTGATCCAGCCGAGACGACAGAGACACGTCTTGTTGAGGTTATCTGGGATGAGTTTGATTCTGTGGCTCCCGAGGACATGGACAGGTTGCTGGGGAGATTACATGCAACTACATGTTTACTGGACCCGTGCCCTTCCTGGTTAGTGCTGGCTGCTCAGGAAGTGACACGAGGCTGGCTCCAGGGGATTATAAATGCTTCTTTGATGGAAGGGGTTTTCCCCACTGCCTTGAAGGAGGCGGTGGTGAGACCTCTCCTCAAGAAGCCTTCCCTGGACCCAGCTATTTTGGGTAATTATCGTCCAGTCTCCAACCTTCGCTTTGTGGCGAAGGTTGTAGAGAGTGTGGTTGCATGGCAGCTCCCCCGGCACCTGGAGGAAACTGTCTATCTGGACCCGTTCCAGTCCGGCTTCCGACCCGGTTATAGCACGGAGACGGCTTTGGTCGCGTTGGTGGATGACCTCTGGAGGGCCAGGGACAGGGGTTGCTCCTCTGCCTTGGTCCTATTAGATCTCTCAGCGGCTTTCGATACCATCGACCATGGTATCCTGCTGCGCCGGTTGGAGGGATTGGGAGTGGGGGGCACCGTTTATCGGTGGTTCTCCTCCTATCTCTCTGACCGGTCACAGACGGTGTTGACAGGGGGGCAGAGGTCGTCCTCGAGGCGCCTCACTTGTGGGGTGCCTCAGGGGTCGATTCTCTCGCCTACCCTGTTCAACATCTATATGAAGCCGCTGGGTGAGGTCATCAGTGGTTTCGGGGTGAGTTATCATCTGTACGCTGATGATACTCAGCTGTATTTCTCCACCCCGGACCACCCCAACGAAGCGGTCGAAGTGCTGTCCCGGTGCCTGGAAGCTGTACAGGTCTGGATGAGGAGAAACAGACTCAAGCTCAATCCCTCCAAGACGGAGTGGCTGTGGATGCCGGCATCCCGGTACAGTCAGCTGCATCCGCAGCTGACTGTTGAAGCAGTTAGTGGCCCCAAAGGAGGTGGTTCGCAACTTGGGCGTCCTCCTGGATGGACGGCTGTCTTTGATGAACACCTGGCAGCCGTCGCCAGGAGGGCCTTTACCAGGTTCGCTTGGTTCGCCAGTTGCGCCCTTCCTTGATCGGGATGCCTTATGCACGGTCACCACGCCTGGTTACGCCTAGGCTGGATTATTGCAATGCTCTCTACATGGGGCTGCCTTGAGGTGCACCCGGAGGCTGCAGTTAGTCCAGAATGCGGCTGCGCGAGTAGTAACGGAGCCGCTCGTGGCTCCCACGTGACATCGCTGCTCCGTAGCTTGCACTGGCTTCCTGTGGTCTTCGGGTGCGCTTCAAGATTTTGGTAACTATCTTTAAAGCGCCCATGGCTTAGGACCCGGTACTTACGAGACCGCCTGCTGTTACCTTTGCCTCCCACCGACCAGTGCGCTCGCACAGAGGGTCTCCTCAGGGTGCCGTCCGCCAAACAGTGTCGGCTGGCGGCCCCAGGAGTAGGGCCTTCTGTGGGGCAGTGACGCCTGGAACGAACTTCCCCCCGGCCTGCGTCAAGTGCCTGATCTTCGGACCTTTCGTCGTGAGCTCAAAACATATTTATTCATTAAAGCGGGACTGGCATAATTAGTGATGTATTTTAATTGGGTTTTTTAATATTTTTTAACTTCTTAATTTAAATTTTAATTATCAGCCTTTAAAATTTGCTCTTTTTAATTGTTGTTTTAAATTGTATACATTTTTGTTTTATTTTGGCTGTACACCGCCCTGAGTCCTTCGGGAGAAGGGCGGTATAAAAATTTAATAAATAAAAATAAATAAATAAATGTCAGTTTTGCCTCATCTTACACAGCAAGTTACATTTAAGGCCACTGGTTTCAATTGATTCTAGACTCTGCATGGTGTTTATGAGATTTGTTCACTTCTGATTAATTATAATTCAGCTCTCCTTCAGAATATAGCCACATTGTAGATGAAAATATACATACAGAAATCAACCTGGGAATTAACTTGAATAAAATGATCATATCTGAACCTCTCAGAGCAATCCAACTTTACAAAAAAAATCTCTGAATCAATACTTTTGATGCTTTGCAGCAAAACATGGAGAAAATGCATTACCAATATTAAAGTGATAATAGTAAATTATTAACAATAGTAAAGTGATGTATAGAATAACAAGTTTCCTTGTTTTCTACATAGGATAATAAATTAAAATTTTACCTTGTAATGATCCAGGTTCAGCATAAACTCCATCTGGATTTTTATTCCTAATTGGGATTTGTAAATATTACTATATTGCATTGAGATTGCTGAATTTTTGCTACAGCCCTCTAGTGGATGGAATTGACATGACTGTCAGATTCAGTTTTGTTAAGGCCTTTGTGATATTATTAAGAAAATTACGTACAAAATGATTTCAAAAAAACATGTGCTGCAAGCATACTTTAAACAAAAAAAAACCATTAAATGATCTTGTCATTTATCATATTAGGTGGGGTTGATGTGAGTTGATGAAACATATTGAGGACTTCAAATTACCTGTTCCCATCTTATACATTTAGGAGGGAAAAAAATGCACTGCCCACCTTTTCCCCATTCCTCTGCCAAAATTTATTCAAATATGATTACCAGTTGCATATATTTCCAGAGATCAATATCATTACACAGTTTTTCATTTAAAACCAAAGTAATATCAGTTTCTATCCAACTTCTGCTTCATATTGTTGCATGTTGATTAGACATTGATGTCAGCCCATTTGGAAATTCTTATTCAGCAGCAGCTCCATGTTTTGGAAAGTCAGTCCAGTTCTCATTTTAGACACAGTAATTGTGCACAATCCCTCATTGTGCTCCAAAGATCAGATCACAGAATGTAGAACATAGAATAATAGGATTGGAAGGGTTTTGGAGGTCTTCTACTCCAAACCCCTGCTCAAGCAAGAGGTCCTACACCATTCTAGACAAATAGCTTTCTGGTCTCTTGTTGAAAACTTCCAATAACTTCTGGACATAACCCATTCGGTTGATTAATTGTTCTCACTGTTAGGAAATCTTTTCTTAATTCTAGGTTAGATTTCTCTTTAATAATCTCCCAACCATTACTTCCTATCCTGCCCTCAGGAGCTTTGGAGAATCAATAAAGGAAAATATTTGTAGCTCAGAGTTGAAATGGGAGGTCATTTATGCCTCTGAGCTTGGTTGTTTTCTTGCAGACATTTCATTACCCAAACTGATAGCATCATCAGTGTTATCATCAGCTCTGGAGAATAGATCAATCAATTCTTCTCTGTGACAGCCCCTCAAGTATTGGAAGTACTCAAGTATGTGCTATCATATCACCCCTAGTCCTTCTCTTCATTAGACTAGACTCCCTCATTAGCTTCTAGACCTCTTATCCTCTTTGTTGCTCTTTTCTGCATTCTTTCTAGGGTCTCAGCATCTTTTCTGCACTATGGTGAGAAAAATTGAACACAGTATTCCGAGTGTAGTCTCACCAGTGCAGTATAAAGTGCAGCCTTTTTTTTCTTATCATTTTATAAAGATTGGTGAGCAATCTTAACAGTTTGGGTCTTGAATGGTGAAAGTAAAGAAGATGAGATTATTGTGGAAAAGAAAATGGATACTTAGAAAATGGATGTTTGGAAGAATAATGAGACTATATATTTGAATGAGGAGGCTTAGCTGGATTGCGGATTATTGTACGTGGTTGAATGCATAGGGAGAGTTGATAATATGGAATTGGTGGAGAAATGTTGGAGGAATCAGTTATAGATTTAGAGACTAATGAATAGTGTTCATTAGAGAGGGAGATATGATGGAAAGAACTGGACATATCATTACAAAAGGACAACCAGCAATTATGTTTTTACTTCTGATAGTTATGCCCAAGGTCTTGAAGGTTAAATTTCTGGGGGGGGCCTATCCAAAATAAGACTTCATGATGGTAGAGGAACACCATTGCAAACATAGCATGTATTACTAAAAGCTGGTTGGCAGTAATGTTGCCTTCCTTGTTTTAGATCCCTCAGTAGTCTAGGCACCAGGATTGGAGTTATAAGGATTATTCATAACACCTTTGCAATGACTATATGCATTGCTCTAACTGTTCTTGGCATCAGGGCCTTTATATAAGAGAAGAGTCAGGACAAGATAGAACTTCTGTTGGTAAATCATCCACGTTCCTGGGTCTCACTGCAAAGCTGGTAGTAGGACTTCCCAGGCTTTAATGTTAGGGATTTCAGTGTCCTTGCCATTGATCTAATGATGGATTTCATGACTTCCAAGATGAGGTTATCTTAGCTCAAATCCTTGCAGCAAATGGTGTGTGTATGAACTGACACTGGAAGATATTGGTCATTCATTCTTTGCCAATATTTATTTATTTATTAAATTTGTATACCGCCCTTCTCCCGAAGGACTCAGGGCGGTTCACAGCCAATAAAACCACAATACATATAATACACATTAAAAACAGTATAAAAAACTAATTCAATATACAGCCTAAAAAGTTTTAAATACAATTAAAAAACCCATTTAAAAGCCCCAATTTAAAACTCCAATTTAAAACTACATCTAAGCTAGTCCTGCACGTCGAAACAACAACGTCTTCAGCTTGCGGCGGAAGGTCCGGAGGTCGGGGAGTTGACGGAGTCCCGGAGGCAGCTCATTCCAGAGGGCAGGAGCCCCCACAGAGAAGGCCCTCCCCCTGGAGGTCGCCAGCCAACATTGTCTGGCTGATGGTATCCGAAGGAGGCCCTCTATGAGGTTTACTGTTATGCAAACAGTGATGATGGGAAACACAAAGTATAAATATGACCAGTCACGGATATGAGCGTCATGCATATACCAAAAAGTAAGAGTGAATAAGGGACAAAGCAAGATTTTCTATTTTTATTGTAACCATAGATTCCTGTCCAAAGTTCTGTTTAGGATAATGAACATTCAATATTTCTCTGCCCTTATAGGCCCCAGCCAAGGCGAACCAGTTTCTGTAAAACCAGACACATGATCATCTGCAGTCATTCAGATCCATTCTACATTAGACTCCAAATGGAGAGGTTTGACCAAGCTGCAAAGGCAAAGGCTGATGGTATAGTCTAGGATGAGTTTGAATTATTGAACAATTTTCATGGGTTCTCTGTAGTAATAGTTCAAACAGCAACAGCACTTAGACTTATATATTGCTTTACAGCCCTCTTTAAGTGGTTTACAGAGTTATCATATTGCCCCCAACAATTTGGGTCCTCGTTTTACCCACCTCAGAAGAATGGAAAGCTGAGTCAACCTTGAGCCTGGTGAGATTTGAACTACCAAATTGTAGGCAGCTGGCAGTCAGCACTGCAGTCTGCAGTACTTCAATCTAACCACTGTGCCACTGCAGCTCATCCTGATTTATTAAGGTGGCTAGAGAGGTGACATGCAGTTGAGTTCATGCAATTGTATTGAGCTCCTTGAGGGCTGGGAATAATGCTATCAATCTTTAACAAGGCTGTGGTGTGCCCTTTTCCCCCACCCCTTATTCTGTCTCCAAGCTTCCATTTTAAGGAAAAATTATTGAGAGAGCAGTTGTGGTATAGTTTCAGAGGATCCTGAAAAAGTGGCTTATCTAGACTTGGGGTGTCAAACTTGCATCATCACATTGTCATCAGGTGATGTATCACAACTTCCCCCCCTTTGGTAAAGTGGGGGTGGAAATGGCCAGCATATGATTTATCTGGCCTGTGGACCATGAGTTTGACACCTTGATCTAGACCATTGTCAGTTAGATTTCAGGCCACGATTTTAGAAACAGAATAACAGAGTTGGAAGGGACCTTGGAGGTCTTCTAGTCCAATCACCTGCTTAGGCAGGAAACCCTACACCACTTCAGGCAAATGGTTATCCAAGATCTTCTTTAAAATTTCCAGTGTTGGAGCATTCACAACTTCTGGAAACAAGTTGTTCCACTGATTAATTGTTCTAACTGTCAGGAAATTTATTTTTTTATTTTATTTTATTTATTTATTTTATTTGTCATAACATCATACATAAGCATAAGCATGAAGCAACAGTAGGACAGGTATGGTAGGCACGCCCCTTATAGACCTCTTAGGAAAGGGGTGAGGTCAATAGTAGACAGTTTTTGGTTGAAGCTTTGGTGACTTTAAGAAGAGACCACAGAGTCAGGTAGTGTATTCCAAGCATTAACAACTCTGTTACTGAAGTCATATTTTCTGCAATCAAGATTGAAGCGGTTAACATTAAGTTTAAATATATTGTTTGCTCTTGTATTGTTGTGATTGAAGCTGAAGTAGTCTTCAACAGGAAGGACATTGCAATAGATGATTCTATGAGTTAAACACAGGTCCTGTCGGAGGCGGTGGAGTTCTAAGTTTTCTAAACCCAGGATTTCAAGTCTGGTGGCATAAGGTATTTTGTTGTATTCAGAAGAGTGGAGAACTCTTCTTGTAAAATATTTCTGGACACGTTCAATTGTATTGATGTCTGAAATGTGGTATGGGTTCCAAACAGGCAAGCTGTATTCAAGAATTGGTCTAGCAAATGTTTTGTAAGCTATGGTTAGTAGTATAGTGTTCCTGAAGAAGAAGCTACGTAAGATTAGGTTTACAACTCTTAATGCCTTTTTTGCGATGTAGTTGCAGTGGGCTTTGGCACTTAGGTCATTGGATATGAAGACTCCAAGGTCTTTGACAGGTGGGGGTCATCTGTAAGATAATGTCCGTCGAGTTTGTATTTAGTGTTTCGATTCTTTTTTCCAATGTGTAAGACAGAACATTTGCTGGTTGAGATTTGGAGTTGCCAGGTTTTAGACCATTCTGACATAAAGTCAAGGTCTCTTTGAAGGGTAGCTGTATTGTTGGTAGTGTTAAATAGTTTGACATCATCAGCAAAGAGAACACAATTACTTTTAATATGGTCGCAGAGATCATTAATGTATAATATGAAGAGTGTTGGTCCAAGAACACTGCCTTGGGGGACACCACTATTGACAGGAATTTCTCCTTAGTTTAAGTTGCTTCTCTTCTTGATTATTTATTTTTATTTTATTTATTTATTTATTTTTGTCACACAGTATATATAAGCATAAGCATGAGATAATTATACAATATATAAGCATATATATGAGTATAATATGTAATAACTATATTAATTGGATATAACGAAGGAAAACAATAGGACAGGAACAGTAGGCACATTTGTGCTCTTATGCACGTCCCTTACAGACCTCTTAGGAATGGGGTGAGGCCAACAGTAGCCAGTCTATGGTTAAAATTTTGGGGGTTTGGGGATGAAACCAAAGAGTCAGGTAGTGCATTCACTTTAAGTTTGTATCTATTGTGTGCTTATGTATTGTTGTGGTTGAAGCTGAAGTAGTCATTGACAGGTAGGACATTGTAGCAGATGATTTTATGAGTTATGCTTAGCTCATACCGAAGGTGGCGTAGTTCTAAATTTTCTAAACCCAGAATTTCAAGTCTGGTGGCATAAAGTATTTTGTTGCAAGCAGAGGAATGGAGGAGTCTTCTTGTGAAATATTTCTGGACACACTCAATTGTATTAATATCCGATATGGGGTGCGGGTTCCAGACAGATGAGCTGTATTTGAGAATTGTTCTAACAAATGTTTTGTATGCTCTGGTTAGTAGTGTAATATTACCAGAGAAGAAGCTATATAAGATTAGGTTTACAACCCTTGATGCCTTTTTGGTGATGTTACAGTCAGCTTTGGCACTTAGATCATTTGATATGGGTACTCCAAGGTGAGGGATATTTACAAGGTCGTGTCCACTCAGCTTGTATTTTGTGTTCTGATTCTTTTTGCCAATGTGTAAGACAGAGCATTTGTCTCTGAGATTTGGAGTTACCAATTTTTTGACCATTCCGACACAAAGTCAAAGTCTTTTTGAAGGGTAGCAGCATTGTTGGTAGTCTTAAATAGTTTAACATCATTGGCGAAGAGAATACAGTTAATTATAATAAGATTGCAAAGGTCATTTATGTATAGTATGAAGAATGTTGGTCCTAGAACGCTTCCTTGGGGGACACCGCTATTAACAGGAGCAGGATTTAATAGGGTGCTCCCTATTTTGGCCACTTGTTGTCTATTTGATAGCAACATGGTTATCCAATTATGGAGGTGTCTGGAGATGCCATAGGGCTTTAGTTTTAGAAGTAGCTTGTCTTGTACCACTGAATCAAAAGCTTTACATAAGTCTATGTAAATTGCATCTATTGCTTTGCCCTGATCAAGATTTGTAGTCCATATGTTTTTGCAGTGTAGAAATTGTAGATTACAGGATAACAATTCTGAAACCAAATTGTTTATTAGAGAGCAGGTTGTTTGTCTCTAGGTAGAGAGTAATGGATTGCTTGATGATTGATTCCATGACTTTGCAGGTGACACAGCATAAAGAGATTAGTCTATAATGTTTGATTAGGCTGTGGTCTCCCTTTTTAAAGATAGGGAGTTGGTCCTTTTTAAAGCTGGGTAGGGAGCTGGTCCTGAAATATTTTTCAAAGTTTGGAAGGCAACTTTTCATTCAAAACTGCAGTAACAGTGGTAATTGGTGCATTCAGTCTTTATTTGGTGGCATATATTTTTGTAGTGGCTTTTAAAGTTAGCTACATAGCCAGTTTTGTTTTTTCACCAGAGGGTTTTTTTTAATTATTTTATTGATATGAGTAATTTATTTTTCCTGGTTTTGGTGGTGATTAATGGTACATATAGTTTAATAACTCTATTGACTTCGAGCAAGAAAATGTTATAAAGATCTTCGGCAGTGTTACACTGTTAGTGTTGCTCTTCTCTGCACTCTTTCTAGAGTCTCAATACGTTTTTTACATTGTGGCGACCAAAATTGGATGCAGTATTCCAAGTGTGGCCTTACCAAGGCATTATAAAGTGGTATTAACACTTCACGTGATCTTGATTCTATCCCTCTGTTTATTCAGCCTAGAACTGTGTTGGCTGCTGCACACTGCTGGCTCATATCTAAATGGTTGTCCATTAGGACTCCAAGATCCCTCTCACAGTTACTGCTATTGAGCAAGGTACCAAATATACTGTACCTGTGCATTTTGTTTTTCATGCATAAATCTTACTTTTTTTCACCATTGAATTTCATTTTGTTAGATAGCGCCCAATGTTGAAGTCTTTCAAGATCCTTCTGTATCTTAAGCCTACCTTCTGGAGTATTAGCTATTCCTGCCAGTTTGATTTCATCTGCACATTTGCTGAGTTCCCCATCTATCCCCTCATCCAAGTCATTTATGAAGATATTGAAGAGCATTGGGCCTAAAACAGAGCCTTGGGGTACTCCACTGCATACTTCCCTCCATGTAGATGCAGGACTACACATTGAGTGCTGTTGGTCAGCCAGTTACAAATCCATCTGATGGTGGTGCTGTCTAGCCCACATTTTTCTACTTTATCTAGTAGTAAGTTATGGCCTACTTTATCAAATGCCTTACTGAAGTCCAAGTAAATTATATTGACAGTATTCCTCTGGTCCACAAATTTTGTCACGTTGTCAAAGAATGCAATAAGATTAGTCTGGCATGATCTATTTTTGACAAACCTATGTTAGCTTTTGGTTATTACTTTGTTTGCTTCTAGGTGTGGTTTCTAGCTGATTTGTTGCTTGATTATCTTTTCCAGAATCTTCCCTGGTATTGAGGTCAGACTGATAGGGCTATAGTTTTCTGGATCTTTTTTTTTTTTTTAAGATGGGAGCAACAAATGAGATTTTGTATCAAAATAGCCTTGACTGTGCTTGTTTGACTATCTTTGGCAAAGCTGAGATGAGATGAAGATGCAGTCATATGCTCCTTGCTTTCTCAATGGCTTTTAATATCCTCAACCACTGGATCCTTCTGGATCCATTCCTGTGGAATCCGGATTTGGGGGCACCATGTTATAATGATTCTTTTCCTAGCTTGGTGGCCAAGTACAATTGGTGTGGTCAGGAGAGAGATATGTTACTTCCTAGGTCTCTTCTTTAAGTTCATGCTCAAACTATCAGCCTTGAAGGAAGATTCTATATTGTAGAAACCTTTAATTCAGTTGTAGCTAACAACTATCATCATTTTTCCATTATTTCTTTGGGAACACTAAAAAGGACTTACCATTCTGCAGAGTTTAGACACCTTAATAGATAGTTCCATACAGATGATTAATATTTATGTGAAGCTGCTGGTAAGACGATCTTTGATGGTGAGATATAATCAATATGGTGATAATATCCCTATATTTAACAGATTAATAAGAGTTGGAAGGTACGTTGTAGGTCATCTAGTCCAGGGGTCCCCAAGCTTTCAGACTTCAGGGACAACTGCATTCATAATTTTAAATCCTGTGGACCACTAATATGATCTGCTTAATGACCGGCTGGGTGGGTGTGGCTAGGTGGTCATTGTGAACCAACACAATGGAAGTTATGTCTTTTGTCCATGTAAGAACTGTCCACCACTGACAGCCATACCTGGTCTGAAAATTTGTGACAACAATAAAACAATAAATTGGAGGAGGACTGGAGACTGTAAAAACTGGCAGAAGAGGGAGGGGGGATATTGGGAAACTATGTATGGCCTGCAAACTTTAGATTAGTCATTCCATCTTATACAAGTACTTAAATGATTATATGTTGGCTCAAAACAGAGAAGAAATGTGAATGTGTATGAGACCTTCATCTCAGTGTTAGTAGCTTCATTTTGGACCTTAATAGACCTTGATGGTTTCATCCAAAGGTCTGGAGAGCAACCTTGTAAACTAGTTGGCTGAACATGCTGACAAGACATCTTAAAATTATATGGAGATATGAATTATATCTGGCACACAATTAATGTTGGGTTCTTAAAAAAGAAACCAAGGAAAATCTATTGAAAGAGTTGGGTTGTTCTCCGTTTCCCTCTAGGGCAATGGAGAACAACCCAACTCTTTCAATAGATTTTCCTTCTTTCCTATAGAAGAAAGAAGAAAAATAAATTTTCAGGTGAAATTAAGAGCAGCTAGATTGTAAAAACTGGAAGCTTTTAAAACAGAAGCAGAAAGGGGTTAATTATTAGATTATGGGGAGTACTCATATTAACTATTTAGGAAAGATAAATTAGCTTTTCTTTTATATCATAGAGATGCATCCCCTCCTTTCCTCATCACAATTGAAATAACATTGTGGGTACTGTCATGTTTAGAATAAAAGAGACTGACTGTGTGAGAATTGGCTTTGGCTGTCTGAAGTGTGATCTGCAGAATAACTATTCATGATTTGCTCTGTTTCATTATGTTCTGTGTAAGTATTTGTGTGCCAATATGATCAACCAGCTCACAATATTTCCAGATGATTTTCCGTTGTAGAAAAAAAGAAATGTACATTGATTTCTGTCTTGTCTCTATCACAAACATTCTAATTAAATCTTGTATGGAGGGGGGAAACAGAATCAGATGATGTAGTAATTGTCGGAACTCAGTTTTGCAACCTTCAGGCAGAAAGCAAAGACCAATCAGAAAAAATTAAGGGTGATGAGGTTGAGGTTTAACTCTGATATGAAGTGATTTAAAACTTGGTTGTGCAAAAATGGGTGGGGAGCTTCCCTGTGCCTTCACTGAAGCAGAAAATAGCGCTGAAATTATCTATGATAATGACACCCTTTAAGAGCTTTCATGCCACAAAGGTTTATTAAGCTGACATATCTTCATTTGGCACTTTGAACTTCATATATACAAAGACATGTGGAGTTAGATGAAGAGCAGAAGTTTGGAAGGCAACTTTTCATTCAAAACTGCAGTAACAGTTTGGTCAAATAGTAGGCCTGATCCTCAGAAGTATGCTGCATTGTATCCAGACTAGTTCTCAGGAAAAGAATATAGGATTGGAATTTTTTTAAAGAAAAGGAATCTGGATCTTAATTCAGTTATGAATAAAGCTCATTCTCAAGCTTTTAAGTAATTATAATTCATTCTAACAATAGTGCCTTTGTAAATGACATATAAATTTCAGTTCCTACAAAATGAGATAGGCAAGACAATTGTAATTAGTACAATATGACATCTATTCCCTTGAAATAGATTTCATTTTCACTTTCAAAGACTCAGATCCAATTTTGACCTATAATGTTGTATACAGTTTACCACCAAAATATAGGTAGTCCTTTTTTAGCAACAGCCTCTTATAATCATGGTTCATAGTTATCATATGAAAATGATTTTAAAAAGTAACTTTACAACCAATCCTTGCATATACCATCTTAGCTGATCTTTAAAGCAAAGGTAATATGATCTTAAGCACAATCATGACCTAGTGGCCACTTTGCTTTATGACTGAGTTGCTGGTTCCAATTTTGGAGAATAAACAAGAACTAGATGTACTTTAATTTAATAATTAAATAATTGGAATAATAATTTCCAATTTATTGCATTGAAATTCAACACCCACACCAACATTTGGTGTTGCATATATGTGATTATTTTAGACTAACATTCACATTTTACAAATTATACATTTTACAAATATGTTTGTGCACTAACATACAAAATCGAGATATTAAAAAAGGTATTTATTCATTCATTTAATTTGTTTGCCACCCATCCAGTGATGGGATTCAGCCAGTTCGCGCCACTTCAGGAGAACCGGTTGTTAACTTTCTGAGCAGTTTGGCAAACTGGTTGTTGGAAGAAATCATTAGGGCAGAGAACCGGTTGTTAAATTACTTGAATCCCATCTGCCAGATCTGGGCAACTTACAATATTAAACTGTATGTAACTACCTTCTCTCAATAAAACAAAATTATTAAATATTTGGAATGCCTCAATATTATGTACCTTACAATGATTTTTAAAATGTTAGTTTTTGAAGAAATATCACGTTGGACTTTCCTTTTTAATAATGTGTAGACATTAGATTTTATGTAACACAGTTTAAGAATTAATCAGTTGTTTTAAAGAGCAGCATTATACTACTGACACACATCTATCAATATGGGCAATATAAACCCTGTGGAGGAATAAAAATGATTATAATCTTTCTAGGTTTTCAAATAATTCTACAAATTATCTAGTCAAGCTCAAAATCTGTGATTAGTTTCATTAGATTTATTTGCTAATTTATATCCCACTTTTAAATCTAGAAGCTAGATGATCTGAGAATCTCCCTTCATTTTTTCCCATAACAAAAACAACCTAGACTTTTCCAGATTTCTTAAACATGTTAAGATTAAGTACTCTCACAGTTCACTGCATTGAATCTAAATGCAAAGGTAGAGAGACTTAGGACTGTTTTTTTTTTAAAAAGCACTTCCTTACACATAATTAGATAATTAGATCATTGTTGAGATTGATAGAATGTTAACAATTGTTACAAAGTGATAATTACTAGTAATATTTTTTTTTAAAAAATGTGTTTGCAGTCGTAACATCAAAGGATTAGTGAGAATTTGATTTCATGGCTTGACTATACTAAATTGTAGGAGCACATCTTAAATAACAGCTGCTGGAAGAGAAGTATCATCTTTTTGTCTTGCTTATAAGCTTTTAAAAACGCATTTAGTTGGTATGATATAGAATGGGCTTTTTGCCTGATTTAGCAATGATCTTATATCCATATGATTTTTGTTGATTTTTTTTCGTGAGACAGAGGCTTATGCTTTCCTACTTTTCTACTTAACATCTTCATGAGACTGCAGGGTGAGCACATCAATTACCATGAGGTGAAGTATCATCAATATGCTGATAACACTCAATTGCAGTATGTAGTTGGTAAATTAAGCAATGCTCTGGACAATTTATCCCAGTATCTGGAGACTGTGAGAATCTGGATGGGGAAAAACAGGCTTCAACTGTTATGTTCGGGAAGTAACGAGGCTGGAGACCAGGGTAGTGACAACAGCTCTTTAATATAGGGTGAACCCAGCAACAGGCTGGGGCAAAAACCTCTCCTTTTATACAGTTCTGCTGGAGGCTTCGTCCAATCAGCAACGTGCTGATTTCCCGCTCAAATATTTAAAGGCACAACTGTTAATACATAACACTCCTCCCCTCCCAGAAAACACTTGGTCTTATTTACATATTTATTCACATGTTATTTTTCGACGTAGTCACGCAAATAACCTGGGCGTCTCCTAGTTCTTTCTGACCTGCGCGGTTCAGTTCTGGGTGGTGTTTTGAGCTGGTCGGAGGGGCTGTTTTCTCCTCCCAGCTCTTTCTCTAGGCCATCGGGCTCTGGATTATTGGCCGACTCTTTTTCTTGGCCATCCGGCCTTGGATTAATTTTGGAATTTTCCTTGCTGTTTCCCTCGGGGACCTGAGGGCGTCGCTGGAACTCTGGGACCTCAGCTAAGTCTTGCGCCTCCCCCGGGTCATTGTCGGCTGTGGATTCAAAGTGGTATTGGTCATTACCTGTCTCAGTTGGTTTGGTTTGGCCAGTTATTCGTTTCCTTAACTGATCTATGTGGCGCCGCCACATTCGGTTGTCTGGTAGCTCTACCACGTACGATTTTGGCCCTGTTACTTTTGTTACTTGTCCGGCGACCCAACTCGGGCCGTCCCCATAGTTTCGGCCCACACCGGTCGCCTATGCTCATTTCCCTTGTTTTTCTAGCTCCCCTTGTAACCCTCGGGTGTGTAATGGGGTTCAAGCAGTCAAGTGGGCACCGGAGTTTTCGTCCCATTAGCAATTCGGCTGGGCTTTTTCCGTGGCTGTGCTTGGGGTTCTGTGCTGGACGGCTAGGAAAAGTCTATTTTGTTTGCCAGTCACCTGGCTTGAGCCTGGACAATGCCTCCTTAGCGCCCGGACGGAACGCCTGCAAGGCCATTCGACGCAGGGTGGAAAGGTGCAGAGAGGGCATGTCGGATGCCTTCCTCTGCCAGGTACTCTTCAAACTGGGCTGCCGTGAATTGGGGCCCATTGTCGGACACCAGAGTGTCCGGCAACCCGTGAGTTGCGAATAGGTGGCGCAGGGTTGCGATTACTGCCGGCTGTGGTGGACTTCATAAGTATGATCTCTAACCATTTGGAAAATCGTCCACCACCACTAGGAACGTTGGCCGTGAAAGGGCCAGCAAAGTCAATGTGGATTCTTGACCAAGGCCCTTGGGGCTTTTCCCATTCTCTGACTGGGGCTGTTGGGGTAGCGGTCTGGACTCTTGGCAAGCTTGGCATTTCCCTACCCTCTCAGCAATCTCTGCGTCCATGAGTGGCCACCATACATAGCTTCTAGCTAACCCTTCATCCTTACGATGCCTGGGTGACCTCGTGGAGGAGGTCCAATACTTTGCCCTTAACTTAACAGGAATTATTACACGATCACCCCATAACAGGCACCCCTTGAGCCGAGAGCTCATCACGCTTTCTTAACAAATTCCTTGAACCGTCGCCCGGCGCAGCGGCCACCCTCTGTACCCAACCGAGTACAGTCCTTAACACAATGTCCCGGTATGATGCCCGAGCCACTTCCTTTGATGTGACTGGGCCAGAGTCCAACGAGTCAATAAGGAGGATGGGTGTCCCGGAGTGGGGTCTTCGGTCGCCCTGGCAGTGGGCATCGGCTCAATGCGCCTGCATGCCCCACTTCTTTCCCGGTCGATGCTGCAGCTTGTATGAGTAAGCGGCTAGAAATATAGTCCATCGAGTCAAACGTGGCGAAAGTGCCACAGGCGTGGGCCGGTCGCCAGCCAGTAATCCCAGTAATGGGCTGGGGTCAGTCACGATTTCAAAATTCCGCCCAAAGACATACTCATGGAATTTTTGACCCTGATACAATGGCTAATGCTTCTTTGTCTAATTGGCTGTAGTTCCTCTCTGGGAGGACATCGTTCTAGAGTAGAACGCTATAGGGGCTTCTGTGCCGTTTGAAGTCTATGGCTGAGTACAGCCCCACCCCATAAGGGGACGATCGCAAACCAGCACTAGGGGTAGTGAGTCGTGATATTGGATGAGCAGGCTATCACTTGAGAGCAGGTTCTTTACTGCTTCAAAAGCCCTATTTTCTGACTTTCCCAAGACCAAACAGTATTTTTCCTAAGAGCCTATGCAGCGGTTCCAACGGTTGCTTTGTTCTTCAAAAGACCGCAGAAATTAACCAATCCCAGGAATGCCTGCAGCTCTGCTTTGTTTTTGGGCGCTGGAGCCTTCCTAATTGCCTTAACTTTGCTCTCAGTAGGGTGAATTCCTTTCTTGTCTATCCGTAGCCCAAGAAATCGACCGATTCGACCCCTATCTGACATTTATTTGTCTTGACTTTTAATCCGCTGTCCGGAAAATGCTCAAGACCTTTCTTAACCGCTCCCCAATTCCTCCATGTTTTCCCTGAAATTAGGACATCATCAGTAGGAACTACCCTGGGAGCCCTTGCAGTAGTCGTTCCATCAGGTTTTGGAACAGCCCTGGTGCCACACTAACCCCAAATTGCAATCGGTGCACTTGAATGCCCCCTGTGCGCCACAATCGCTTGGGCTTCGCTGTGCGGGCGTCTACTGGCAGTTGTTGGTAGGCTTGGGCCAAGTCTAACTTTGCAAAGACTTGTCCTTGCCCCAAGGAGTGCAATAAATGTTGCACCACGGAACCGGCACGCGCTTTTCTGTAAGGCTTTGTTAAGCGTCGCCTTGTAGTCAGCGCAAATTCTAATTGACCCGTCCGATTTGATGGGGGTGACGATTGGCGTCTCCCACTTTGCGTGATCGACTGGCACCAAAACCCCCTGATTTATGAGCTTGTCCAGCTCCTTATCAATTTTTGGTTTTAGGGCAAAAGGGACTCTCCTCGCCTTAAGCCTAATGGGGGCTACCTGGGGGTCTAAGTTGAAGGAAATAGGGGTCCCCTTGTACTTGCCCAGGCAGTCCTTGAAGACATCTTCGAACTCGTTAAAGAGAATGTCTTTCAAATTGCAGTCACTTCTGTAGATGCCAGTCACTCCCATGCCCAGGGCACGAAACCAGTCTAGTCCCAACAGACTGGGCAGTCTAGTCCCAACAGACTGGGCAGAGTTCCTTCGACGATCGTGATGGGCAGGGTCTTTTTGTGAGGGCCGTACTCGACTCGGACGGAGGTGGTCCCTCGAACAGGGATGCGATTCCCCTGGTAGTCGTGCACTCGTAGCCGCTGTGCTTGCAGATGGCGCTTCGCGACGGACGGCAGCGACTTCGCCAGGGTGTCCCAGGACATGATGGTGATCGCTGATCCCGTGTCCACTTCAAGCCTGCACCGTACTCCCTCGATCTTGGGCTTTGTGAAAATCTTCTTTTCCACTTTGGTTGAGGCGCGGCCTATAATGACAGTCGTTTGGTTAGACTTCGCGCCTTTCTTGTTTGAACCAATCGCGGGCCGCCTTTCCGGTTCCGCGTTTTGATTGGCCGATTTGAATTTTCGGCGGAAGGTTGGGCCGCTCTGCAAACCTGAGCTAAGTGTCCTTTCTTCCCACACCGGCATGTTGCGTCTTTAAACCTGCAGCGTTGGCGCTGATGCTGCCTCCGCAGCTTCCGCACTCGCCACGGTCCTCAGTGTCGCTTTCTCGGTCCGCAGACCCTTCTCATCCTCGCCTCACCTTCGGATTCGGACTGAATCTCCTCCTGGTGTACTGGCGTTGGCTTTCGCTCGCCTTGGATTGAAGAGGCTTTGCAGAGTCTCTGCTGCTTTAGTAGACATTTCGTGCTCTGGCCTCGCCCAGAGCGGTGGCTAGTGTCAGGTTGCTCCTGGCTAGCAGTCGCCGCCGAGGCGGATGTCCTTGACCCCTCGGATGAGTTGCTCGAGTAGCACTTCGCCTAAGTCTCGGTATCCGCAGTCCTTGGACGCTCTTCTTAAAGCGGCCATGTAGTCACCGATGGACTCGCCCTCCATCTGTCTACGTTCTCCGAATTCAAACCGCTGCACGTATTTGGACGGCGCCGGTGCGAAATGGTTCTTCAGCAAAGTCTGCAGAGTCGGCCACGATACCGATTGTATCGGCGTTGGCTCTGCCAGGGCTTCCGCGATCTCGACCTCCGCCCGCAATGGCTTAGGAAGTAAGCCCGCTTGCGGTTATCAGGATCCCTGTAGTTCGTTGGCTTCTAGAAAGCTTTCAAACGGGTCATATATGTTCCCATTTCTCCTTGCCGGGTTGTACGGTGCGGGTGGCGTGTTTGCCATTTCGCGCTTTCTTGTTTGAACCAATCGCGGGCCGCCTTTCCGGTTCCGGCTTTGATTGGCCGATTTGAATTTTCGGCGGAAGGTTGGGCCGCTCTGCAAACCTGAGCTAAGTGTCCTTTCTTCCCACACCGCCGCATGTTGCGTCTTTAAACCTGCAGCGTTGGCGCTGATGCTGCCCTCCGCAGCTTCCGCACTCGCCACGGTCCTCAGTGTCGCTTTCTCGGTCCGCAGACCCTTCCTCATCCTCGCCTCACCTTCGGATTCGGACTGAATCTCCTCCTGGTGTACTGGCGTTGGCTTTGCGCCGCCTTGGATTGAAGAGGCTTTTGCAGAGTCTCTGCTGCTTTAGTAGACATTTCGTGTGCTCTGGCCTCGCCCAGAGCGGTGGCTAGTGTCAGGTTGCTCCTGGCTAGCAGTCGCCGCCAGGCGGATGTCCTTGACCTCGGATGAGTTGCTCGAGTAGCACCGCCTAAGTCTCGGTATCCGCAGTCCTTGGACGCTCTTCTTAAAGCGGCCATGTAGTCACCGATGGACTCGCCTCCATCTGTCTACGCTTCTCCGAATTCAAACCGCTGCACGTATTTGGACGGCGTCGGTGCGAAATGGTTCTTCAGCAAAGTCTGCAGAGTCGGCCACGATACCGATTGTATCGGCGTTGGCTCTGCCAGGGCTTCCGCGATCTCGATTACCTCCGGCCCGCAATGGCTTAGGAAGTAAGCCCGCTTGCGGTTATCAGGGATCCCCTGTAGTTCGTTGGCTTCTAGAAAGCTTTCGAAACGGGTCATATATGTTCCCCATTTCTCCTTGCCCGGGTTGTACGGTGCGGGTGGCGTGTTTGCCATTTCCGCGTTTCTGCCCTGAGTTGCTGGGTTCGGGACTAGCGTGCTTCAGCTCGGTTCTGGTTCTCCTTAGCCTCGAGATCCCACCCTCGTCGCCAATGTTATGTTCGGGAAGTAACGAGGCTGGAGACCAGGGTAGTGACAACAGCTCTTTAATATAGGGTGAACCCAGCAACAGGCTGGGGCAAAAACCTCTCCTTTTATACAGTTCTGCTGGAGGCTTCGTCCAATCAGCAACGTGCTGATTTCCCGCTCAAATATTTAAAGGCACAACTGTTAATACATAACATCAACTATAACCTAGCAACACTGAATGGCTTTGGGTTTTGAGCCCCACTGGTTCTAGAACTTTACCATCTTTGGTACTGGATAAAGTTACAATGCCCAAACAGAGCTTATATGCAATCTCATGGTTCTCCTGGACTCATAATTCCCAGTGGCAGTCAATGACTAGAGGGACCTTTGCACAATTTTATATTATGTGCCTGTTGCACTCATTTCTAGATAAGGGGGATTTATGTTCAGTCATGCCCTGATCAGCTCCAGATTAAACTATTGAAATTGCACTCTACATGGGGCTGTCCTTGAAGAGAATCAAAAAGCTGGAGCAAAATGTAATAATGTAATATATGTTTCTTGTAGAACACATGTTTTCATTTATAGTGGAAGAGAGGAGAGGAGAGGAGAGAGGCGAAGTACATTAAGAGAGGAAATATTGATTGTTTCCTATAATGGAAATGGAATCTCTGCTCATCTTAATTACTATGAACATTACCTATCTATAGGTTCCAATTCTATAGGTTCCAAACTTGGTCTTGTGAATTGCATTGGCTATCAGTTTGTTTCAAGGTGTTGGTGTTGACTTTTAAAGTCCTTTATGGCACAAGAATGGGTTATTTGAATGACTGCCTTTCCCTGATTTTATCTGCTTGTCTTATTAGATCCAGCAGATTTAGGGAGTGACTCTTCTCTGCTGGGTATCCACACTGTGGAATCTTCTTTCTCCTAGAGTGAGACTGGTCTCATCACTATTGAGCTTGCACAAGTTCCTCAAAACCTGGCTACTACAGTAGGCCTGGGGCAGGTGTCGGCAATGTGCGACTCCTGAGCCGTATGCAGCTCTTTTATCCCCCTGCTGTGGCTCCCTGCTGGCTGGCTGGCTGGCCCCACCCCTTGCTCTCCTCCCAGTCACTCAGGGGTAAAATGCTCCTGGTTCAGACAGGATTGGCTGATCCGGTAGCAATGGCAGCAGCTGGTTCAGAGAACCCATAGCAAAAATCCCTGCCTCCTCCCCCATGCCCAACTGAGCCACATGATCGTCAGAGCCTCTTTTTTTTTACTTTTAAAAGCATCTTTTAACCACCTCTTCAGCTGAAGAGGTTGTAAAAAAATGCTTTTAAAGGATTAAAACAAGACACTGATGATCCCAGCTGAGGCGCCTGATCATCAGAGGCTTTTTTTTTTACTTTTAAAAGCATTTTTTAAAAGGTAAAAAAACTGAAGCCTGCTAGGCAAAAAATGGGGGATGTAGGCAAAAAATGGGGGAATTCATTTCACAGAGAGAGAGGGAGAGAGAGGAAGGAAGGAAGGAAGGAAGGAAGGAAGGAAGGAAGGAAGGAAGGAAGGAAGGAAGGAAAGAAAGAAAGAAAGAAAGAAAGAAAGAAAGAAAGAAAGAAAGAAAGAAAGAAAGAAAGAAAGAAAAGGGAGAGAGGGAGGACTACAAACCTGGCACTAGATGCAGCTTCAGAGGATAATCCAGGACTGGAAGGGACTTGGAGGTCATCTAGTCCAACCCCACACCAGCAGGACATTGTGAGTTTCTGTCTTTTGATCCCCCAATCATATAGCCATGCCCACCCGTCACAGACCCACCACCACCAAGCCACACCTACCAGGCCATGCTCACAGAACCAGTAGGAAAGAAATTTAGATTTCACCACTGCAGTCACTCCTCGTGTGGCCTGAGAAGATAAGGGCAACAGCAGGGATGGAGATTCGCACCATATTCCAGAGCAGGAAGGCAGCACACCACTCCTGCGCAGACTGCGCTGGCTACCTGTGGTCTTTCGGATGCACTTCAAGGTTTTGGTGACTACCTTTAAAGTGCTCCATGGCTTAGGGTCAGGGTACTTACGGGACCACCTGTTGTGTACCGAATGTCTCCCACCGACCTGTACACTCGCACAGAGAGGGACTCCTTAGGGTGCCGTCCGCCAAGCAATGTCGGCTGGTGGCCCCCAGGGGGAGGGCCTTCTCTGTGGGGGCTCCCACCCTTTGGAACGAACTTCCCCCTGGACTTCGTCAACTGCCAGACCTTCGGACCTTCCGCCGCGAGCTGAAGACCTACTTGTTCATTCGCGCAGGACTGGCATAGGATTTTAATAGTTTTAATATTTTAATATTTGTTATAATTTTATGATTTTATGGGGTTCTATTATTTTAATGTTTTAATTCGGCCATTTGTTTAATAAGTTTTTTAATTCATTATTTTATGTGTATATTGTTGTCGTTTTTATTCTTGGCTGTAAACCGCCCTGAGTCCTTCGGGAGAAGGGCAGTATAAAAATTAAATTAATAATAATAATAATAATGTACTTGTCTCTCATCCTGTGGGCACTTCTTCTGGTGCTTCTTGATGCTGCATGCACCTCGGTCACTCAGGGAGATGCGTGACTTGCTCTCCACCCTGAGACACTAATCCAACCCAGCCACAGCCTATGTTCCACATCGTAATGGGCTCCAGGAGGAGGAAGAGATGCTGACTCCCCCATTGTGAGGTGCACAAAATTTAAGTGTGCTGTGCAAGGAGCTGCAAGAGGAGCCAGTCCAGTGTCTTGGGGTGGAGAGCAAATCACATATCTCCCCAAGCGACCGAGGTGCACATAGTACCAAGAAGCACTGGAAGAAGCACCTGTGAGATGAGAGGCAAGTACATGAGTGCTTCCCTCCTGCTCTGGAATATGGAGCCAGTCCCCATCCCCGCTGTCTCCCTTACCTTCTCAGGCCACATGAGGAGTGACTGGGAAGGGAGAGTAAGGGGCAGAGCCAGTCAGCTGGCAGGGAGCCACAGCAGGAGGACGAAAGAGCTTCATTTATGAAATGACTCTTGATTTAAATCATATGGTAAAAAGCACCAAAGAAGAAGAAAGAACATCAGAAAAGAAAAGAAAAACAACCCTCATCTGTTTTCGGAAATGGTTCAAGAGGGAACACACACACACATGAGAGCGGGGGGGAAGAGAGAGTGGGGGGAAGAGAGAGAAGAAGGGAAAGAGAGATAGAGACTGAGAGAGAGAAAAAGGGAAAAAGAGAGAAATGAGAAAATGATGGAGGGAGCGAATGAGAGAGAGGAAAAAGAGAAACAAATGAGAGAGAGAAGGGAGAGAGAAGGGGAGAGGATACAGAAATGAGAGAGCTGGAGGGAGAGAATGAGAGGGAAAAGAAGAAAATGAGAGAGACAAGGGAAGAGAAAGAAAGGAAAGCCTGCCTGCCTTTGTCGTGGCTCCCTCCCGCACATCTTGGCCTGCTCCTAAGTGCCTACCTTGGGCTGCTCCAGCAGCAGAACAGGTAAGCACAGCTGGGTGGTCCCTTAGGAAAGTGGGGCTGGGAAGGATGGTCAACTTGCACCTGCCTGACCCCAATCAGATCTCCTCAGTGTGCAGCCTGCCCCATCTATTGCATTGACCACACAGTCTCTGTGAGCCAACCAGCTTGCCTGCCTTCCCATGTGGCACCCACGGCCTAGCTGGTTCCCTCATTCATATTTATATCATATCATATTTACGGGACCGCTGTCGTGTCCCACTCCTCCGCTGACGGCTGGGTCAGGGAAATCCGAATCAGGCTCACCTGCTGTGGAGGAGGGGGAGGGGTCTAGCTGCTCCGTTTGCCTGGGCATGGAGTCAGGGCTGGGGGAGGGAGATGCTCCTTCTTCTGCAGTTTGTGTGGGCATGGAGCCAGGACTTGGGCCGGGAGGCATACATTCCTCAGTGTTCGGGAGCAGGTAAGAAGGCCCCGGCTGCTCTGAGGGCGGGCAAGACACAACAACCGCCTACTGCCACCATTAGCCTCTCACCGACCAGTGCGCTCTCACAGAGAGGGCCTCCTCCGGATACCGTCAGCTAAACAATGTCGGCTGGCGACCTCCAGGGGGAGGGCCTTCTCTGTGGGGGCCCCTACCCTCTGGAACGAGCTCCCTCTGGGGCTTCGTCAACTCCCCGATCTCAGGTCCTTCCGCTGCGAGCTGAAGACGTTGCTGTTTCGAAGAGCAGGACTAGCTTGAACGTAGTTTTAAATTGGGGTTTTTAAATCAGGGGTTTAAATGGGGTTTTAAATTTGTATTTAAAAGTTTTAAGGCATCAATTGAATTTAATTGTCTATTCTTTTTGCTGTTTTATATGTATTATATGTTTTCTGTTGTTTTATTGGCTGTGAACCGCCCTGAGTCCTTTGGGAGATGGGCAGTATACAAATATAATAAATAATAATAATAATAATAATAATAATAATAATAATAATAATAATAATAATAATAATAGTAATAATAGTAATAATAATAATAATAATTCACTTTCCTGTTTTCCCAGCTGTTACAGCTCACCTAGGCCCTCTCCAGTTCCCTCACCAGCTCGCCCACTTTCCTGACTCCCCAGCTGTCGCAGCTCACCTAGGCCCTAATCTAGACTATGTGGTACCCATGGCCCAGCTGTTCTCCGGCTTCCTCGCTTCCAACTTAAGCCTTTGCCACTCCCTAATTAGGTAAGTTTCTGTTTTACTTACATCTTCCACCCCCCCAGGGCCATTGAATGCATTCTCCCTGGGAAATCTACTCTTGCTGCCCATGCTCACTTAGAGAACCCTGCCCTGGCTTCAAACTACACCCTCCCCCTGGGCTGAAGCAATTTACCCAGCCTGCAGACTGCCATGCTCGGCCAAAGGGTCATGTGTGGGGGGCAGCCTGAGCATGGGAAAGCAGGGGTGGGAGACAGCATGGGCACAGGTAGGCTGAAGCAGTTTGGGTAAGATTCTTACCTTACTGTCCCATATATGTCCCGCTGCAGTGGAGAGAAGCAGCCAGGTCAGGCCATTGTCTTGGGAGAACACATGGAACATTTCCCTGAGTGCCTGAGGCTCGCTGTGCTGTGAAAGATCCTCTCCAAGCAAGAGCAGCAGCAAAGAGAAACAGCCGCTGACCCAGAGAGCACATGGAGCCATTCCACATGTTCTCCGGATCAGCAACTGTTTTCTCTCTACCACTGCTCTTGCTAAGAAAGTGTCTTGTACAGCACAGCAAAATTTAGCAACCTTGAGTTGCCGCTTTCTTCTAAGTTCCTTCTGGAAAGTGCTGCAGCAATAGAAATAGCATTCAGCCTGGCTGCTTCTCTGCTGCAGTGCTTTATGGATGGGACTTAGACGAAAGTAGTGGGTCACAGCTGCTAAATTTTGCTGTGTTGCGCAAAACACTCTCCCAGCAAGAGCAGCGGTGGAGAGAAACAGCTGCAGACCTGGAGAGTATGTGGCACATCTCTCTGAGCATCCAAGGCATGCCCAGCACCACCAAGGACCACAAGAAGTGGCTACGAGATCAAGAAACATCTTGATGGGTGGGAGGTCTGAGAGAAAATTCCTCCCCTGACTGCCACTGCTCTGGAGCTCACCTTCAGGATGGATCAGTAAGTTCTTGCTTTGCTTCACAAGAAGGGCTCCATCATGGAGGGTTGTGTGCCCAGATCAGGCATTTTCTCTCGTGCCTCCCGCCTCACATGGGGCGGTGGAAAGAGGAAGTATGTGGTGGGGAAGGCTGCCTGCAGTTCTTGCAACCAAAGCCAGGATATCTGCGAACTTGCATATATATGAGGTCTTCTGCCTTGAACAGAAGTTGACTATAAGACCTCCAAGGTACCTTCTGATTCTAAAGTCTCCAAAACAAGGGAATTTGCTTAAATGTGTGTGTGTGTGTGTGTGTGTGTGTGTGTATGCAATAATGGAATAACAGAGTTGAAAGGGATTTTGGAGGTCTTCTAATCCAACCCGCTGCTCAGGCAGGAAAACTGAGGATGCCAAAATCTGAGTGGAGGGCCTGGGAAAGGTCAGAATAACAGAATAACACTTAGAAGGGACTTTGGGGGGGTCCCTATACCATTTCAAAGAAATGGCTGTCCAGTCTTTTCTTAAAAACTTCCAGTGATTAAGCACCCAGAACGTCTGGAGACAAGTAGTTCCACTGGTTAATTGTTCTCACTGTCAGGAATTTTCTCCTTAGTTTTAGGTTGCTTCTCTCTTTGTTGAGTTTCTACCTATTGCTTCTTGTTCTGCTTTCTGCTTCTTTGGAAAATATATTGCCCCCCTTCCTTGTGGCAGCCCCTCAAAAGAGAGGTTTTGGATAGGGAGGATAAGGATAGGGAGGTTTTGTAACCTCCCTATCGCATTCTTGGGCAAAGCATGTGAGCCATTTCCTTCTTTCAGTGGTCCATGAAAGTACAACTATAGTATGTAGATGCAGATAATAAAGTCGGAAAAAGGTAAAGAACATTTTTGCAGAGCTATAGATACATTGAGGCCAGGCGTGTCAAGGAGTGGCTGGGAGGAGAGGGGCCAGGTGAATTAGCCTTCGGCATGAGTGATGTCGAGTTGGCCACACCCACCCAGTCATATGACCACCAAACCACACCCACAGAACCTGTTGTTTAAAAATTTGAATTGCATTACTGGATAAAATTACTGATGGAGAAGGCTGAAACAGTTTTAAAACATTGTAAACTTTTTTGACTTATTTTTTTAAAAATGTTTTTATATCCATTTTTGAATATAAAGACTAGGGTAGTGTGTTTCTTTTTTCAGCTGCTGGACCCAGACTCTGAGGGGTGGGAATAAAAAAGAAGTACAAAAAACCTCTACCTATGTAGCATTATGACAGCATTGATGACAACAGTAATAATGCTCACAGTAATTAGGATGAACAGGATTCCATTTCCATTGTAGAAATCAATCAATATTTCTTCTCTTAATGTTTCTTTCCTCTCTCATCTCCTCCATTATTATTTTTAAATCCCTGTGCAGGAATTAAAACTAAAACAAAACAAAAAAAGTTAAAGCAATCTTTGAAAGCAATATAGAATTTCAAAAGTGAATCTCTAATTCTACAAATGAAAATAACATAATTTTATATTCTACATTTACCTTAAAACTGGGATTTCCTGTTAATAGATATATCTTGGATCTGAAACTCTAAATGCGATTCCTAAAACAAAGCAAAATCAAGTATAATAAATCAGATATAGGATTGTACCAATGACTTCCCTATGTTAATATATAATAACACCAACAGTAAATTATTTACATTTTATTACTCAGAACAATGACATTATTATTACATTATGACATTATTAAATATACACACATACACATACACATATACATATACATATACCTACTGTACATGTACTTTTACATATGTATACATACACACCTGTATATTCAGCTCAACACAAAATGGCAAACATATTTAGAGGACCTCTATTTTTCCTGAAGTAACAGCCTTGTGAGGTAGATTGGTCTGAATAACCGCCTACTGCTACCGAATACCTCTCACCGACCCGTGCGCTCTCATAGAGAGGGTCTCCTCAGGGTGCCGTCAGCGAGGCAATGTCGCCTGGCGGTGCCCAGGGGAAGGGCCTTCTCTGTGGGGGCTCCCACCCTCTGGAACGAACTACCCCCCGGACTTCGTCAGCTTTCGGACCTTCGGACCTTCCGCCGCGGGCTTAAAACATACCTATTTAATTGTGCAGGACTGGGCTAGATTTTAAATTTATGGGTTTTAATTGGGTTTTTGTTTTATATTTTAATAACGGGCTTATAGAATAAGTTTTTTAATTGTTTTTATATTGTATTTATATTGTATTTATGTGTTTATGTGTTTTTTAAGTGCCTGTAAACCGCCCTGAGTCCTTCGGGAGATAGGGCGGTATATAAATATGATTAATAAATAAAAATAAATAAAAATAAAATAAATAAAATAACAGGCCCCAAATCACCCAGCCAGTTTTCATGCATAAGGGAAGCAACTCCGTTTTCTGCTTTTTAGGCAAGCACCTTAACCATCATACCATACAATAGATCAAGAATATATTTCAGCTGCTGTGAAATATTGTGCAATCTTACATAATACATAATTGTTTTTGAAGTGACATCTACTAATAATCCAGAAAATTTAGAAAATTCTTCTTTCATATACAGTCAGAATTGTTGTTCTTGCCCTATAACTCATTCTATAGGAAGCTCATGGGGCAGATACAAAAATCAAATTAATAAAAGTATTAAAATGTCCAAGATTTCTGAAGCAAGTGGCTATTTGCGGGGGGATATAAAAATATTAATTACATATAGTCAAGATGCTAACTCTCTATTTTGAGTAATTAGCTCCTTCAATTACAATTCAGTGCCACTTCTGGAGATGCACCTAAGCCTTTTGGGTACACTTAAACCCGTTTGAGGAGTTGCATGTGATACTGGAACTACAAGTATTTCATCCTTACAGTAGAACAAAAACAAACTTGTTCCCATATTTTGCAATGCTTTCCCAAGATGATCCTTAACAATACAAACCAGAAGGCAGGAAGAAATGCCTGAGAATATGATTTTGTAGTCCCAAGAGGACAGTCAAACACAAATATATTTTTTTTATTTTTATTTATTTATTTTTTTAAAGTTTTATTTTTACAATCATATCAAATAATTCATCCAATGTACAGTTATATACAATTAGTCGGGCTTGCCCAGTCACCAACCCCCTTTTTAACACTCTTCCCTCTTCTACCTTCTTTTACTTTCCAAACCTTCCTCTCCTTCTCTTATCTACATCCTCTCCTCCCTCCACCCTACACCTTCCTTCTCCCTCTTCTACCCCTCTTCCTGCCTCTTCTCCTCTTTCCTACCTCCTACTCTCTCTTTTCTCCCTCCCCACCGTTCTAAAATTGTAACTGGGCGAACCCGACCCTACATTAATTACATTTATACATCTTCAATAATCCCTGTACATTAACCATCACTCCATCTCTACCCTCAAACCCCCCCCAGTTCCCCTCCCCCTTACCCCCCTTACCCCCCACCCCCCCACCCCGACTTCCCAGAACAAAATGCAGGGTATCAAAACTAACAATCATAATCCAAAATAATTCCTAAATTATAATCTCTAGTCACTCCACACTTAATCACACTCTCAATTCCCCTCTCCTTCAGAAATATATCTAATACAAAATATTTCCTAAATTTACTCATATGCTATTCGATATTTTTTTATCTGATACTTATTTTGAATATAATCAATCCACATTTTCCATTCTAAAATATATTTTTCTTGTGTATAGTCTTTCAAGTAAGCAGAGATTTTTGCCATTTCTGCCAGATTTGATACTTTGAGTGTCCATTCTTCAATTGTAGGTAATTCTTCTTTCTTCCAATATTGAGCAATCAAAAGTCTTGCAGCTGTTATTAAGTTCAAAATCAATTTAGTCTCTATAGCTGTACAATCCATAATTATTCCTAGTAGAAAGAACTGCGGAGTAAACTTAATCTTCTTTTTCAAAATATTCTGCATGATCCACCATACTTTAATCCAAAATGCTTTAACTTTTTTACAAGTCCACCATATATGGTAATAAGTGGCATCTTCACAATCGCATCTCCAACATTTAGCCTGTACATTAGGATACATACATGACAGTCAAACACAAATATTGACAGAATATAGGTAGAGTCTTGTAAAACCAGAAATTGAGATTTTGGAAATATTTATTGGCAGAGTAAATGTCCTTTTTTATTTCAAATGAGTCTGAATTTTGCCAAAAGAAAATAATTGAAGTTTAAGGCATCCATTTCAATTCCTGGGTATCATCACATTGTACAGCATGAAGTTGTTTTCTACCACTGGATGCTTTTATTTTAGATGTATTCAAAGCAACTAAATATGCATTTCTGCCACCTGGTGCCTCTCAGATGTGTTATATTATAGTTCCTAAAATCCTTTAACATACTAGAGATTATGGGAATCAAAGTCTAATCTAGCTGAAAAACATCAGATCACCCAGGACTAAACTAAAGTGGACAATATCTAAAGATGCCAAAACATTCAAAGAAAGCCTTAACTACAGACATTGTACTGTTGAAATGTTCTACATATATTCCTTGATTTATGACTATAATTGGGCCAGAAATTTCTTTCAATGCACAGTGCAATAGTAACTCAAATCACCATCTGACTAGACCTGATTTTATGACCATTTTTATTGTAGTTCTAAAGCAAATCACAGCAGTCATTAAGCAAATCTGGCTTTCTCAGTGGATTTTTTTTCTGCCAGAAAGCAGCAAAAAATTGTGATCATGTGACCACATGATGTGCAACTAGTCATAAATGCAAGCCAGTTAATAAGCACCTGAATTGTAGTCACATGGCCATGGTCATAATTGTGAGTATAGGTAATGAAACACTTTTCCCGAAGCTGTCATAACTTTGAACCATTGTAACACGAATGGTCATAAGTCAAGGCTTACCTGTATTTAGTGCAGAAATAGAAACAAGGTGGGCGAATATTAAATACTAATTACGAGACTTCTGCAGCAATAGGAAATAAATTTGATGTAACATACAACAATGATATATTAATTGTAGTATTATCCTAGTATTATCCAGCTCCCTTTTCTACCATGTTCTTCAATGTGATGCTAAAGGTCCTGTCATGCATGGAATGCAATTACCATTAAGGCTGAAAAATGAGAGAGATGAACAATTGTGACAGTTTTTTTCTCAGGTTTATATAAACCCTGGTTATAAGAAGCAGACTGGAAAGCTAAAAATCAAAGCATCTCTGTCACATCAGTACTTCAAATCTTTAAAATCATCTAGCTTCGCTGCACATGATCACCCGATAAAAGCTTCCGCTGCAGACAGTACTATTAATTTAAGATAAAGATGGCCCTCTAGGCATTGTCCCTAAGCAAGTAACAATTTTGGCACTTCAGCTTCTGAGAAAAAAATCACTTTATTATTATTACCAGTATTTTAATGTGACCAAGAAAAGAAGACAATCTTGCTTGATAATCACTGGAGGTTGGGAAAGCATTTCCTGGCTCTAACTTTAGGGAAATTTAAGACTTTGACTGAAAATTAAGATACAAGCAACCTTCAATCCAATTCTAAACCAACCTGAGCAAAAGCCAAGTGGGACCAGGATTATGGGCAAGTGACAGACTTCCAAAGTATCTGGAGGACACCAAGTGGGAAAAGACTCTGATGGTGTTTATAGACCATCCTGTCTCTTTATAAATTTCATTTTCAGAAAAAGGGGTTGTTTTGTTTTATCTTTTGAAAGCTACATGCCATGATTTTATTTAGACTAGGAGTGTCAAACTCAAGGCCCGCGTGCCAATTCTGGCCCACAAGATAGTTAGATATGCCTGCAGCATCACTGAAAAACAGCAAAAAAAAATTACACAAGCACAGAATTTAAGGGAAAATTTTTATAAGATGTTTTATAGATGGCACTTAGATCCCAAAAAATTATCATGTATGTATCCTAATATCCAAGCGAAATGTTGGAGGTGTGATTGTGATGACGCTACATATTTTCATATTTGGTGGACTTGCAAGAAAATTAAGGTCTTTTGGATAAGAATTTGGTGGATTATTCAAAATGTACTGAAGAAGAAGATAAAGTTCCTGCCACAATTTTTCCTTTTGGGAATTATAACGGATTGTACAGGGATTGAGACTAAATTGATTCTGAATTTAATAACAGCAGCAAGACTGTTGATTGGACAATACTGGAAGAAAGAAGAGATACCTACAATAGAAGAATGGATATTGAAAGTTATTAATTTGGCTGAGATGGCTAAAATCTCAGAGTTTTAAAAGACAATACAGGAAAGATATTTAATTGAATGGAAAAAATGGATTGATTATCTACAAAACAGATATCAGATTAAGAAATATCAGATTGCCTTCGAATAATTAGAAAGTTATTTTATGTAATGGGGAGGGGGTTGGGAGATGAAAAGCTTTGGATGTGGTTATTTGGATTGGAAGGGAAAATTTTATTCTATGTTTGGTTTATGTATAACAATACCTTGTGATTGACCCGGGAAGCCGGGGGGGGGAGGGGTTTTTTTTGGGAGGGAGGGGGGGAAAAGGGGGAAAATGTTTTTGTTTTTTAAAACTCTTTCAATAAAAAAAAATAATAAAAAAAAACAGCAAAAAACAGCAAAGGGCTGGCCTAGGCTGACCAGGCTCTAATCTGCAACCTGGTAGGATTCATTTGGCCAGACTGTAACCAGCCTTAGACAGCTTGGCTCTGTCCCTTGAGCCTGCGCACAGGAGGTGGCAAGGTGGTGGGGCTTGGCATCCCTGGGGACTGTGTTCTGAGTGCTTCCCTTTCACCCAGGATGCCATCCCTTGTGTGCTCGCTCCTCCTCTGTTCATGCCCAGGGGATAGGGGCAAGCCAGTACCACAGATCTAATGCTGGCCAGAGTCTGGCCTGGATGGACACCATCAGGTTGCAGAGCAGTGCCACACCTGCACCAGCATCACCATGCCTTGCTTGCCAGCCTTTCATGTGTGTGTGTGTGCTCATGTGCATGTGTATGGTGGGGGGAGGTGGCCAGCAGCAAGGGCTCTGCAGCCTGTTGCAATCACTGGGCTGCCCTCCAAGAAGCAGGTGTGGCAGTGGCAATGGCAGGTCTATCCGGTTCTATAGAATCAGTAGTAAAAGCAGCAAGAGGCTCCACCCACCTGCCCTGATTATAATTGACAATCTGCACATGTGCAGAAGCTTGCGAGAGAGTGAAATGAGCACACGTGCGCACTCCCGTTGTGAAGTGGTAGTAAATACAAGTAGAAGCCACTCCTGCATGATGCGGAACACCAGACATGTCCACTCCATCCCATGTGGATGGGATGGGCAGGCAGATGCACGGCCAGATGGCATGCCTTCTCCCTGCACCTCTGCCACCAGCTACTATTGCCGCCACGGGCCGAGACAAGGTAAGGTGGGATGTGGCTGCTGCAGGACACCATTGGCCTGTTTATTCCATCCCATCTGTTTTTGCTTGCGGTTGGAGAACAGGCTGGCCACTGGTCATCTCCTTAGCTCCCTTGCAGGTTTTCCTGTTGGCCCACATGTGAAGCACATTCCCCTCACACACTGATGCACCTCAGCACTGCTGTGGACCGCTGCCACCACCAAGGTCCCCAGCAATTCACACAGGTCCACGGGTCCACTGCCATTGCTGCCCAGAACACCACGCCCACCAGCATTAGGGGCAAAGAAACCCTGAGTTGAGGTGGTAGAGCATGGCCAGGCCCAGCAGACAAACCCAGCCACTGCAAGTGGCAAATGCCAGTCCCCACTGGTGCCATGGCTGCCCAGGCCCAGCCAGGATCACATGCCTCCCCCCATCTCTGCTAGGCCTGGGCAGCCGTGGTGCCGATGGGGATCCAGCTTTCCCATCTCATGTATTTTACCTGCTGGGCCTGGGCATGCTCTACCACTTCTACTCAGCCTTTCTAAATGGCTGCTTTCTTCCTCTGGGTGAATCAGCTAAGTGGTGGCAGCGGCATCCCATAGGGCCAAGGTGCATTGGATGCGTGAGGGGAACCCACTCCATGCGCAGGTCAAGGGCAAGACAGGCCAAGGAGAAGATGAGCAGCGATGACGTGCTCTCGAACTATAAGCCAAAACAGACAGTGGGATGGAGTAAACATATCCAATGGTCCGCATCACATGCCTTCCCCTGCCTCTGCCTGCTGCTTGGACAGCCAGCCCGGTGATGGCAGTGGGCTCCGGAGCCACAGGGTGCACCAGCTGAGGGCTGCGGCTGCAGTTGTGCAGCCCTCATGCACAAAGGGTGCTGAGCTTGCAGTGGCGGACGGTTTCCAGCTGCAGCACCCTGCCCCCTGCCTCGCCTCACCTCATCCCATGGGATGAGCCTTCCGCTCACCACTCCATCCACTGAAGACCTCTGGATTCCCTCCCCAATCCCACCCAGCCCCACAGGCATCCTCCATGCGAGTGATGTCAAGCTGGCCCTGGCCCCCAGGCCCTGGCCAGGACCACCATGGCCACACTCCTCCTCCTGCCCTTGTCCCCAGAGGACAACCACAATGCTGATCCGTCCGTCAATGAAATCGAGTTTGACAACCCGATTTAGACTTTCGGCTGAAAAATATCTCATTTCCAGTCATTTCTAAAAATGAGCTTTTTAAAATTAGTGTATACATTTCATGATAATGTTGTTTATCACTTCCGCTATCATTCTGACTTTATGTATTTGTGTGTGTGTTTCTGTCTGTCTGTTTGTCTTTAAGTCAGTATTGACTGCTGATAACTACCTAGAAATCTTGACAAGATTTCAAATGTGGTTTGCCATTGCCTCCTTCTTAAGGTTGAATGAGTGTGACTAGTTCAGGGTTATCTAGTTGGCTTTTTTTTAATTTTTTTTAATTTTTAGACAAACATACATAAAAATATCTTCAATACAAATACAGATGGTGTGTCAGTTGGTTGGTTACAAATCTTTTGTGCATTTTCACCATATTCATAATGTGTGATTTATCTAATTTTACATTTTACGAATCTAATATATATTCAGGTATTTTGGTCAATTAATCATTTATTTAACTATAGGTATTTCTTCCCCCATTTCATATAAAATGTTCTGAATTTTATGTTAATTGTATTGCATCATTCATTTTGTCATCTTGAATCAATGTGTATTTCGACAATTCTTACATTATAAAAACCTCTATCAAACTTCATTAACATATTTTTTATCTAACCATTGATAAAATAAATCCCATATCTTATAATATTATTTATCTTCCTGTTCTCTAATTTCAAATGTTGATTTACTCATTTCAGCACATTCCATTATTTTCTTAATAACGTCATCTTGCGTTGGTATTTTCTCATTTTTCCAGTTTTTGGCAAACACAATTCTAGCTGCTGTTATTACATTCACAATCAAATATCTCAATTCTCTATTATAAGTTTTGGGTATGATCCCTAATAAAAAAAAACCTCTGGTTTAAAGTCTATGTGTTTTTTTATCATTTTTTCCAACCACGTGTGGATTTTAGTCCAGTATCTTTTAGCTTCTACGCACATCCACCACATATGGTAAGATGAGTCGAAGATCTGATGACATTTCCAACATTTTTTTGGATTTATTCTTGAACATTCTGGCTATTCTCATCAGGGGTAGATGCCACCTGGAAAACATCTTATACAAATTCTTTTTATACGCAGCTGACATTGTCATTTTATAATTTTGCGACCACAATTTTTGCCATGTCTCTAAATCAATTCCATGTCCAAAGTTTTTCCCCCAAACAATCATTGTTTCTTTAACTTGTTCTTCTTCCAATTTAATCTCTAATTAATAACCATATAATTTTTTAATCAAATCAGTACCTGTTAAGATTTTATCAAAATTAATCAGATTGTTATAAAAACCTTCTGTCTTGGAATCTTTATCATATCTAGAGTATATTTGCAAGTAAGAAAACCAATTCCTTTTTATTGTTGTTGTTTGTTGTTAGTTGCAAAGTCGTGTCCGACCCATTGCGACCCCATGGACAACATTCCTCCAGGCCTTCCTGTCCTCTACCATCCTCTGGAGTCCATTTAAACTCATGCCTACTGCTTCAGTGATTCCAGCCAGCCAGCTCGTTCTCTGTCGTCCCATTCTTCTTTTGCTCTCAATCTTTCCCAGCATTAGGCTCTTCTCCAGTGAGTCCTTCTTTCTCCTCAGGTTTTTATAAAAAAATCCTTTTTATACGTACTTCTAATTCTTGCATAGATTTAAGTTCACCCTTTCATTCAACAATTCACTAAATCTAACAATTTGTTCCTTTCTAAATGTTATTGAGTATGAGAATGCTTCAATAGTTGATAACCAGACTGGAATTTTTAAATAGTTTTGTGTCTTAATCTTCTCCCAATTTAATAACAAAGCCTCTCTTATAAAATGTCTTCTGAAATATCCCTGCGTTTTTGCTTCCTTATACCTTAAGAAGGCATGCCATCCCAATAAAATTCATGTCCTCCTAAAGTCAATATTCTGGTATTTCTTAATATTATCCATTCCTTAATCCACATCAAATTTGTTGCTTGATAGTATAATTCCCAATTAGACAATCCAAACCTTCCTTGGTTTCTGGCATCTTGCAACAATTTTAATTTTATCCTCGCTTTTTTACCCTGCCAAATATACTTCAACACTATTTTATTCAATTCTTCAAAGTATTCTTTCCCCAACCTAATTGGAATTGTCTGAAACAAATATAAAATTCTAGGCAATATCTTCATCTTAATTGTTGACATTCTCCCTTTCAATGATAGTTGTAAATTCTCCCATTTTGCCAAATCTGTCACTATCTGTTGTTTGAGTTTACTATAATTATTCTCTTTAAGTGTACTACATCTTGCTGTCAGATATATTCCCAAATATTTAACCTTATTTGTGACCTGGATCTCTGATCGTTCCACCAATTCTTCTTTTTGTTTTATTAGCATGTTTTTTGTCAAGATCTTCATTTTGTCTTTATTTATTTTCAGTCCTGCAACTTTTCCATATTCTCCTATCTTGTCTATCAATGTAGTTATTGATTCTAATGGATCTTCAAGAATAAAAACCTGGTCATCCGCAAATGCTTGCAATTTATATTCTTCTTTTTGGATTTTCATGTCCTTTATGTCTTCTTCTCTAATATTTCTGTTTAACACTTCTAATGTTAATACAAACAACAGAGCTGACAGTGGGCAGCCTTGTCTTGTTCCTTTTTTTTAATTTCAATCAACTCTGTCAATTCTCCATTTATCATTACTTTTGCTGTTTGTTTGTAGTATATAGTTTCTATAGCCTGAATGAACTTTCTACCAAAGCCCATCTGTTCCAATTGTAATAGCATAAATTGCCAGTTCATGTTATCAAAAGCTTTCTGTGCATCAAGAAATATCAAAGCCATTTGTTTTTCGGGATGCGCTTCATAATATTCCAAGGTGTCCAGAATTATCCTCATATTGTCTTTAATCTGTCTTTTTGGCAGAAACCCATTTTGATGTGAATGTATAAAATTATTTAAATATCTTTTGAGTCTTTCTGCCAGTATTGAAGCAAAAAATTTGTAGTCTGAGTTTAACAAAGATATGGGCCTGTAGTTTTTAATTTGCTATGAGTCGATATTCTCCTTTGGAATAAGTGCAATATAAACTTCTGACCATGACTTAGGTAGTTTAATCTTTGACATAACTTCATTCATAATTTCTAACAATGGGAGGCTCAACGACTTCTGTAATGTCTTGTAATATTCTGCTGGTAATCCATCTGGGCCAGGTATCTTCCCATTTTTTTTGTTTTTTAAGTGCTTCAGTTAATTCCATCATTGTTATATTTCCTTCTAGCATCATTTCAATGTCTTTAGGAATCTGAGGTAAATTCAATTTCTGCAAGTATTGTTTAACACTTTCCTCATCTATATTCTCTTGCTCATACAATTTTCTATAGTAATCTTGTATAATTTTTTTCTTCTCTTCATTCCCATATCTGATTTGTCCTTGGTCATACACTAACTGCGTTATTTTTTGTGATTCTCTCTCTTTTTTCAGTTTGTATGCTAACAATCTACCTGGTTTATTGGCATCTTCAAAATAATTCTGTTTTGCACTTCTAATTTTTAACACTGAATCCTCTTTTTCTATTAAACCCATTTGTGTTTAATTAATTCCATTTTTGTTTTAATATCCTTTTTATGTGGAAATTTCTGTAATTCTTTCTCAAGTTTCTTATGATCAATCTCTCGTATTTTATAGGCTTTTCTATATTTTTTTCTTTCCATACGTCTCTTAGGTTTATTTCCTCTATCATTTTAAAAAAGGATTTCAGAAGAATCTTTCTACTTTGCTTTGTTGCCTTCTGTTTATTATAATCTAATTTCTTGTCCACTATACTGTTAAAATCTTCCCTCATACAAATATTGTCATAGTCCAGGACAATTATTTTCATGTGTAATTTTCTATAAAAATCTTCTTGGTTGTTGTTTGGAGCATATATTGCTATTAAGAGTATTTTTGTGTTATTATCTATTATTTCCACCATCAAAATTCTGCCATCTTCATCTGTGTATATTGCTTCGCCGAAATTGGGTCTCTTATATATAATATAATATATAATATAACAACAGATTTGGAAGGGACCTTGGAGGCCTTCTAGTCCAACCCCCTGCCCAGGCAGGAAACTCTACACCATCTCAGTCAAACTGCTCCTCTTTTCTTACATTGTGGCAATGAAGTAAATATTTTCCCCAGCTTTGGCTGTACCAACAATTGTTCACAATCCTTTTTAATATGTACTTCTTGTAAACAGATTATAATAATTTTTAATTTCTCTAATTTATGGAATATTTTTCTTCTTTTGGTAGCTGAATTAAGTTCATTTATGTTTATTGTTATCAATTTTTTCTCTTCCATGTTCATACTTTATAAGAAGAATTTATTGCTCTAGTCCCGTAATGGTGAACCTATTGTACCCATGCCACAGTTGGCACACACAGCCTTCTCTGCAGGCACGCCAGCTGTCACCCCAGCCTGTCTCCCATCAACGAGCTGATCTTCGGGTCTCTGCTGCACATGCACCAGGGTGGGGTGTACATAAGGGAATACATACATGCATGCAGGGAAAAATTGATATTTGGGCATGGCACATGCATGGTGGGCGAGGCACATGCACAGGGGTGCTCGCATTGCATTTTGGGGGTTCACGTGCACACTTTGGGCATTCGGCACCAAAAAGGTTAGCCATCACTGCTCTAGTCTCAGGGTGTTCTCTCTAATAGTCTTTGAAAAAAGAAATCTCTCACCACACCAGCACACTTTCTTTCACTCTCTTCTACTCCGGAGCTGTCCCAACTTCAGCAGCTTTAATAGCTCCCTCTTCTCTATCGGAAAAAATGGCTTCTCCTGGATCAACCAGGGACTTTGTGGTGTCCCAGGGATCATCAGGATGTGCCCTTCTGAATCACCATCTCTACGGGATGGTGAGGTCCAAAAAGGACCATCCAGCAAGGAAGATGTCGACGGCGATCTTGGAGCTACAAGATCACCCGTTATGCCGTCGCAACATCAGCTCTGCCTTATCCAGGGTTATCTAGTTGGTTTTATGCCTAAATCAGGATTAGAACTCACAGTCTCCCAATTTCTAGCCTGGAGCCTTAACTACAGGAAACAGATTTTTATCATTTTGGCATAAATATTTTTATAAACCTATAGGCAGGTGTCCAGGTCATTTTAATTTAGCCAGTTAAACAGAAATCCCTTTTTTCATTAAATGAACCACCTAGGGCCACTTGGATCTTTGGGAGAAGGCCTTATCACACTATCTTGCCCAATTGGTGGTAGGGTAGCATCCCCAAGGGGTATCCCCAAAGAGTATCCCCAAGTAAAGTAAATCAGGATGTTTATATCTACATCACTTCTGCTTCTATGTAATATTGGCTGAAGTGTAGAACTTCTAAGACGTATGGCATGAGTCATGTAATTCCTGAAATTCAAATATCAGCTATAAACCTATGAAGGGATAGCATACAAGTGAGTAATGGGTTCCACTTACCTTCATTACCTTTTCAGAATTGGGAGCACATGCGCATGTACATGCACTTTATTCATGTGCAGCGCTTCTGTGCATGTGCAGAATCTTCTGTGCATGCACAGAACATACATGAAGATGTCCAGGCAGGTGGGTGGAGCCTTCCGCCACTGCCTCTACTGGTTCTCCTGAACCGGGGTGAACTGGTAGAAACCCACCACTGATACACATAATTCTTATCATTACAATTAGGACAAAATTTCCATTGCTAGACAAGGTGGCTATTATATCAGCTGTAATTATGCATTTTTGTCATGGTTGTTAAATGAATCATTTAACATGTTAAGTGGGTGTTAAGCAAATCCAGTTTTCCCCATTGACTTTGTTTATCAGAAGTTGGCTGAGATAGTTGCAAATGGTGATCACATGATGCTAGGACACGTCAAGTATTATAAATACATGTTGCTTTCTTAAGCACCTGAATTTTGATCATGTGACTGTGACAATATTGTGACAGTTGAAAAGGCAAGTACTAGTCATAAGTCACATTTTTCCAGTGCCATTGGAACTTCAAAAAGTTGCTAAATGAATGCTAAATTGAAGACTACCTGTTTCTCTCTCTTTTGAGTTAGGCATGGTTATATAGGTGTACTAGTTGAATACCTGTGCTCCGCTACGAAACTATGTGATTGGGCTTAATAAATTGACACTTACAGCTTGAAAATGATCGGCCTCTCCTCTCCCCTTCTGTCCCTTAGCCTTGCCCCAGAGAAGCCTATCCTATTCTATCCTCCTTCTCTCCCTCAACCTTGCCCCACAGAAACGTTTCCTATCCTATCCCCTTCTCTCCCTCAGCCTTGCCCCAGAGAAGCTTGTCCTATCCTGTCCTGTCCTGTCAGACTATATGGAACAAATTCTCTGGTCTAATGAAACAAAGATTGAACTGTTTGGCCTCAATTCTAAATGTTATGTCTGGAAGAAACCAGGCATTACTCATCAACTGCCCAATATTATCCCAATAGTGAAGCATGGTGGTGGCTGTGTCATGCTGTAAGGGTGTTTTCAGCAGCAGGGATTGGGAGACTGGTCAGTGTTGAGGGAAAACTGAATGAAGCAAAGTGCAGGAATAGCCTCTAAATATTTCATCAATCTCATTCAGAATTCTTTCCTTAGACTCCTCCATCACCTCCACTAGCAAATCTGCCATTATCTACACTAGTTTTTCTCCCTTTTCTTCTTCCACATTCTGAAATCTCAAATAATATTCTGCCCTATCCATTTCTAAAGAAATAATTGTTTTTTCTTTATTTTTGTCTGCCACTGTAAAGCTATAATCAAGTTATCTCACTCTTTTCTCTGTTGATCCATCTTTTTCTTCTACTTTTTGTATTTATTGTTCATTTTTCTCCATTATTTGTTGAACATTTTCTAATTTCCCTTCTACTTTCTCCATTCTCTCAGGTCTACTTTGCCTATTCTTTTCTTCAAATCTTCATGGAGAGCTTGTATCGTAGTTTTCAATTCTATTTGCATAGCATTGGACTTCTCTTGTAACATAGCATCCAATGTTCTCTGACCAGCAGGGCTAGAAGTTGTAGATGAGGGTTCTGAAGATGGTGCTGACGTTGTTTTCTTCATCTTGTAAGGTCTTAGTATTTGTAATCCACCAGGTATAAGTAATATAATTCAAGTTCAGTTATAATCCAAATGTAAGTCCAAAAAAAGGGAAAAGAAAAAGAAAGAAAAAAAGAGGGGGAAAAACAAAAAGGAAAAAAGTAGTAATTTATAATCTAAATCTGAATCTTGCCTATTTTGTATATCCTTCGTGGAATTCTTCTTTTCTTCAGGTTCTTCAGACCTTAATCCAAATTATCTCAGGGAGAGGCATTTATAAAATAATAATTTATAATCCAAATCAGCCCACTAAGCCCCCAAAATACAATTATCAAATATTTATATCCAAAAAGAGAGTTCACAGATCAGCATCAAGAAAGAAAAAACAAAAAGCAGAAAAAAAGAACCTTATTTCAAAGTTCAAAGTGCCAGGGAGGTTTGCCTTGATCACCTTCTGTTTATTTGCCGTTTAAGTTTCAAGAGATGCACTATTCAAAAAGAAAAGCAAAATTTCCAGTGTTCCACTCTCTATCTTAGTTCTTCAGTCAAAACAACTCCTTATTGATTTAGTTCACAGGCTCTCAAGGCTGCATCCCTGCCTCTCTCTTATGTCCTCCAATTTTCACTTTTGCCTGTAGACTGCTGATCTGCTTCTCTTTCTTCCTCTTTTAACTGTATTATCTCAAAGCAAGTTGTAAAATGCAATGTTTATAGAAAAAACAAAGTTCATATAGTCCCTTTTATGTTAACTGATAGTTCCAAATTTAAAAATTAAGATGCCCAGTCCAGATTGCTATCTTACTCTTCAAAAAAGTGCTTATAAGCCAATTTCTTTTTTTAATGGTTCCAATTACCTTCCTCACACTATTCTTCTGGAGGTTGAAAAGAAAAACCAATCCCACTCCTCCTTTTGAGTCACACTTTCCTCTGTTATTCCCCAGGAGGTTCTTCTTTAAAAAGTTTTAAAAATCTAAAAATCGTATATTAAAAGTATCTCACCAAGATCAATCACACCTTCCTTCCATCTTTGTGCTCTTCCAATGACTGCCCCAGCTTTATAGCAGTTTTCAATGGCCACCTTCCCAGCTGTCAGTTTGGGGAGCTTTCTCTGAATCTATCAGGGAGTTTGGGGGCTCCCTGAGATTGTTGGAGTGTGCTCCCCTCTGTTATTGCCCCTACAAGGTGATTCAAGTCCAAAAAGGACCACCAGACAAATGGGATTTTGATGGTCCCATGGGATCTCCCAAGGGATATGTCGTCTCACCATGATGCTAGCCACACCTCTCCTTGTGATGGTATGTGAAGAGAAACAAACTACCTAGAGAGGTTCATGTTAGATTCACCAAGAAAGCAATAAAAATAGATATTGCAGAGAGTAAGAGATAACCCAATGAAGTATAAAGGGAAAGAAATAGTAGTATTAAAACAAATTCCGAGAAGAGTCAGAGAATTAAGAAGAGAATACCAATTTGTGACAAAGTGTTTAATTAAAAAAGGAGTGAATTTTAGATGGTTGATACCTCAGGGAGTATTGGTATGTGGCAGGAACAAAAACATAGACTATATTCAATAGAGAAGGCAGAACAATTTTACAATCAATATTTGGGATTGCAAGAGAAAGAAAGGCTGAGAGAGAAGAGAGAGGTTATATGCCAGGAAGAGCTTATGGCAGAGAGAAATATTCAACAGAAAGATGATGTAAGGGACCTGGAGTAAATAGCAATAAGAGAAGGAGCAAGGGGAAAAGAACCAAGAGAGAGACTAGAACAACTAGAACAGCAAACCCCATCTACAAGTAAAATCATGGAAAAAGAAATAGAATTAATGTCAATTAATATAAGTGAATTTGGCAATAAAAAGGAAAAGAACTTTTAATAAATTAGAGAAACTAAAATTGGACATAATTTATTTACAGGAAGTCCACATCAGAAAGCAACATAAAAAATATTGGAATATCCAAAAATTGGGAAATTATATGCCTTGCTTCCACATCAAAGCAAGAGGGGTGACTTTTTATATTAACAAGTCAATAAAGGCTAAACAATTTTTTATGGATGAGGAAGGGAGGCTTTTAATAGTGGAGATAATGATGAACTAAAAGCAAATGCTTCTGGCAGTATATGCACCAAATGACAACCAAGAGGATTTTTATGGTAAATTACACAGAAAAATAATAGAATTGGAGCAGTGGTGAAATCCACATTTTTTACTACCTGTTCTGTGGGTGTGGCTTGGTGGGCATTGTGTGGCTTGGTGGGTGTGGCTTGGTGGGCATGGCAGGAGAAGGATATTGCAAAATCCCCATTCCCTCCCCACTCTTGGAGGAAGGATATTGCAAAAACTCCATTCCCAACCCATTCTGGGGCAAGCCAGAGGTGGTATTTTCCAGTACTCAAAATTTCTGCTACTATTTCTCCAAACTGCTCAAAAATTCCACTACCGGTTCTCCAGAACCTGTCAGAACTTGCTGGATTTCACTCCTGAATTGGAGTATGAAACGTATCTATTGTAGATGATGTTAATGCAATTGTGGACACAGATTTGTGCTATAAAACTAGAAAAATAAATAAAAAATCTAGGAAAACACTTCCAAAAACCATTTTTTTAATGGTAGAAGAGCTAGGTATCCAAGATGCTTGGCAAGGAATATACCCGGAGAAAAATCAATATACATTTTACTTAAATAAACATATGTCTTGGTCCAGAATAGATATGATGTGAATATCAGCCAAGTTAATATCAAGTATAGAAATAAATATTGAAACAAGCACATGGGCGGATCATAATCCAGTGAAAGTTACATGGAGGGGACAAAAAAAAGCCAAGATGGACAATTAATCAAGCAATATTGAAGAGAAGAAAAGGAATTTATACAATTTATGGAAAGAGAGTTGGCTTTTTTCTTCAAAGAGAATAGAAAAGAAGAAACTTCACTACAGAATGTATGGGACACAGCAAAGGCATATATTAGAGGATCGGCTATAGAAATAGAAACCAAAAAAGAGACAAGCTCAAAAGAAGTTAGTAGAGAAGTATAAGTTAGAGATGGAACTACAAAACGACCCACAAAAAAGGAATATAAAAAAATCAAATGGACTTGAAAAACATAAGCTGAACTTAAAAGAAAAAGAAGGTTTAGCACAAAAAATTAAAAGTTCTAAACAAAACTTTTTTGAAAATGCAAATAAACCAGGAAGATGGTTAACATATAGATTAAAAAAGGAGAAAGAAAAGACATTGATTCACCAATTAATAGATGTTGAAGGACTTTATACTATCGAAACAATAAAAAAAAGGAAATGATTCATGATTACTATGAACAAGAGATAATTTCAGAAGGATCTTAAACTGAATTATTCTTGTTGGGGATTTTGCCAGAAATTTATAGTAAAGAAAATGTATATTTGATTATTCGTGTAATAACTGCAGCTAGAATTATATTTGCACAAAATTGAAAAAGAGAAGAGAATGAAAATGTGATTAAGAAAATATTAGAATGTGCAGAAATGAATAGATTAATATTTGCAATTAAAGGAAAGGAAGAATCTATTATAGTATATGGGAGTTATTTTATCAATGGTTAGAGAGTAAATATGAAAATTAGTAATAAAAGCAGATGAGTGAAACATCGAAAATGTATTACAAAGTCAAATAAGCTAAGAAGAGAAATGTTGCAACAGTAGATATGTTATATATTAATATTAACCCAAGAATAGATATAAATAATGAATATGACTGTAAATTTTAATAGTTATTGCACAAAAAATTGTATCCAGATGACACACTTTTAATGAAAGATGAAATATTTGTATTAAAAGAAAATTTTAAAAAATTAAAAAGGAGGGATATCTTCAATGAAAACCTGCTCCACAGCACTCAGGACCTCAGACTGGGCTGAAGGTTCATTTTCAACCATGACAACGATCCTAAGCACACAGCCAAGACAACACAGAAATGGTTTAGGGACAACTCTCTGAATGTCCTAGAGTGGCCCAGCCAGAGCCCTGATTTGAATCCTATTGTACACCTCTGGAGGGACTGAAAATGGCTGTCCACCGATGGTCGCCATCCAACCTGACTGAGCTTGAGAGGATTTGCAAGAATGGAGAAAATCCCCCAATCCAGTTGTGCAAAGCTTGTTGCGTCATACCCAAAAAGACTTGAGGCTATAATTGCTGCCAAAGGTGCTTCAACAAAGTACTGAGTGAAGAGTGATATTTCAGTTTTTTCTTTTTAATAAATTTACAAACATTTCTAGAATTCTGTTTTCATTTTGTCATTATGGAGTACTGAGTGTAGATTAATGAGGAAAAAAATGAATTTCAACTCATATAGAATCAGGCTGCGGCATAACAAAACTGACAATAGTGAAAGAGTTTGAATACTTTCTGAATGCACTGTAATTGTTGAAGCCAAAGAGATAACATGTACATATTTAAAAATATGGCCATGTTTATATAAAGTACTCTAAATCAGCAGCAGCAGGTGTACCTGTCAAAATATGATGTTGATCGATAAGTACCACACATTTTGCTTGTAAATAATTTCCATCTCTTCAGCCCTATGCATTTTCTAATCCTATTTGGGGAACTAGATTAAATGCTTTCCAAAGTGATTCAATATTTATTAAAAATTTAGTTGAGATTGTCACAAAGTTGTAACACTTGGGTGGAATAAGAATACCCATGGGACAGGAATTTTGCAGGAGATGTGAGACAAAACTTGAATACTTTGGAAATTGTGAGAATGTTCTTATGTGTAGAAACCCTTTTTGCAATGTCACACAGCTAAACAGGATTTTTATCAACACATACTGGTGATAAAAGCCTAGGATGGAAGAAGACATCAAGAAAAATAAAGACTTGGAAAGGAGTCTTATTTAATGAAGAGTAATGTCCTGGTTGATTATTTTTACTCCATCTACATAGGGGGTGCAATTAAGTGAAACCACTTTTGCTTCCTGCTTGCCTTTAGCTTCATATCAAGAGCTAGTATGTTACTGATACATCCTCTAAAATTACTGAAATTATGGCTGAGGAAGGCTGAGAGGCTGGAGTGGGGGGTGTCCACAGGGAAGGAGACAAAGGGAAACAAAAGTTCTTGATAGTTTTTCAGTCCTCACTGGGACTCCTTTCTGTTCCAAATGAGATCAGTCTATCAAAGAGGAATAGTCCAATTTTATGAAGAACCCATTTTATTTTAATACTTAAAATTTCCCTTTCCTATCATGTATCTATAGGATCAAGAATCATGATTGCTTTCTTTTCTCTCTGTATTCTTTGAAATCTTACTTAGGGTCATAGAATCAAACTTGAAAAGGGTAATTTGGTCAAGTGAGTCTAACCCTTATTTAGTTCAAAAATTTAGGTCAAAACATCCCTAACAAATGCCTATCTATTGCTTGAACACATATGAAGATAGAAATCAAATCTGTTTATCATTCTGAAATGATAAAGAACATGCCTAGTCTTTCTCAGACCTTCATTTCTTAAAGAATAGGTAGGCTTTGGTTAATTAACAGCTGCAGAGCTTTATGACTTTCCTGAGAGACACAAGAAAACATCTGAAAATGCAGCTGAAATTACTGCAGGGTTGAGTCTATCATCTGTCTATCTGTCTGTCTATCTATCATCTATATCTATTATTAATACATGCTCTTTAATGTAGGGAATGGGAGTGGGAGAATTTTAAGAGGCAATGTCCCTATCTAACCCCATCTCATCATTGAAATTCAATGGCAAAATGGTTGAATTTAAATTTAAATGTTAACCCTAACCCTAACCCAATCCTCTTACATTCCCAACATTTTGGTGAGTTACTGGGTTACATGGTCAATTATTGTATTCATGGCTAAAATTTATTATTTTTTAAAAGTTTTTATTTTGAACACATTAAAACACAAGACAAACATACAACATTTATATACATATCAATGTTTCTTATCAGCTATTCAAAGAGGACCTTTCTTACTATTTATACATTTTTTTAATTTATTTATTATTTATTTTTGTCACAACAATATATGTAAGTATCATACAGAAAGGTTATATAGTATATAACAGTATAAGCATATGTTATATATATATATATTCCCAACATTTTGGTGAGTTACTGGGGAACATAATTGCTATTCTAGCTGGTGGAAGATGCCATCTGTGAAACATTTTCATCTGGCTTTCCTTGTATGCTGTCGATATTGTCAATTTCATGTTTGTTCTCCACATCTTTTCCCACTTCTCTAGTTCTAATGTATGGTTAAAGTTTCTTGCCCATTTAATCATAGTATCTTTCACTATTTCCTCTTCCATTTTATACCGTAACAGGAAATTATATGTTTTACTAATTAATTTTTGGTCCTTCCCATATATTATTTTATCCAATTCATTTTGCTCCAATTGTATCTGATTAGTCTTTGTATCTTCTATATATTTTGATCTAATTTGGAAGTATGTCCACCATTCGACTTCCCTATTCAAATCCTGTTCCAATTCTTGTTTTGTTTTTAGTTTTCCCAATTCATTTGATATATCCCTGTACCTAATTATTTTAATCCAATCTATTAAATTTGGATGTGTTAGTGTTTCATTGGGGGACATCCAAGATGATATATAGTGTTGTTTTTTAATTTTATTCCAAATTTTTAATAATGAATTCCTAATTATGTGTCTTTTAAAATATCCATGGGTTTTTTACGTTTTACCCCACAAGAATGCATGCCATCCTATCTGTAGGTTGTGACCTTCTATTGTTAAAATTCTTTTGTTTCCCAGCTCTATCCATTCCTTTAACCATGTCAGACATGCTGCTTGGTAATAAATTTTCCAATCTGGTAGGACTTTTTTTCATGGCTAAGCAGTCAGCCCTAATAACAAGATTTTATTTCAGTCTCCAGATCATCCATTGCCCCTTCTTTCACTTATTTGCATTTGTTCCACTTTGTCTGAAACCTTCATAAACCACAAATCCCAGGCAATTAATTCTTAAGTTCTGATTAAAATGGTTTTGTACTTTTTCTATTTAAAAAAAATTATTATCACAAGTATACTAACGGCTATTTAAAGCCAGCAATCTGAGATTGTTTTAAGTTAACTTCTACTGCAAAAGTCAGAAGCTATCCAATAATAATTGCCAATTAATATTACATATTCAGCTCTATATCAAATATAATTATATCAGGGTAATGATTTAATAGCTGACAAGCTGCTGTAATGCTATAATGATGATGCAATGGTAGTAATGAGTCAGCAGTGTAAATGACTCTTGAACACTTTAAGAGACTGTATTATAAGAGAGGCCTTGCTGGGGCATATTTCTCTCTCCATGTGTGCTTCTGTGCTGCAGTTGATGATTGATTGCCTGACTTTGCCTAGTATATGTATGTATATATTCCTTGTAGATAAACCACTATTTGAAAGACAAACCTCTGTTTACTGTATTTTGCTCTTGGGTTGTCTCAAAATAGTCACACCGTGTGCACTCTGACAAATTACATGTCAAGTGTTTATATTCACTGAATAATCAGATACCTGGCAAATATTTGGTAAATATATGCCAAGAAAGTTCATTGAAAAGAAATTGAAGCATGTTATCTCATTTCTAATATGGATCATTTGCTGAGTTTAATGCTACTTTTTTATTTGAAATGTTGGATAGAAGATGTGCTTCTTCCCATTATTCTCTCCATATGAGATAATTGAATTCTTAGGCACACACAACAGCCATATGAATATTTGTTCTAACTTTATGATTACCTATTTCATGAGAAATGTTTTACATTATTTTGGCTTGCCCTGCATAAATTTTCATTAAACATTGCTTACTTTCATGCAGGTCTGATACCAATCCATGAAATTAGAATGGCATGAGAATTAGGGATTTACTCAAAATCAGACAGAAGTCTATCTATCCACTAGATCTGCACCATTAGAAAACTCATAAAACTAGGGTGCTGTTTTTTCTCTTATTATTAGACATATAAGAGACTGCTATCATACAACTCATATTGACTTCTAGCAATCACTTAAATATATTTTCTCCATGCTGATTGATCAATCCCTGATCTGTTCTTTCACTTCTCCCAGTGTTGCACTTATCTCTACTGTAACTGAGTACATTACCTGGCTATCGAGCATCCTTTTCTTCTCCTTCTTTCCACATTTCACAGCATTAGAGTCTTCTCCAGAGAGCTAAGTCTTCAAGTAATGTGTCCAAAATAGGATAATTTGAGCCTAGTCATTTGTGCCACAGATGAGAATTCTGAGTTGTGTTGTTCAATGATTCACTGATTTGTATTCTTGACTGCCCACAGTGTTCTCAGGAGTCTACCTAACATCAAAGTTCAAAAGTGGCAATTTATTTATTTAATTAGTGTATGGAAAATATATGGACATAGTAGTTCAAATGTTAATGTCCAGTTCACCCAGCCATTCTAGGACACAGTGGTCTATGTTGAAAAATCAGACATTGGGCTGGTGTAAGCTCTTGATTGACATTCAGACACAATATTTTTATTTATTTTATTTATTTATTTTATTTGTCACAACAGTATATATAAGCATAAATAGATAGAATAGACACAAGAACAGTTTTTTCCCGAAGGCCATCACTCTGCTAAACAAATAATTCCATCAACACTGTCAGACTATTTACTGAATCTGCACTACTATTAATCATTTCATAGTTCCCATCATCAATCTCTTTCCACTTATGACTATATGACTATAACTTGTTGCTGGCAATCCTTATTATTTATATTGATATATTGACCATCAATTGTGTTGTAAATGTCATACCTTGATGAACGTATCTTTTCTTTTATGTACACTGAGAGCATATGCACCAAGACAAATTCCTTGTGTGTCCAATCACACTTGGCCAATAAAATTCTATTCTATTCTATATATAAGCATAAACATGAATTAACTATACGATATATAAGCATATATATAAGCATAAGCATGAAATAACTATACGAATTGGATACAATCAAAGGGAACATTAGGACAGGAACGGTAGATACATTGGTGCTCTTATGCACGCCCCTTACAGACATCTTAGGAATGGGATGAGGTCAATAGTAGACAGTCTTTGGTTAAAGCTTTGGGGATTTGGGGAAGAGACCACAGAGTCAGGTAGTGTATTCCAGGCATTAACAACTCTGTTACTGAAGTCATATTTTCTACAATCAAGATTAGAACAGTTCACATTAAGCTTAAATCTATTGTGTGCTCATGTATTGTTGCGATTGAAGCTGAAGTAGTCTTCAACAGGAAGGACATTGTAACAGATGATTCTATGAGTTAAACTCAGGTCATGTCGAAGGCGGCAGAGTTCTAAATTTTCTAAACCCAGGATTTCAAGTCTGGTGGCATAAGCTATTTTGTTGTAATCAGAGAAGTGGAGAACTCTTCTTGTAAAATATTTCTGGACACGCTCAATTGTATTAATGTCTGAAATGAGGTGTGGGTTCCAGACAGGCAAGCTGTATTCAAGAATTGGTCTACCAAATGTTTTATATGCTCTGGTTAGTAGTGTAATTTTTCTGAAGAAGAAGCTACGCAAGATTAAGTTTACAACTCTTAAAGCCTTTTTTGCGATGTAGTTGCAGTGGGCTTTGGCACTTAGATCGTTTGATACGAAAACTCCAAAGTCTTTGACGGAGTGAGGGTCATCTACAAGGTAATGTCCATCAAGCTTGTATTTAGTGTTCTGATTCTTTTTTCCAATGTGTAAGACAGAGCATTTGTTGATTGAGATTTGGAGTTGCCAAGTTTTTGACCATTCCAACACAAAGTCAAGGTCTTTTTGAAGGGTAGCTGTATTGTTGGTAGTGTTAAATAGTTTAACATCATCAGCGAAGAGAACACAATTGCTTATAATATGGTCACAGAGATCATTAATGTATAATATGAAGAGTGTTGGTCCAAGAACGCTGCCTTGGGGAACGCCGCTATTGACAGGAACAGGATTTGATAGGGCACTGCCTATTTTGACCTCTTGTTGCCTGTTTGACAGGAACGCTGTTATCCAGTTATGAAGGGGTCCGGAGATGCCGTAGGATTTTAGTTTTAGAAGTTTGTCATGTACCACTGAGTCAAAAGCTTTACAGAAGTCTATGTAAATTGCATCTGTTGCTTTGCCCTGATCAAGATATGTAGTCCATATGTTTTTGCAGTGAAGAAGTTGTAAATTACAGGATAAATTTTTCCTGAAACCAAATTGTTTATTAGAGAGTAGGTTGTTTGTTTCTAGGTGGAGGGTGGTGGATTGTTTGAGGATTGATTCCATTACTTTGCAAGTGACGCAGCATAAAGAAATTGGTCTGTAATTTTCAACTACGGTATGAAACTATGGTATGAAACTATGGTAATTTTCAAAATATGGTAGATAATTTGTCAAGGAGCACCACCGTCACCCTGAGGGGTAGAAACAAAACCCCACTTAAACAATGAGTCCTGGCAGACACCATGTTGGGTATGGATCCTGTTCAGAGTTGACCAATGCTGGTGAGGAAGATCAAAACCTGGCACCTTTTGTATAGGATCATCTATGTAACTGCCTGTATCTGGGGGATCAGCAGTATTCCACTGTATGATTATGTCAAAGTTGTTAGACAGCTGTTGAGCTAGTGCCAGAGGGGGCTTTCTGGATTTAAGTTTGCCAACTGAGAGGTGAGGAAGATCAGCATGCACAGGGTTTCTCATAATTTTGTTGTACTCCTTCACTAAGGCTTCTTGCCTTCATAAAGCTGGTGATGTAATGTGACTCAAGATGGGGAGCCAGGGAAGTAGATTTTCTGCAACCGCTTATGATTCTCATTGTATCATTTAGTCTAGCATCAATCTTGCTAGTGTGGCATCTATTAAGCCAAACAGGGCACATTATTCAGCTGTTGAGTAGACCAACCCTAGTGCTGATATTCTGAGAGTAGAGGCTGAGGCTCCCCATCTTGATCCTTTTAGTTTCTGAAGTAAGTTGTTCCTGATATTGATTTTAACAGACATGTTCTCTAGGTGAACATGTAAGAGAACATAAAGGAAAAGAAATACAAACCTTGAGACAAATACCTAGGAGAGTGAGAAATTACTGATTGTAATGTAAATATAAAGTAGATATTAGTAACTAGTATTGTTATAATTGTTATTATATCATTATAGTTGTTACGATAAGAAGGCAATGTAGAAAAGCAAATTATAAAAACAGAACATATATGCTGATACAGAAGGCTGTAAAACTACTTTATATTGTTTGTCTTGTTTTCTCCTATATTTTATGTTTTTTCTGTTTTTGTTGTTTTTTGTTTTTAAAGGTGAAAAATGTTTAATAAAAACTATTTTTTTAAAAAGAAAGAAAACAAAAACAAGATACACTACAGGAAGAACTCAAAAGATTGGAATTAGACTTCCGGAAAGAACCCCAAAACAATAAAAGAAAATAAAAAAGAGACTTAATAAAACATAAGCTCAACTTGACCACACAAAAAGAAATGGCACAAAAAGTCAAAATGGCAAAATGAATTTTTTTCAAGCACGCAAACAAGCTTACAAACTAAAAAAAGAAAAGGATTAAAAATAATACATCAATTGCAAGAGGAGAAGGAAGTTATGGTATACACTATAGGAGTGAAGAAAAAAAGAACATAATACAAGAATTCTTCAAAAATTTATATCTTCAAGAAAATATACCAGAAGATCATATCAAGCAATACCTAGACAGGATGAGCTTAATCAAAATTGCAGAGATGAAAAGAAAGATATTAAATGGAACAATAACCATGATGGAACTATTTGAGGCAGTGAAGAAGCAAAAAAACAATAAAACACCGGGCCCAGATGGACTTCTTGCAAAGCTATATAAGATTATACAGGAACCATTAGAGGCATTAATGCTGGAATTATACAATGAAGTACTTGCAGAGGCTAAACTACCTAAATCATGAACAGAAGCATACACCACACTCATACCAAAAGAAGATACAGATCACCAAGAGGTTAAAAATTGCAGACCTGTCTCATTAATAATAGCAGATTACAAAATATTTGCATCCATAATATCTGAAAGAGTAAAAAAAAAGTCCTAAATGAGTTTATTCACCCAGACCAAAATAGATTTCTACTGAAAAGACAAGTGAAAACTAATATGAGAATGATTATAAATACTTTAGAACAGTGATGGCTAACCTTTTCAGCACCGAGTGCATGCACGCCAGAACCCAGAAGAGAGCAGTTGGCCAGTATGCATGCATGTGGTGGCCAGCTGCTCTTCTGGGTTCCAGTGTGCATGCACACTGGACAGTTGGTCAAGTATGCCACCTTTGTCAATATACCACCTTTTTAATTTCACCCGGCCTCCTACCGTCTTCATGACTATTCAGTACTTGTTAACACCTTTAAGAACTTTTCAGTTATAGCTGGTGGTTTACCTAACTGTCGTCAGCCTGATAAACCAGGATTCCACCACTCCAAAGGACTCCTTTGATGTCTTTGCCGTACCAACTTCTTGCACTGCGAGATGCCCCCCTCTCGCGGGCGTCGCCCTCCACTCTATCGAGGGCCTACCTTGATGATGGATTTTGGAATCCCGAGAGGTGGCATGCTTCTAAGAGGGGTTTAAGGGGTTTTTTAAACAGATATTTTCAGAAATTTTTAACTAAATCATCAAATGGGTTTTTAGAGGGTGGGTTGGGTGGGGGATGACACCCACAGGGGGTTAGGCTGGTCCCTTCCAAGGTTCCTGATTTGGAGGTTCTTGATACGGAGGTAGCTGAGGAGGTTAAAACTAGACCATCTACGGGCATTTCCATCGGCACGGTAAGAGGGAGGGGCAGGTATGGTGGAAGCGGGGGCTCATATTTATTTATTTATTTATTTATTTATTTATTATATTTGTATACCGCCCTTCTCCCGAAGGACTCAGGGCGGTTCACAGCCAATAAAAACAACAGAAAACATATAATACATATAAAACAGCTAAAAAAAGAATAGAAAACTTATTCAATTGATGGCCTAAAACTTTTAAATACAAATTTAAAACCCCGTTTAAAACCCCTGATTTAAAACCCCAATTTAAAACTATGTTCACGCTAGTCCTGCTCTTCGAAACAACGTCTTCAGCTCGCGGCGGAAGGTCCTGAGGTCGGGGAGTTGACGAAGCCCCAGAGGGAGCTTGTTCCAGAGGGTAGGAGCCCCCACAGAGAAGACCTTCCCCCTGGAGGTCGCCAGCCGACATTGTTTAGCTGACGGTATCCGGAGGACGCCCTCTCTGTGAGAGCGCACTGGTCGGTGAGAGGCTACTGGTGGCAGTAGGCAGTCCCGTAAATATCCCGGCCCTAAGCCATGGAGCGCTTTAAAGGTGATAACAAGTACCTTGAAGTGAACCCGGAAGACCACCGGGAGCCAGTGCAGACTGCGCAGGAGGGGTGTTACACGGGAGCCACAAGGTGCTCCCTCTATCATCCGCGCAGCCGCATTCTGGACCAGTTGGAGTCTCCGGGTACCCTTCAAGGGGAGCCCCATGTAGAGAGCATTGCAGTAGTCCAGGCGGGATGTAACAAGGGCATGAGCAACCGTGCATAAGGAAGCCCGATCCAGAAAGGGGCATAACTGGCGTATCAGGCAAACCTGATGAAAAGCTCCCCTGGCGACGGCCGTCATATGATCTTCTAAAGACAGCCGTACACCCAGGAGGACACCCAGATTGCGAGCCCTTTCCATGGGGGCCAATAGCTCACCCCCAATGGTCAGCGATGGAATTAGCTGACTGTACCGGGCCGCCGGCATCCACAGCCACTCGGTCTTGGTGGGATTGAGTCTGAGTCTGTTCCTCCCCATCCAGACCCGTACGGCCTCCAGGCACTGGGACATCACTTCAACAGCCTCATTGGGGTGGTTAGGGGTGGAAATATAGAGCTGAGTATCATCAGCGTATAGATGACAACTCACCCCAAGACCACGGATGATCTCACCCAGCGGCTTCATATAGATGTTGAACAGAAGAGGCGAGAGAACCGACCCTTGCGGCACCCCACATAAGAGGCGCCTCGGAGCTGATCTCTGCCCTCCTGTCAACACCGTCTGTGATCGGTCGGAGAGATAAGAGGAGAACCACCGATGAACAGTGCCCCCCACTCCAAGTCCCCTGAGCCAGCGCAGCAGGATACCATGGTCGATGGTATCAAAAGCCGCTGAGAGATCTAATAGGACCAGGACAGAGGAACAACCTCTGTCCCGAGCCCTCAAGAGATCATCAACCAACGCGATCAAGGCTGTTTCCGTGCTGTAACCAGGCCGGAAACCGGACTGGAACGGATCAAGATAGACAGTTTCATCCAGGTACTGGGGCAACTGTCGTGCAACCACACTCTCGACAACCTTTGCCACAAAGCGAAGGTTGGAGACAGGACGATAATTTGCTAAAATAGCTGGGTCCAGGGAAGGTTTCTTGAGGAGGGGCCTCACCACTGCCTCTTTCAAGGCGGTAGGGAAAACACCCTCCATCAAAGAAGTGTTCACAATTTTCTGGAGCCAGCCTTGTGTTACCTCCCGAGTGGCCAGCACCAACCAGGAGGGACACGGGTCCAATAAACATGTGGTCGCATTCAATCCCCCCATTAACCTGTCCATGTCAATATCATGTCCATATCATATTCAGGGAGCACGCTCTCGCTGCTTACAAGCGGTTGCGTGCTCCAGGCCCCCAGGCTTTCCTCGTTCCCCGAGTGGCTATTCCTCCAGGAACCTGGACCTTTGGCTGATGCTGTGCAATGCCAGGTCCGTCATGAATAAGGCCCCCCTCATAGCCGATCTTATTCAAGAGGGGGGTGCGGACCTGATGGGCATTTCGGAGACCTGGTTGGGCACAGAGGGGGGGTTCCCCTTACTGAAATGTGCCCACTGGGTTTCCGGGCATTTCATCAGCCGAAGGCCCAGGGTAGGGGTGGGGGGGTAGTGGTTGTTATACACAAGGGTCTGGAACTGAGGGAGGTCACTGTCCCGCAGATAGCCAGTTGTGAAACCCTCCTGGTAAAGTGGGGCCGTGGGGTACAGGTGGGCATGTACCTGGCTCCTTGCTACATGGCAGCAACCCTGCCCGAGTTGTTGGAGATGATAGCCGGAACGGCGGTTGAGACCCCCAGATTTATGGTTATGGGGGATTTCAACCTTCCGTTGGTGGGCGAATCATCTATGACAGCTCGGGAGTACATGGCTTCCATGGCGGCTTTGGACCTGACCCAGGTAGTTAATGGTCCCACCCACACTGGGGGTAACACTCTGGACCTGATTTTTGTCTCGGGACAATGGCTTAATGATCTGGATTTAGGGGAATTACTCGTTAAACCCTTGTCATGGTCAGATCATTTACTCCTTCAACTAGACTTTCGAACCGCTACACCCCACCGCAGGGAGACGGAGCCGATGCGATGGTTCCGTCCCAGGCACCTGATGGACCCGGAGAGGTTTCTGACGGAGCTTGGGCCATTTCCTGGGGAATTAGCCCACGACTCGGCCAAAAAACTGGTGGCCGCCTGGGAGGAGGCGGCCGCCGGGGCTTTGGACCACGTTGTGCCTTTGCGGCCTCTGACCCGGCACCGAACTTGACCAGCTCCTTGGTATAACGAGGAGCTGAGAGAGATGAGCGCCGGAAAAGATGCCTAGAGAGTGTCTGGAGGTCCAGCTGTACCAAATCCGACCGAACACTAGTTAGGTCACATATTCAGACCTATCTAGTGGCGATAAGAATGGCGAAACATAATTATTTCTCCACGCTTATCGCATCAGCAGATAATTGCCCAGCCACCCTGTTTAGGGTGACCCACTCCCTGCTCGCACAGGAGACTCGGGAGGACCCCTTGCAGGGTCGTGCTGAGGATTTTGTACAGTATCTGTCTGATAAAATCACTTGGATCTGGAGCGGTCTGGACGCTGATTGGATAGATCCGGGCGAGATGACGGGGCCGAGTCTTGTGGACATTACCTGGGCTGAGTTTGATCCTGTGACTCCTGACGACATGGACAGGTTGTTGGGTAGGCTGAATCCCACCACATGTTTATTGGACCCGTGTCCCTCCTGGTTGGTACTGGCCACACGGGAGGTGACACGAGGCTGGCTCCTGGGAGTTACCAATGCTTCCTTATTGGAGGGCATTTTTCCCACCGCCTTGAAAGAGGCGGTGGTGAGGCCCCTCCTCAAGAAGCCTTCCCTGGACCCAGCTGTATTGGCGAACTATCGTCCAGTCTCCAACCTTCGCTTTTTGGTGAAGGTTGTTGAGAGTGTGGTGGCATATCAGCTTCCCCAATACCTGGAGGAATCTGTCTTTCTAGACCCGTTCCAGTCCGGCTTCAGACCTGGGTACAGCATTGAGACAGCTTTGGTCACGTTGGTGGATGACCTCTGGAGGGCTCGGGACAGGGGATGTTCCTCTGTCCTGGTCCTTTTAGATCTCTCAGCGGCTTTTGATCTACCATGGTATCCTGCTGTGACAGTTGGAGGGATGGGGGTGGGAGGCACCGTTTATCGGTGGTTCTCCTCCTATCTCTCTGACCGTTCGCAGGCGGTGTTGGCAGGGGGGCAGAGATCGACTTCTAGGTACCTCACTTGTGGGGTGCCTCAGGGGTCGGTTCTCTCGCCTCTCCTGTTCAACATCTACATGAAGCTGCTGGGTGAGGTTATCCGTGGTTTTGGGGTGGACTATCACCTGTACGCTGATGATACTCAGCTGTACATCTCCACTCCAAACCACCCCAACGAAGCTGTCGAGGTGATGGCCCGGTGTCTTGAGGCCGTGCGGGTCTGGATGGGGAGGAACAGGCTCCAGCTCAACCCGACCAAGACAGAGTGGCTGTGGGTTCCGGTGTCCCGGTACAGCCAGCTCTTGCCATCGCTGACTGTTGGGGGTGAAGTACTGGGCCCCAGGGGAAGGGTGCACAACTTGGGCTTTCTCCTGGACGATCGGCTGTCTTTAGAAGAACATCTGACGGCCGTCGCCAGGGGAGCATTTTATCAGGTTCGCCTGATTCACCAGTTGTGCCCCTTCCTTGACCGGGACTCCTTACGTACGGTCACTCACGCCCTCGTTACCTCTTGCCTGGACTATTGCAATGCTCTCTACATGGGGCTCCCCTTGAAGAGCACCAGGAGGCTCCAGGTAGTCCTGGAGAATGTGGCTGTGCGGGTAATAGAGGGAGCACCACGTTGCTCCCATATAACACCTATCCTGTATGGCTTGCACTGGCTGCCAGTAGCCTTCCAGGTGCAATTCAAGGTGTTAGTGACCACCTTCAAAGCGCTCCATGGCTTAGGACCGGGGTATCTACAAGACCGCCTTCTGCCACCGATAGCCTCCCAATGACCTGTGCGCTCCCACAGAGTGGGCCTGCTCAGGGTGCCGTTGACCAAACAATGTCGGTTGGCGGCCCCCAGAGGGAGAGCCTTCTCTGTGGCAGCACCGGCTCTTTGGAACGAGTTACCTCCGGGGTTATGCCAACTCCCCGACCTCCGAACGTTCAAGCGGGAATTAAAAATTTTATTATTTAATCGTGCGGGACTAGCCTAAATGTATTTTAAATGTATTTTAATTATAGCTTTTAAATTTTAAAGGGTTTTATGTCGGCTTTGACCGTTTTAGTAATCTGGCCAATTAATATATTTGTTTTAAATGTTTTTTAAATCTGTTATTTATATTATGTGTATTTTTGTATTTTTAATATGGCTGTACACCACCCTGAGTCCTTCGGGAGAAGGGCGGTATAGAAATTGGATTAATAAATAAATAATAAATAAATAAAAATATGCATGTGCACCAGCCAGCTAATCTCTTTGGGTTCCAGTGTGTGAGCTCCAGTTTCGGCATTTTGGCATGCACGTGCAAGAATCTGGAAGAGCAGCTGGTGACAGGGTGCATGCCCACAGACAGGGCTCTGCATGCTATAGGTTTACCATCATGGCCCTAGAAACCCATCCCAGAAAACAAGTCGCATTGATCTTTTTGGATGCCCAAAAGGCTTTTGACAATTTGAACTGGCAGTTCATCATTTTACAATTAAAAAATATGAAGTTTGGGGAGAAATTTGTGAAGATGGTGAAAAAATATTCACAACTTAAATGCCAAAAGTAATAATAAATGAAGTTACCACAAAAAACAGTTGATATTTCTAAGGGGGTAAGACAAGGATGTCCCCTATCGCCCTTATTATTCATTTTAACCCTAGAGGTGCTACTATTAAAAATCAGACAAGAATCTCTTGGTGCTTCTTGTAGGAGAGAGTCCGATCCAAAGTTACTCTGAGGTATTTGGGGATGGGGATCATAAGGGAGTAGGTTGCTATTCGGGTAGGCCTTTGGGGTGGCATTGGCAAGTTTGTGGTTGAGATGGAAACAGGTAGTCACCATTTTGCTGACACTGGGTATGAGTCTCCAGTCAGAAAAGAATTTACCCAGGGACTTCAGGTCCTCAGAGAAGAGGCAGTCCAAAACTTCCAAGTTTTTATCTTGTGGTATTAGGGCCAGGTCATTTGCATATCCAAATTTATGACCCCTTGTAGCTGGCATATCTGAAATATAAAGATTGAACAGAGTGGGTGCCAGTACAGAACCTTGTGGAAGGCCGTTGTTGGGTCTTAACTTGCTAACGTTGTCCCCCATAATGATCTGAAAGGATCTATCCCTGAGCAAGTTGTTTATTAGGTGATAAAGGGTTTTACAGGGGATGATGTGACTCAGTTTGTAAAGTAGACCCTTCTTCCACATGGTATCATATGCAGTTAATGACAGTTGGCAGCCAAGACATCTTTGTAGAACTCCTGGCTCTCCAAATACATGGCAACAGATAAACAAAATGGGCCTTTTCAGGCCCAAAGGACAAGACAGATTGGGCACATTGTCAAAAGTGGCAATATTCTTCCTATTCCAATTCTTTATTACCCAAGCTTTTTCTGTATGGTGCCCTGGGAGTCTCTTGCTTTACTTCATTTATATCCCACTCTTACTGCATTCAACAAATAAACTTCAGTTCCACATTCAAACATAATTTTCCATTAATTCAAGCCTGCTCACTTTATCAAAAGTTTTCTCCAAATCTGCAAACATCTAATGTACTTCCTCACATTCATTTCTCAGGATCCTACTGAAAAGTGGAAATCTGAATTGTAACCCATGCAGCCCCACCTGACATAAATTACACAAAATTTGCCAAATGTTGCTCATTTATTTATTTTTATTTATTTTTATTTTGTCACAACAGCATACGCAAACATTGATATAAAACAACAACATATCATAAAAACATATATATATAAGCAAAAGTATGCAATAACTATATTAATGTGATATAATGAAAGGGAACAATAGGACAGGAACGGTAAGCACTTTTGTGCTTTTATGCACACCCCTTATAGTCCTCTTAGGAACGGGGTGAGGTCAACGTAGACAGTTTTTGGTTGAAGTTTTTGGGATTTTGAGAAGAGACTACAGAGTCAGATAGTGAGTTCCAAGCATTAACAACTCTGTTACAGAAGTCATATTTTCTGCAATCAAGGTTGAAGCGGTTAACATTAAGTTTGAATCTATTGTTTGCTCTTATATTATTGCGATTGAAGCTGAAGTAGTCTTTAACAGGAAGGACATTGCAATATATGATTCTCTGTGTTAAACACAGGTCTTGTTGGAGTCGGCGGAGTTCTAAGTGTTCTAATCCCAGGATTTCAAGTCTGGTGGTATAAGGTATTTTGTTGTTTTCAGAGGAGCGGAGAACTCTTCTTGTAAAATATTTCTGGATGCATTCAATTGTATTAATGTCAGAGATGTGGTATGGGTTCCAGACAGGTGAGCTGTATTCAAGAATAGGTCTAGCAAATGTTTTGTATGCTCTGGTTAGTAGTGTACAGTTTTTGGAAAAGAAGCTGCATAAAATTAGGTTTACAACTCTTAGAGCCTTTTTTGCTATGTAATTGCAGTGGGTTTTGACACTTAGGTCATTTGACATGAAAACTCCAAGGTCTTTAACAGGGTGGGGGGTCATCTGTAAGGCAATGTCCATCAAGTTTGTACTTATTGTTAGGGTTATTGTTCCCAATATGTAAGACTGAGCATTTGCTGGTTGAGATTTGGAGTTGCCAAGTTTTAGACTAATCGGATACAAAGTCAAGGTCTTTTTGAAGGGTAGAAGTATTGTTGGTGGTGTTAAATATTTTGGCATCGTCAGCAAAGAGAACACAATAACTTGAGATAAGGTCGCAGAGATCATTTATGTATAGTATGAAGAGCGTTGGTTCAAGAACGCTGCCTTAGGGAACGCCACTTTTGATAGGAACAGGATTTGATAGAGCGTTGCCAATTTTGACCACTTGTTGTCTGTTTGTCAGGAAGGCATTTATCCAATTGTGAAGAGGTCCTGAAATGCCATAGGATTTTAGGAGAAGTTTGTCATGTACTATTGAGTCAAAAGCTTTGCAGAAGTCTATGTAGATTGCATCTATTGCTTTTCCTTGATCAAGGTTGGTAGTCCATATGTTTTTGCAGTGGAGAAGTTGTAAGTTACATGATAATTTTTTTCTGAAAGCAAATTGTTTATGAGCATATATCATATGATGCTCACCTTCATATGATATATGCTTTCAATCAGAATTCTGCTGAATTGTTCCCCACATTTAGCAAATACTTGCATACACTTTCACTACTTTTCTTTTGTACAGGAAAGTAATCTCAGCATTATTCCAAAAGTACAGGATCCATTTTTTCCATATTAACTGAGTATTGATCTATTGATTGCAACAGGAATTGACTCTCTTATTGCCAGAGCCTGAAATGGCCTAAGAGAGAGAGAGTGTGTATGTGTGACTGGCCCAAAGTACCCAGCTGGTTTTCATACTTAAGACAGTATTAGAGTCATCATCTCTTGGTTGCTAGCCAGATGCCTTAACCTTTAGACTGAAATGACTCTGAATATTATACACTTCTATGTATTTTTCTCTGCACAGCCTTTTCCCCTATGCAGTAAATATCCTTGTTTAGGCTTTCATTAACTGACTCAGCATAGTTCTGTGGTATCTTCTAACAATTTTTTCACTCTGTTTCAAGCATCTTCCACATCCATTTTCTTTACATCCACTTTCCAGTCATTCTGCTGGGAGATTAATTTAACTTCATTGCTTTTAAAGCTAATATTTTCTCTTTCTGTTTTCATTCTCTATTTTCTTTTACTTGTTTTTCTCATGTCCATTTTCCCCCCAAGTTAAACTAGTTATAGTCAGTTCCACATTTGGGATCTCTTATTAGCCATTATCCTTCACTAATTCTCTCACGTTCATCATAAGGATTCTAATTAATCATATTTTTACATTTATTTTCACTCCTTTCTTATAGTGTATGTTATATTTATGCATAAACCATGTGCTCAAAAGAAACAATTATTTCTAAAGCAGATATTTATCAATCTTACACATTCTTGTCTTTCCAAATGGCCCAGTCATTTTTTTATGTTATTTCTTATCTTGTTTCCACCCATTTCATTTCACTAAACTGAATAACTGTCTCCATTTGGATGTCATTCTCATTCGGAATATTGCACAATTTTCTTCCAAGCTTACACCTGTTTATTTCATTACCATATATTGGAAATAACATGCAACAATCACCAACCCATGGATTTCTATTTTCCACATAACAGATAACTAGATAACATAACTAGATAACAGCAATTTATGCTTTCTATTTATATTTGAGAGTTTTCATTGATAAAATTAAACCTATATCTTCACTAACTATATCCTTGCATTTATTCATCAATTCCACTCTATCATCTTCATTCAGTTGGTTCTAGTCAGTCGGCACACTTTGGCAACTATGCCATGAGCACAACCAAACTTGAGTTTTACTCAAAGCATGCTCATTGTGCAAGGTATGAGTGCTAAGATAAGTTCAAATCCCATCTATCACTGAATATATTTGCATGAAAGAATTACTCTAGAAAAAGCAGGTGCCTTTGTACCTCACTAAAATCCTTGTCCTTTCCAGGGGATTATCACCTTGGCATAATGGAAAGGTTCAGTAACTTCTGTGATCCTGGAAATCATGCTATCAATACCATGAGCTCCTGGTAGAGTTGTCTTTTTCTATGAAGTCAAAAAAGTGAAACCAAGAGCAATCCAAACATGGATAAGAGCATATGGGAGTCTGTAGGCATGAGGAATCCCAATCTACTTATGAGATAGCAAAAATCAAAATCAAACACAAAAGAAACCCTAAATCTTGAAACTTTTATACAAGTTTGACCAATGATGAGACACTAGCTTGAGAGGCACTTTCTACTTTGGAAAAATACTAAACTGACACAAGGAATCCAGAAATAATTAACTGGTCAGTCCAAAGTTTCAAAGAACTCTGGTCATATATTTTGTGAATACTTAAAAAATCAACTCCTGGTTTAACAAAGACACAAATAACTGGAAACCTGGTATGTGGGCAGCATGAACCAGGGAAAACATGAAATGAAGTATAAAATGAAATGTATAAAATTAGATATTTTAGGAATAACAGATTTAGGATTGGAATGGGCCATTTTACTATTGATTTACTACTTAGAACAAGTATAGAACAAAGGAGTCAAGTGCCATAGGATATTGCTCATATATACAGCTCAATAAACAACATGTAATTATTTATTAGAATTATTGGATAATCAGTGAATGCCAATACAAAATTGTACCAACAAGATTTGATTCGGAGCACATACAAAATAAAAGCAATATAAAGAATAAAATGTGCTTAACTAATATGAAAATGAACCTGAAGAACTATAAAAAAAAAATAAAACCAAAATGCAAACCCAATGAAAGAGATCTGTGGCTTTTAGAACATGTTATCATAATAGTTGCGCCCAGTGGAGATCTGGAGGGCCTGCCGGGCCTACCGGGGCCTCAGTCGGCCTTGTTGGCTTTTTGGCGGCGGTGGCGGCCTGGCTTCTTCGTCTGGCGCTGGCGTCGGTGGAGTGACTGGCGTCCCTTCCTAGATGGGGGGGAGGTCGGTGGCCTCATGCGGCGGCGATGGGACGCTTTTGGTGGCGACGGCCGGGCGCTTCAAGGCGGCGGACGGCCTGTTTAACATCTCTACCATCGGTCCATCCCCCCCCCCGTCCTTCTTCCTTAGCACACCCCTGACTATCCATAGGGGGTGGTGAACTGACTGAATGAGTGGTGTTGTTTTCTACCCCACGAGGATCACTATTGACTGCTTCCCATCAGGACTGACTGACAGACCGGTTGTGGTGACTGTATCATCTGTTACCATCTTGACCGGCCCAGGATGGGCCTCCTGCCGGACTTTCTTGGTGATGCGAACGTTTACGGCGGCTGACCTTCTTGCCCTGCGAGATGCCCCTCTCTCGCGGGTTTGGCCCTCCATACTATCGAGTGCCCACCTTGAGGACAGGCTTTGGAGCCCCGAGAGGTGGCATGCTAAAAATAGGAGGCTTAGGGGCTTTTTAATTAGTTGTTTTAAGAGATTTTTTAAGGGGAGTTTTAATGGGGATTTTAAGGGTTTGGAAGGGGAGGATTGACGGGTAGGGAGAAAACCCGTCGGGGAGGGGGGGTGGGAGGGTTAGGGCGGGTATTGGGAGTAGCCCGCCGGGTGGGGAGCCAGTCCTTGCGCGCGCCCGTGGCGGTTCAGTAATGGGTTCGGAGGTTATAGGGGGGGGTTGCGTTCCTTTTGGTGAGGGTGGTTCCATTTGCACGATAAGTGGGAGGGGCAGATATGGCGGAAGGGGGGGACCGTATCGTTCTGGGGGGGGCGCGCACTCGATGTCTGCAGGCGATCGCGCGCCCCGATCCCCCTCCCTTCTCCCGTTCCCCGGATGGTCAAGACCCTCAGAGCCTGGGCCTTCATCTGATGTTATGCAACGCACGGTCCGTGGCCAATAAGGCCCCCCTAATACATGATCTGATTCAGGGGGGTGCTGCGGATATTATAGGCGTTACGAAGACCTGGTTGGGCACTGAAGGGGGCGTGCCCCTGGTCGAGATGTGCCCACCGGGTTTCCGTGCATTCCATCAGTCGAGGGCCCAGGGTAGGGGTGGGGGGGTGGCGGTTGTTATTAAAGAGAGTCTAGAGCCGAGGGAGACCACTGTACCTCAGATTGCCGGGTGTGAATCCCTCTTTGTGAGGTGGGGTCATAGGTGTCAGATGGGCTTGCTGGTCACGTACCTGGCTCCTTGCTGCGTGACAGCCGCCCTGCCCGAGCTCCTGGAGGTGCTGGCTGGGGTGGCAGTTGAGACCCCCAGACTTTTAGTCATGGGGGATTTTAACTTGCCATCTTCCGGCTCGTCATCGACGGCAGCTCGGGAGTTCATGGCTTCCATGACGGCCTTGGACCTGACCCAAGTAGTTGATGGCCCTACTCACATTGGGGGTGGGACTCTGGACCTGATTTTCTCTCTGGTCAGTGGTTGAGAGATCTGGACTTAAAGGAAATAGTCACTGAACCTTTGTCATGGTCAGATCACTCTCTTCTTCGCCTGGACTTCCTGACCGCCATCCACCACCGCAGGGAGACGGAGCCGATCCGTTGGTCCCGCCCCAGGCGCCTGATGGACCCGGATGGGTTCCGGACGGAGCTTGGGCCATTTCCTGAGGGTCTGGCTCACGGCTCGGCTGAGGAACTTGTTGCGGCCTGGGAACGGGCCGCGGCGGGGGCCTTAGACCGTGTCGTGCCTTTGCGGCCTCTGACCCGGCGCAGGTCCCAACCGCCCTTGGTTCTCCGAGGAGCTGAGAGGATGAAGCGCGGAGAAGACGCCTAGAGAGTTCCTGGAGGTCTGGCCGTTCGAAGCTGATCGGACACTAGTGAAGTCCTATACTAGGACTTACCTAGTGGCATTGAGGAAGCGAGGCGTAGCTACGCCTCCTCATTGCATCGGCAGATAACCGCCCAGCCGCCCTGTTCCGGGTGACTCGCTCCCTCCTACACCAGGGGGAGCGGGATGACCCGTTGCAGGGACGTGCTGAGGAGTTTAACGGTTATCTATACGATAAAATCGTTCAGCTTCGGGATGGTCTGGACCAAGATTGCGGTGACACGGGTGAGATGCTCGAGGGTGGTCTTGGCGATATTGTTTGGGATGAGTTTGACCCTGTGGCTCCCGAGGACATGGACAGGTTGTTGGGTAGGCTGAATGCCACCACGTGTTTACTGGACCCGTGCCCCTCCTGGCTGGTGCTGGCCACTCGGGAGGTGACACGAGGCTGGCTCCAGGCGATTACGATTGCTTCTTTGGTGGAGGGCGTCTTCCCGGCCGCCTTGAAAGAGGCGGTGGTGAGGCCCCTCCTTAAGAAGCCTTCCCTGGACCCGGCTGTTTTAGGTAATTATCGTCCGGTCTCCAACCCTCGCGAAGGTTGTAGAAATATGGTGGCATATCAGTTTCCCTTACACCTGGATGAAACTGTCTATCTAGACCCGTTCCAGTCCGGTTTCCGGCCCGGTTACAGCACGGAGACGGCTTTGGTCGCGTTGGTGGATGATCTCTGGAGGGCCAGGGATAGGGGTTGTTCCTCTGCCCTGGTCCTATTAGACCTCTCAGCGGCTTTCGATACCATCGACCATGGTATCCTGCTGCGCCAGTTGGAGGGATTGGGAGTGGGAGGCACCGTTTATCGGTGGTTCTCCTCCTATCTCTCCGACCGGTCGCAGTCGGTGTTGACAGGGGGGCAGAGGTCGGCCCCGAGGCGCCTCACTTGTGGGGTGCCGCAGGGGTCGATCCTCTCGCCCCTACTGTTTAACATCTACATGAAGCCGCTGGGTGAGATCATCAGTGGTTTCGGTGTGAAGTACCAGCTGTATGCGGATGACACCCAGCTGTACTTTTCTACACCGGACCACCCCAACGAAGCTATCGAAGTGCTGTCCCGGTGTCTGGAGGCCGTACGGGTCTGGATGGGGAGAAACAGGCTCAAGCTCAATCCCGCCAAGACAGAGTGGCTGTGGATGCCAGCATCCCGGTACAGTCAGCTAAATCCGCGGCTGACCATCGGTGGCGAGTCAGTGGCCCCGATGGAGAGGGTTCGCAACTTAGGCGTCCTCCTGGATGAACGGCTGTCTTTAGAAGATCATTTGACGGCCGTCTCCAGGAGAGCGTTCTACCAGGTTCGCCTGGTACGCCAGTTGCGCCTTTCTGGACCGGGATGCCCTATGCACGGTCACCCACGCACTCGTGACGTCTCGCCTGGATTACTGCAATGCTCTCTACATGGGGCTCCCCTTGAAGGGCATCCGGAGGCTGCAGTTAGTCCAGAACGCGGCTGCGCGGGTGATAGATGGAGCCCCTCGTGGCTCCCGTATGACACCCATCCTGCGCAGACTGCACTGGCTACCTGTGGCCTTCCGGGTGCGCTTCAAGGTTTTGGTGACCACCTTTAAAGCGCTCCATGGCATTGGGCCGGGTTATTTACGGGACCGCCTACTGCTACCGCATGCCTCTCACCGACCCGTGCGCTCTCATAGAGAGGGTCTCCTCAGGGTGCCGTCAGCGAGGCAATGTCGCCTGGCGACGCCCAGGGGAAGGGCCTTCTCTGTGGGGGCTCCCACCCTCTGGAACGATCTACCCCCCGGCCTTCGTCAGCTTTCGGACCTTCGGACCTTCCGCCGCGGGCTCAAAACATACCTATTTAATTGTGCAGGACTGAGCTAGATTTTAAATTTATGGGTTTTAACTGGGTTTTATTTTTTATATTTTAAAATACGGGCTTATAGAATAAGTTTTTTAATTGTTTTTATAGTGTATTTATGTGTCTATGTGTTTTTTAAGTGCCTGTAAACCGCCCTGAGTCCTTCGGGAGATAGGGCGGTATATAAATATGATTAATAAATTAATAAATAAATAAATAAATAAATAAATAAATAGTTAGATAAACTTAGAGGATGAATGCCAGATTAATAAGGACAAACTTGCTTTAAAATAAGAAAGGATAAAGGAAGATATATCAGTCAAGAATATCAATATCAATAAAGAAAAATAACAGGAAATTAGAGATAATTTTATGAAGGTCAGACAAATAACAGGTAAAATCACTAAAGATAGCAATATTCAAGATCTGTGGAAGAGAACTAATAGAGGCAAATTAGATTAAAGATAGAAAAAATATTGAAACCTTTTCAAATAAAATTATAGAATGACAGAAGCATTTGCAGAAAAACAAGATATTCAGAAACCAACTCCATTAGAAAGGATATAGGAATAGGTTATTTGTCAAACAGGAAAGCACCAGGCATAGATGAAACTCTCACTGATATATTTAAACCTGCAGGTTTTGAGGAAAAGATGCAGCTTTTTTAAAGAAATATATTTAAAGAATATTATAGAAATAATATTTATATTATTAAACATTTTTGTTGCCTGCCCATTCAAAATGATTCTGAGCAGTGAATCCCCTGTGTGCGTCAAAGGAACTTTTCTTAACTATTTCCAAATGTTGCACAGCCCTAATAACTAATATAAAATACAGTAATGGAGAAAACAAAAACATCAAATTTTGTTTTGTTATTTGAAAATCTTTTTTTATGAAATTAAGAAAATGAAAAATCTAAGCTATCTGGACTAGATTAATCGTAGAAGAGAAAGCAATTATAAAAATTAAAAAATATGTGAAAGCTCAAGGAGAAGAAAAATCAAAATATTTAAAGCAGTTTTTCTAGCAGAAATATAGTACATGAGCTGTAAAAGTGGGACAAAAAGATAGGGGGGAAAATAAGTATATTTCTAAATTATGGATCTGGGGGAAAGTTATAGTTCACCCCCCCAAAAAAAATCAACCATTCAATCTTTGACAAAGTGAAGGCTGATAGCTTTTAATAATAAAAACTTGAGGGAATATTAGTACCAGAAATTCTCATACTTGGACATCTGATACAAATAGATGTACTAGAAAAGTGACTGTGTTTCACAGGATTGAAAAGAAGTGGGGAAATGAATACAATAGATGGGTTTTCATCATTGTAAATAGATGAACAGGATAAAATAAATTACAGCATTGTCCTTGGATGAGCCACATTACTAGAGATTGAAAAATAGCAAGCGTTTTTTCACATAGTCATTAGGAGTTGAGTCTGATTGATGATACCTTTTTAGCTAAGGGCTTATATCAGGCAGGTTAATAGAATAGAATAGAATAGAATTTTATTGGCCAAGTGTGCTTGGACACACAAGGAATTTGCTTGGTGCATATGCTCTCAGTGTAGATAAAAGAAAAGATACGTTCATCAAGGTACAACATTTACAACACAATTGATGATCAATATATCAATATAAATCATAAGGATTGCCAGCAACAAGTTATAGTCATACAGTCATAAGTGGAAAGAGATTGGTGATGGGAACTATGAAACGATTAATAGTAGTGCAGATTCAGTAAATAGTCTGACAGTGTTGAGGGAATTATTTGTTTAGCAGAGTGATGGCCTTCGGGAAAAAACTGTTCTTGTGTCTAGTTGTTCTGGTGTGCAGTGCTCTATAGCGTCGTTTTGAGGGTAGGAGTTGAAACAGTATGCACACAGACCTTTGGTGCGATCCAGCAAGATTCTTCCTCATATATTTTACATATATACAGTTTTCATATTGTACTCTCATATTAAATTAGGAAGTGTCTCATAGCAATAAACAAATTCTCTCTTTTGATATTTAAAAAACCCTAATACAATTAATTTTTCTGTTTTTGTGATAAGAAAAATAGTTGTTTCTTTTCCATCACTTTTGTTTTCATAGATTTTAAAACAAAAGACAATAATGCACTTCTTAAAACAATCTGAGCATAATATAAGAAAAATGTGTACTATATATGTCTATGGTCTGCATATGTATGTGCACATATATACCTATACATATATACACAAGAACATATATAATATATATTTCATATACTGTACAATGGAATAGAAATGTGGCCACAACTTATACAAAGGAGGGACTACAATATATATAATTCTGAATATTAGTTGCTAGAGAATTGGGTAGGAAGAAAATATTGCCCTCATGTCCTCTCGTGAATCTCCTTAGGCATCAAAGTAGATGCAGTAGATGGGCTTTTGGTTGATACAATATGATACATTTTTATGACTTTTTGTTTAGAAACTGGTTTCATTATTAGCAATTCAAGAGTATTTCATAGTTAAACTGGCACCCGGGAACAGTTTTATATGTACATTAATCAAGACATCAATCTTTTATATGTAAAATTATTTTTCCAATTGCCTCTGAGCTATATAGTTTGATTATTTTATCTAGATGTGATACTGTAACAAGTGTTTTAATTATACTGCCTTTTTTCATCTTCCAAATACACACTTGCTAAGTGAATTGAACATCTCTCCTTCCTTCCCTCTTTCTCTTCCAGTCTGTTCCTTGTCAATTCACATCAGTTTAAGGTCAAGGAAACTAATAGAGAACAAGGCGCTACAAGATTGGAACTCAACCTTGCTTCCCAGAGGAACACAACTGACAATTAGCACAAGAATCAGCATCAAAAAAGAGCAACCCAGCATGAAGTCTGTCTAATTAGTCATATGAACGGAAAGCTTCCCCTCCACTTCCTCAATGAGCACATGCCTGTCAGATCTTATATGGTAGAGACTGCTTTCTCACATAAGACCAAGGGAAGCTGAGAACAGGTAATGCTTGTTAAAGAATTTCATTAAAGTTTTGTTTAGCATAAAATTTGTTTTATTCACTTCCTCATCCTTGCTTTATAGAGGACAGAATGACAGAGAATAACCATTCTGCTCATATCTTCACTATGTAGTCCTTTATGTATTAATGGACAAAAGCAAAATACATTATTAAAGATGAAAGATGCACCGGATCAAATAACTTCCATCTGAGTTCAAAAATTTATTAAATTTATTTTTTGAGAGGGAAAAAAAGATTCACATGACAGTAGGAATAAATATACGTTTCTCTATACTTCAAAAATTTCCATTTATGATTTGTAAAATGGAGATCACACTTTACAAATTGTGGCTAAATTATTCAGACTAAAGGCTTGGCTACAAACAATAGCATATCTGGAGAGGTACAGATATTGCGTGGATTATTTAAGAAGCCGTTGCTTTCAGCGACAAATGCAAGCAACCCAGCACTCCCAGAGATGCTTGGCATCTTTAAATGAATTATTTGGATGCAGGTTCCACGTATTTGCACAAAAATGAGCATAGATTTATAAATTATTGGAGTTGGGCAGCTAATCACCTTGGGAATTTTACTCATTGGACAATTCTACTCATTGAATATATATTCCATGCATCTGCCCAAAACTGATATATAATTTATGAAGCTATTTAAGATGGACAGCTAACATACTCAAATAAAATTATCATCATCTTGGCAAAGTATAAAGAAAATCTGTGATCCAAATCATAAATTTCTGAAGATTTTTTCAGAGCATCCAGTTTAAAGCAAACCATGATTTTATCATATGGAATAAAATTACCCTGATATCCTGCTGCACTTCAGCATCATGTTTAGCCTCATTACTGTTTCTTGATACTGTCTAACGTGATAGTATTGTGATAATGTGATAGTATAATTTGATACTGTCTAATTTAAAGGCTTAAATTAAATTAAAATTAAATTAAAAATGCAAGTAGAAAAGTAGGGACCATCTTTGATGAGAAGGTAACAGCTTTCTGTGTGCCTTTGGCATTGAGTCATGCCAGCCACATGACCAAGGAGACGTCTTCAGACAGCGCTTGCTCTTCTGCTTTGAAACGGAGATGAGCACCACCCCCTAGAGTCAGGAACAACTAGGACATATGTGCGAGGGGAACCTTTATCTTTACCTTTAATGTGTATTTATTTTATATTGTGTACACTAGATTTTTAACAGGGAGAAAAATAGCAGTTGACAGTCTAGGATGAGCATTGCTAAAGTATGATATTCTAGCTTCCCTGCTAAGCAACAGCTATTTGTGGTGATTCTTACGGCAAAAGTAAATTCTTAAGTAACATTAAATCAGTCTTCTAAGAACTATGGGATTTGTGCATTCATTAAAAAAAATGAAATACATGAAAAGTGTCTTACTGCTTTAAATTGTAATTAATTTGGAAAAATTGTAGTTTTCTTTGTTCATAGGTATAAAATAAGTAATTTAAACATTTGCACTGATGCAGCAAAAAATAATCTGAGCCTATTAAAATTGCTACCCATGAACAGTTTACTATATAAGTATCATACCCATCTGTAATTTCAATATGTATGCCGGGTGAAAATGTTATCTATATTTGATAATATATCAAATGGAAATATGAATAATGAAGGAATATAAGCACAGAGTTTATCCTTCACAATGGCATTGGGAATATATATCCTAATAATAAGTTTTCAATGGAAAAAGTAAATAATCAGTTCCATTATCCATTCACATTGCTTGATTAATTAGAAAAAGAACCTCTATATACTATAACCCTCAGCAAGGAATGACATTGTAGCAAATTTGCTGCTGAAAAAGAAAACTGCCTAAATTATCACTGATTTTGTAGCTTTCTAGGATCCAGGCTTGCAAATGATGATAAGGTTGCCTTATCTAAATGCTTATGTGGTTTGGAAGACACTGGTGTTTTCTGGCAGCATCAGCAGTTCAAAGCAAAGCAGAGGCAGTTGTGGATATTAGTAGTTATATATGGAGTGAATTAAAGTGAATGAAAGACCAAGAGTAATTGAGTGATATAAAGATTTATGGAGATTTATGGAGATACTTTGGATATAATATAACCTATTGATTATTGAGGAAGAATTTGAATAAGGAACTTATGGTGTCCATTGTTCTGATCAATACCAATATTACTGTCTATAAATGATAGATTATTAACAGAACTTTTTCCCCTGTATTTTCCACAAAAAGTTCAGAGAATATATAGTACTTAGCAGTCTGAATTATAGTTATACAATAAAAGCCGCAGTGATATGTGTCATATTGTCATTATAATGTACATAAAAGAAAAGATACATTCATCAAGAATCATAAGGTACAACACTTGATGATAGGGAAACAGTCATAGGGAAACAGTCAATATAAATCTTAAGGATATCAGCAACAAGATTACAGTTATACAGCCATAAGTGGAAGGAGATAGGTGATAGGAATGATGAGAAGATTAATAGTAATGCAACTAGTAACTAGTTTGACAGTGTTGAGGGAATTATTTGTTTAGCAGAGTATGGCATTCAGGAAAAAACTGTTCCTGTGTCTAGTTGTTCTGGTGTGCAGTGCTCTATAGCATCGTTTTGAGGGTAGGAGTTGAAACAGTTTATGTCCAGAATGTGAGGGGTCTGTAAATATTTTCACAGCTTTCTATTTGATTTGTGCAGTATACAGGTCCTCAATGGAAGGCAGGTTGGTGTGTGTATATATATGTGTGTGTGTGTGTGTGTGTGTGTGTGTGTGTGTGTGTGTGTGTGTGTGTGTGTGTGTGTGTGTGTATATATATATATATATATATATATATATATATATATATATATATATATATATATATATATATATATATAGGTCTTTGTTGTTGGGTTTTCTCCGTGTTTTCTCCACGGAGAAAACCCAACAACCAAAGACCTATATACAAACACCGTGAAAACCTCAGAAAACAAATATATATATATATATATATATATATATATATATATATATATATATATATATATATATATATATATATATATATATATATATATATATATATATGTATAGGTCTTTGGTTGTTCGGGTTTTCTCCCGTGTTTTCTCCACGGAGAAAACCCAACAACCAAAGCCCTACATACAAATACCCGCGTAAACCTCAGAAGACAAATATATATATATATATATATATATATATATATATATATATATATATATATATATATATATATATATATATATATATATATATATATGTAGATCTTTAGTTATTGGGTTTTCTCCACGTAAAATTGGAAGTGTCTTGGCGACGTTTGACGAAGTCTCATTCGTCATCTTCAGGCTTCAGCCGTGCTTCTGGGAGCAATGTGTGATTGCGGCTGTAGAGCAATGTGTGATTACAGCTGCAATCACATTGCTCCCAGAAGCACGAAGCTGAAGCCTGAAGATGACAAATGAGATTTCAAAACGTCACCAAGACACTTCCAATTTTACGCGAGAAAACCCGAATAACCAGAGACCTACATACAAACACCCGCGAAAACCTCAGAAATATATATATATATATATATATATATATATATATATATATATATATATATATATATATATATATATATATATATATATATATATATATATATATATATATTTCTAATTATCCTCTGAAATCTGTGTCTTTCTTGTTGTGTTCCAGAACCAAACCAGACAGTTATAAAGGTGCAGTTATAAAGGTGCAGTTGATAGACTCAATAATTCCTCTGTAGAACTGGATCAGCAGCTCCTTGGGCAGTTTGAGCTTTCTGAGTTGGTGCAGAAAGAACATCCTTTGTTGTGCTTTTTTGATGACGTTTTTGATGTTGGGTGTCCATTTTAGGTCGTAAGATATGGTAGAACCTAGAAAATTGAAGATCTCTGCTGTTGATACTATGTTGCCTGGTTTTGTGAGAGGTGGAAGTATGGAAGGATTTCTCCTAAAGTCTACCACCATGTCTACATTTTTTAGTGTGTTTGTTCCAGTCGCACCACAAGGCTAGTTGTTCAACCTCCCATCTGTATGCAGATTCATCATTGTCTCGAATGAAACCGATCACTGTTGTGTCATCTGCAAACTTCAGTAGTTTAACAGATGGATCGTTTGAGGTGCAGTCATTGGTATAGAGAGAGAAGTGGAGAGAGCACACAGCCTTGGGGAACCCCTGTGCTAATTGTACAGGTATCTGATGTGATTCTGCTTAGCTTCACCTGCTGCTTCCTGTCTGTTAGGAAGCTTATGATCCATGTACAAGTGTGTTCAGGTACCACTAGCTGGTTTAGCTTAGTTAGAAAAATGTCTGGAATGATGGTGTTGAATGCTGAACTAAAGTCTACAAAGAGGACCCTTGCGTAGGTCTCTGGAGATTCAAGATGTTGTAGGATGTAGTGCAGAGCCATATTAACAGCATCATCTGTTGATCTATTTGCTTGGTATGCAAATTGCAGTGGGTCTAACAGTGGATCCATAATGGTTTTCAAGTGAGACAACACTAGCCTTTCAAAGGTTTTCATAACTACAGATGTTAGAGATCTAATCTGTACTCATTCAATTCCTTGATGCTGGGCTTCTTTGGCACTGGGATGATAGTAGAGTGTTGGAAGCAAGAAGGAACATAGCACATCTCTAGTGATTTATTGAAGATACGGGTGAAGATGGGGGCCAATTGATTATCACAGACTTTTAGACAAGAAGGACTTACCTTGTCTGGGCCTGGAGCTTTTCCTGGCTTTTGTCTGTGAAATAGGTCTTGCACTTCCTTTTCTGTAATCACTAGGGGTTGTGAACCCACTGGGTTGTAGGAGGTTTGGCTGTTGTTAGTGTGTCTGAGATGGGGGTTGTGGAGATAGGTAGCTATAGTTTCCTTTCAAACCAGCTGTAAGGATTGCCTCTCCCTCTAACTTAAGAAGGTTAAGACTCTTGAAATGGAGTATTTCAAAAAGAACCTTTTATTTAGCAGAAGTGACAGCAATGGATTCAAAGCAACGTCTGAATACCCTTAGGCAAGACAAGTAGGATTAAAGCAGTAGAGACCCCTCCCTTTAGCCAGAATGCAAATTTTAGCCAAAACACGTGTGAAGATGTTTTCTTTACCAGCTGCCCTGAGAACTGGATAAGCATACATTCCCATTGCTATCCTCCATTATCCTTTAAAGCAGGGGTCACCAAAGCTTCAGACCTCAGGAACCACTAAATTCATAATTTTAAATTCCATGGACCACTAATATGATTTGCCTAATGACCGGGTGGGTGGGCGTGTCTAGGTGGTCATCTGACTGGGTGGGCAGGGCCAACTCGATGTCACTCACATCGAGGGGCATCCCACAAGCTTCTACTCAGCCCCTCCTCGCTTCCCCATCCAGGCTCCTTAGGGTCCCAACAGGAAGCAGTTGTTGGAGCTAAGCAGCAATCACAAGAAAGAGTGACTGAGGAGGCTCAATAGAAGCACCTCACTGAGGACTACAAGCATAGGCTTTCCAAGCAGAGGGAAGACCTACGGGAGTGCAAGGCCAGATACCGGCACTTGGAGGCTCAGCGGGCTGAGATAGTCAGACAGTTCCAGGCCATATGCAGTCCCACTGAAACAAGACCCTCCGGCTCTTTGCCACTAGCACTTCCCTCCAGCCTTTGCCCAAAACCCCACACGAGGAGGCTGAAGCAGACCCCAAGTCAGAATTTCTGTCCCCCTCCAACCCACACAAAAAGATGCTGAAGGGGGAAGACCCTCTGCAGCAACACAAATATTGATTGCATGTATCCGGCCCAGGGGCCGTAGTTTGAGGACCCCTGATTTAGTGCAATATAAAAAATGCAAATAATTTTTCTGTGAACCACCAACATTTTTTCACGGACCAGCAGTTGGTGACTGCTGCTTTAAAGTGAAATAGCCCACATGGCTGTCATAAACATTCCCCAAAGGTAAGAAGATCTCAGGGCACTTCAGCACCAGGATATAGATTGTATAATATCTGTTGACACAGTCAGTGTTAATAAATCGAATCCAGGGCCCTCCCTTCTCCCAACTGAATGGCAGTATCACTTTTAGGGATATGACATACTGCCTTTCTTAGTAGAATAAAGGGTCCACCTGTGAAAAGATATAAACAAAAAATTCATGATAGTATATTGACAAGATTTGTTAGAGTATTGGGAGTGAAATTTTCTCAGTAAAGTAGGAGCCCTAACACAGTGTTTAGCGACTCATTCATTTTGAGATGAGGGTAAATGTTTCCAAGCAACTAAGTATTGGATTTTCCCTCTGTGGATCCTAGAGTCAAGGATTTCCTTGATTTCAAAGTGTTGTTCAGCTTCAATCATGTTGGGAACAGGTGGTGTAGATGCAGATGGTCTGAGGGATGAGATTATCTCTTGTTTGAGTAAACTAATATGAAATACTGGGTGGACTTGCCTGAGTGTGTTTGGAAGGAGTAGTTCAACTGTTACTGGATTGATGACCCTACTGATAGGGAAAGGTTCAATGAAATTTGGCCCTAGTTTCTTTGATGGCTGTAACGATTTCAGGAATGTTGTAGATAAGTATACTCTATCTCCAATATGGAAAGGTTTGGGTTCCATCCTTTTCTTGTCAGCTCGAGTTTTAAAAGCCTCTCTAGCTTCCCTTAAGGCTAATCTAGCTACTGGCCATGTGTTTTGCAAATTATCCACCCATACCTTAAGTGCAGGGATGGTTGGTCCTTTTGTGGGTAGTTCAGGCATGGGGCTGAAATCCTGGCCTGTTGCTACTCTAAAAGGGGTAAAACCAGTACTTGAGTGTACGGAGTTATTAAATGCAACTTCAGCAAAAGGTAAAAGTTTGGTCCAGTTATTCTGTTGAAAATTAATAAAACATCTTAAATATTGTTTTAGCACCGAGTTCATCCTCTCACAATTTCCATTAGTACACGTGATGCGATGAGCTCAACCCCTGGGCAGTGCCAAGTAAGTCCAAAAATGCCCTCCAAAATTTGGAGGTGACTTGAACCCCTCTGTCAGAGATGATCCTTTGTGGAGCTCCATGAAACTGATAATGTGTATTAGGAATAATTTGGCTAAACTTTTAACAGTTGAGATCTTTTGGCAAGGTATAAAATGTGCCTCTTTTGAAAACAGGTCTGTCATGACCCAAATGACAGTATTTCCCACACTGTCTGGAAGTTCTACAATAAAATCCATAGCAATTCCTCTCCATGGCACCGAAAGTTCAGCTACTTTCTGTAAGAATCCTAGGGTTTTCCCTGACATCTTTTTGCTGCTGCACAAATGGGGCAGCTAGCTATATAGCTTCCTATGTCCTTTTTTAGTGATGGCCACAAAAATTATCTTTTAATTAGGTGTAAAGTTTTCACAAAACCAAAATCCAGCTATTTGGAGTCATGGCCCCTTGCCATTAAGCATAGTCTTTGACTGGCTGGAACATACAACTTCCCTCCCACCCAAGCCAAGTCCTCTTTTTTTTTTTTTATTTGCATTTATATCCCGCCCTTCTCCGAAGACTCAGGGCGGCTTACACTATGTTAAGCAATTCATCAGACAGCTGGATTTGTGGTTCAAAAACCATTCATCGATGGCCAATGCTTGTTTAAAAGTTTGGGTGGTGTCATTGTCCGTCAATGTTTTTTGTTTTGCCTGAAATCTGGTGATTACTTTAGCGGCGAGTTGATTGTTTTGTACTATGGGTTTGATTATGTCTGACTTCGCACTATTGTATTGCGATTTTCTGGATAGCACTTCTGCCAGAAAGTTCTTTTCTCCCAGGGAGGTATTTGAGAGAACAATCAAACCGTTTAAAGTACTGAGCCCATCATACTTGTTTCAGGGAGAGTTTCCTTGGGGTCTTCAGGGCTTCTAATTTTTTATGATCAGTCCAGACTTCAAAAGGGATCTTACTCCCCTCTAGGAAATCCTTCCAGGTTAAAAGTGCCCAATGAACTACATAAGACTCTTTCTCCCAAATGGCCCACCTTTGCTCAGTCTCATTCAACATTTTGGATGTGAAAGTGCATGGTTGTAGCTGGTCTTGCTCATTTTTCTGAAGCAGGACTGCTCTTTTTGCCACATTGCTGGCATCTGCTTGTATGACGAATGGTTTCTCCTTGTCCAGGTGTTTTAGAATTGGTTCTGTTGAGAACAGCAACGTAACTTTTTCAAATGCAGCTTGGCATTCCATTGTCCAGTTCAAAGGCTGCTTCAGTTTAAGGTTGCCTTCCCCCTTCATTTTTAAGAGCTTGATAATGGGGAGGGCAATCTGAGTGAAAGTGGGAATAAACTGACAGTAAAAGTTGGTGAAACCCAGGAAGTTTTGTAGCTGTTTACGTGTGCGTGGTGGTTCCCAATCAAGTACAGCCTGCACTTTTTGAGGGTCCATTTCTACACCTTGGTGTGAAATGCAGTACCCTCCTTAATTCTGACACAGTAATAAGCCTCCCTTAAGTCCAAAAAAATTTCTCTTTAGCGAGGTGTGGTAGCATATCTTTCATAAGGGGGAGGAGGTACATGATCTCCACACTGATTGTATTTAAGTTTCTAAAATCAACACAAAGATGTTTTTTTTTTCTCTAAATAACATTGGAGCTGTGATTTTTGGTCGGGCTGGCTCGATAAAACCCCTTGCTAAGTTTTTCTCAATAAATGTTTTCAGTTCTTCTAGTTCCCTCAGAGACATGCTGTACATCTTGGGTTTAGGAAGTTTAGTGCCGGGTAAGATTTCTATCACACAGTCAGTGGTGCAGTGGGGAGAGAGCTCGAGGCTTTTTCGCTAAAAACTTCAGCCAAATCCTTGTATTCTATGGGTATGCTCTCAGTTGGCGTGGCGTGACCAGGCATGGATGTTTCTCAGTGCTCTACCCCTCAATTTCTTTATGTGGATTCTCAGCAAAAGTCACATGCATCTGAAATTTTGGGGTTCCATTTTTTCAGCCATGCAAGGCCCAAGACTAACGGCCATTCCATGCCAGGTGCCACTATAAATGTAAGTATTTCCTCATGGCTCCCATGAAGAATGTAGAGGCTCAGTGGCAAAAGAAGCTGGCTCCGCCCCCTGCTATTGACCCATCTAGTTGGCAGAAAGTGATGGGCTGATCAAACAGCAGGTGCACCCTGAGTCCACTAAAGCAGAGATATTTATCACCCTGTCCCAGTTTGGGATAAATAGTCTTAAGGGGAGAGTAGGCAGTTTAATTGATTTGCTTACCAGTGGTTCATCTTCTGGGTCACTTCCGAATGAGTGTGATTCCTCCTGCTGAGATGTCGGAGTTTCCTCCCCAAAGAGGGGGAGATGGAAATTCTATGATCTCCCTGCTCTTCAGGGCAGTCTCCTTCCTGCACTGGCCAGGTTTTGCATGTTTCCCCCCCCCCCCGGCAGGCATTCTGGTTTCTGGGTAAGTGTTTGCGAACAACACGCTGGAGCTGTGCCCCCCCTTTCTACACTTGAAACAGGCTAAGGATTTCAGGGAAAATGCGGTTTGTGGTTTGAGGGGCTCTTACTTCCATTGGGGTGGGGATTTCTTCCACACTCACCCCGCTCAGTACTGGTTTCTGGCCATATCAATCTCAGCTTCTTCGGTGGTGAGGTACCACTCATGTATGTGATTCAATGTGCCTTGGGCCATGCAGGCATTGTATAGATCATCACTCAGCCCATCCTTGAAATAGCTCACCAAAATATCCTCTGGCCAGTTCACACGACACGCAAGGTCCCAGAATTCTTCAGTATAGTCTCTACTGCCTGCCACCCCTGCTTCACCACCTTAATGCGGTTGCATGCTTTGTGATCTGTGAGGGTGTCCTCAAACTGTCATCGCAGGGCCATCATGAAATGGTCGAAGTCCCACAGTTCTAGTGCATCAGCATTATGCAGGGTCACCATTCATTTGGCAGTGGCTCCCTCCAGGGCTAGGGTAACAACTCGCACTAAGTATAGGTATGGGTTTGGAAATGATACCCATACTCTTGCGTATGGGGGAGTACGTGTGCCACAAAGAATCCTAATTGTTGCAAATCCCCATCAAACTTCACTCCAAGGGAGGGAGTTTTTCTTTCCAGTTGCAGGGCTCGGGGCTGGTTGGGAATGGGCGCCAGTGTGCATGCTGCCTGAAGGGAAGGGTTTGCTGGGTCTTCTACCACTGCTGCTGTGCCATTTGTTTGATTGATAGGCTCCAGAAGGGGGGGTGCCTCCCCTGGCATCATCCATGACTGCTGCCCTTTCAGTGCTCCTTGGTTGTCGTCCTGGCTCCCCTTTGATGCTGAGATTTTCCAAAGTTTCCATCACCAATTGGATTATATGCCTCTTCAGATGATTCCCCCCTCAGTGGTGCTTTGGTTAGTTCCTCCTGGTCAGCGAGGGCTTCTAGCTCCAGTTTCCACCCCGATTTTCAGTTGCCATGGCTGAGGGTGACTCCTCTGGTTCTCTCATCCCAGCTATCTTTCTTCCCAATCCCAACTGACCAGCGGGACTTTTTGGGATTCTTCAGGGTTACCTCATCCTCTTTGATGGATCTGGCATCTGGCTGGGTGATGGTTGATGTCTCCCCCTAGCATTTAGCTTCTCCCTATTCCCTGTTTTGTTTGAACATGATTTGCAAGGTCCCCTCAGTAGAACGAAGATTGCTTCTCTGTATTGACCATTTTGCAGATGTTGCTTTCTGTAAGGATTGCCTCTCCCTCTAATTTAAGAAAGTTAAGACTCTTGAAATGGAGTATTTCAAAAGGAACCTTTTATTTAGCAGAAGTGACAGCAATGGATTCAAAGCAATGGATTCTGAATACCCTTAGGCAAGACAAGTAGGATTAAAGCAGTAGAGACCCCTCCCTTTAGCCAGAATGCAGATTTTAGCCAATACACAAGAAGATGTTTTCTTTACCAGCTGCCCTGAGAACTGGATAAGTATGCATTCCCATTGCTATCCTCCATTATCCTTTAAGGTGAAACAGCCCACATGGCCGTCATAAACATTCCCCAAAGGTAAGGAGATCTCAGGATGCTTCGGAACCAGGATATAGGTTGTAAAATATCTGTTGTCACAGGCAATGCTAATAAATCAAATTCAGCCCCCCGCCTTCTCCCAATTGAATGACAGTATCACTTTTAGGGATGTGATACCTGCAGTAAAACACATTCAGGTCATCTGCCAGTTGTTGATTTCCTTCAGCCTGGGAAGGATGTTTGCCATAACCAGTGATATTTTTAAGAGTTTTCCACATGTTTGCTGGTTCATTTGTTGAGAACTTTTCTTTGCTGCTCTGATCTCCCTTGTTAATACATTTCTGATCTGATTGTACAGCATTTTATCACCTTTTCTTTAGGCTTCCTCTTTGGAACAACGTAGCTGCTTAAGTTTAGCTGTGAACCAAGGTTTGTTGTTACTGTATATTCGCAAGTTCCTGGTCGGTACACATAGGTCTTTACAGAAGCAGACATATGATGTTACTGTATCTATGGGTTCATCTAAATCTGCAGAGGTACTTTCAAAAACATTCCAATCAGTGCAGTCAAGGCAGGCCTGTAGCTTTAACTTTGCCTCCTCCTGATTTAACTTTGCCTCTTCACTGATTTAATTGTTAGTTTTGTGGTTTTAAGTCTTTGCCTGTAAGCAGGTACAAGGTGAATCATGGAGTGATCAGAGTGTCCCACAGCTGCTCATGGTAAGGACCGATAAGCATCTTTTAGTGTTGTGTAGCAACACTAAAGTATTCTTGCTTCTAGTGGGACAATTGACATGCTGAAAGTATTTTGATAGCTCTTTCCTTAAGTTTGCTTTGTTTAGCTCTCCCATAATTGCCAGTGAATCAGGTTATTTGGCTTCAGCCTCCATAATCTGGTCAGCTAGAGTTCGTAATGCCTTGTTTACACAGGCTTGTGGGGGGACATTAACAGCAATTAGTAGAAATGAGGAGAACTTGCATGGACAGTAAAATGGTTTACGGTTGATAAGTGAAGACTCTAAGTTTTCATCACAGAATTTATATATTATAGTTATATCCTGAGACCAGCTGTTGTTGATAAATATGCATAAGCCTCCTTCTTTTTACCTTATGGTTCTGTAATTCTGTCTGCTCTATGTATCTGAAACCCTGGAATTTGCAAGCTGTTGTCATCAATATCATCATGTAACCAGGTTTCAATAAAGCATAGGGCAGCTGCGCTGTGAAATCAGAGTTGCATCTGTTTAAAAGGAGTATTTCATCCATCTTGTTAGCAAGTGAATGTAAATTTGTCAGGAAGATTGAAGGCAGAGCAGTTCTATTTCCCCTATTCCTTAGCTTGTTTAAAATTCCCACCCTTTTCCCTCGTCTCCGTTTCCTCAGTTTGGTTTTCTTGGTAATCCATAGCTCTGGGAAAATTGCTTCTTCCTGTGTTAGAATCTCCTCCACATTTGTAAGGGGGGGTGTGAGATCACAGAAAACTGCTCCTTAAAAAAACTTTGCTTAATTCTTAGCAGATGATCTTGTGAGTAAGAAATCCGTAGTGAGTCGCAGAAAATAATTAAAAATAAAGAAACCATTAGAGAGCATTTCATTGAGGCAGCCTTCAGTGATGCCATCCACTGAAATTAATAAAACGGGAAGAAAAGTACAAGAAAAATAAGCATACATGAAATTGTCACATCCCAAAACTAAGTTGACAGAGTAAATTCGGTTGGTAAGCCTGCATTCTGAATGAAATATTGCTAAATGTGATATTAAACCCAAGGAAATTGCTGTGATTAAATTTGTCATTTGTCTTATTTAGTTTGGATTTTTGAGTGAAATAAATTAAGTGGAAATGGAGTTTGTACAATTGCTTATCACTGAGATTTACTATTGAATCTTGTTTGCCTAGCACTGCATTTCCCCTTTCTTTATCTTACAACTTTCTAGTGTTAAGTTACTCACAATTGATGTTCTGCCTATTTTGGGGAATCTTGGGGAAAAAATATTGTTATCTAGCTTTTAAAATGTTTGCTTCACTTTTACCATTTCACAAATCCACATAATTTGAGCAAAGCTAAAGATGTTTTAAAGGACACGGTGACTCAGTGGCTAAGACACTGATCTTGTCAATTGAAAGGTCGGCAGTTCAACGGTTCGAATCCCTAGTACCGCGTAATGGGGTGAGCTCCCGTTACTTGTCCCAGCTTCTGCCAACCTAGCAGCTCGAAAGTGCGTAAAAATGCAAGTAGAAAAAATAGGGACCACCTTTGTGGGAAGGTAATAGCATTCCGTGTGCCTTTGGCATTTAGTTATGCCAGCCACATGACCACGGAGACGTCTTCGGCCAGCACTGGCTCTTTGGCTTTGAAACGGAGATGAGCACCGCCCCCTAGAGTCAGGAACCACTAGCACATATGTGTGAGTGGAACCTTTACCTTTACCTTTAAAGATGTTTTCCATTTCTTGTCCAATATGGGAAGTTTTTAAGCTAGAAACATTAACTATACCAGTGCGGATAATAAAACTTTGTTAAAAAAAAAAAAAGGATTCTCCTAATTTTGGATTTATGTTGCCAATATTAACTGTGAGTAATCAGTTCCCATTGCAGATAATAATAGTAACTTAAGTGAAATGCTGTCAAAGAATGCAACTATAAAACTAAAAACCTGAATATTAACTCAATCCTGTTGGTTTCATTAGTCTATTTTAATTATGAGCAGTTATTGTATTAATTAGCACAAGTTTTACAGAAATGCAAGGTTGCCCTTGCCTATGATTCTTGTTAAGCTTGATAAATTTTACTGTGGTGGGATGGATGTGGATACACACTTTAAAAACACACAAACAGATATTTCTTGGTACTTGTGGAGCTTGGACTTAATTTCAAAATAAAATTATTTGCATACTTGAAGGAATAATAAAGAATTGGTCATGTGCCCAAATCTGGGATAAAGATATTGGTTTCAGTCCACTGCAGATATTATAGCTGTTTCACCAAATTCTTAAGTAAACTCTCACAGAGGAGAAATTGTCTTACAGGAGCTTTGCCTTTACTCAAGATTTTGCCATGTGTGTAACTCACTCAAAAAAATTATTCTTTGAAAAGCCAGATCATCAATTGACTGAAATTTTCATCAATTGTCTTAACTGCAAAATAGATTAATTAAAAATATTTACCCTATAAGATTATGGGAGTGGAGGCTGTGAGATCTGAAATGTCTTCTCCCTTGCTCATCTATGTTTCTACAATTTTAAAACTTGTTCATTTTAGTTTACTAAATAATAAAAGTATTTTGTATTGTATTCTAAAATAATAAATGTGCATTTCCTATGTATTTTTACCTTCATTATACTCAATGACAATAACTGCCAATATCTTATTCAATGTAGTAGTTCTACACACTTAAATTATCTAAAATTACTGCAAAATCAAGGATATATATAACCATGATGGATGACTATAACTCAGTATCAGAGGATACACTCAGAAAACAAATGCTCTAGATCAGGGGTGAAATGCTCCTCGCCTGATTAGGTAGCGATGGCAGCTGCTGGTTTAGAGGACTGGTAGCAAAAATCCCTGGCCCTGCCCACCCTGCCTCTGCTGAGCCGCACCATCAACAGAGGTGTTTTTTTTTCGTTTAAAAGTTTTTCTTCAGCCGAAAACATGCCTTTAAAAGTAAAAAAAAAAACCCTCTGATGATCACAGGGCTGAGCAGAGATCCTCAAAACCCTTTAAAGGTTGTTTTTTTTTAAAAAAAAACCTCTTCAGCTGAAGGGGGGAAAAAACAAGAAAAAAACACAAGGTTTTAAAAGCCTCCTCTGAGGATCCCAGAGAAGTTTCCTGATCCTCACTGGCTTTTAAACTCACTTTTTAACAGCCCCCACTTACAAGAGCCCTCACCCATGCCCAGCCAATTCCCCCTCCTCACTTACCTATAATTACTGCTCCTTTGCGGCTGCAATGGCATGCTTTTCTTCAGCTACTGAAGAAAAAAAAAGCTTGCTTTGACTTCCTGCTTTGCTGGCTGACGAACTCTGGGATTTGAAGTCCACAATAAAATAAAATAAAATAATAAAATAAAATAAAATATTTGTGCAGCTTTCTGAGATTTGGTGTGTTTCTGTAACTACACAAACACACAAAATCTCAGAAAGCTCTATCTGGCATTTTGTGTGTGTGTGTGTGTGTGTGTGTGTGAGTTGTGTATGTGTAAAGTGTGAAAGTTGGTTTTTGAGTTTTTTGTGGCTGTGTGAAGTGTGAAGTGCAGCTGCTTTTACACTGTGTGTGAGTCAGTTGTGTTGTGTTGTGTGTGTGTAAAATGTGAAAATTGGTTTTTGATACCTCTTATTGTTTTTTATACTTTGTTTATTATTTTTATTATTTATTGTTATTGGCCATGCCCACCCAGTCATCTGACCAAGCCACACCCACCAATTAAGCCACGCCCACAGAACCGGTAGGGAAAATTTTTAGATTTCACCCCTGCTCTTAGATTTAACCCTTTTTATCTTCAAGCAGAGAAGATCCTGGTTAAAAACATGTATAAGCTAATCTTCTCCACTGGACTCTAATTACAATCACACGCATCAGTATGGCCACTAGCTGGAAAAAATGGAAGTATAATCCAATTCCACGTATGCAAAGACTGGTCATGACTAAGTTTGGTGTGCTCAGCTAGATGATTTGAGTAAAAATTAGTAGCTCAAACTGTTATTGGCTAGTCAGCATCTAGCCAATATTCACTGGGCTTGTAAACTCAAGCATGGTCAATTGTGATTATTAGAAAAGTGGGAAATAATGATTGTAGACTAGATAATTTTAAAAAAACCGCAAATCATGTTCTCTATCTGCCAGGAACCTCCTTAAAACACATTCATGAATTCACCAGATTGTAAATTCAATTAGCATTTTTCTCCCGATAGAAGTTTCTAGAATTGAATCTCTGGAAATTTTAAGGGTATCTAGCTTATGGGCTGGGCAGGTCTCACACAAAACTCTGCCCTATATTGATTGGCTGCAAAAACTCGGACAATCACTGGATGGCAGGAAAGCGACACAGAAAAGTTCCTTTGCTGCCATCTGCTTGCCGTTCAGTACTTTCTGTTTATGTAGCCCAGAAATAGAAGCCTTAGCTTTATGGCAATCCAACTGGCGACACAGGCTGAACAGCGGTTACTGTCGGAGGGTACAAGGGAACATGCTGACAAAACTGTCTGCCTGTTTTGGGCCCTGGGTTCGGACTTCCTAATAGGGGTAAAGCTCCTCTGGCGCCATCCTTCAAACCCTCCGATAATAATGATTAAACAACACAGTCAATGGAAAGGAAGAAGGTGGGAGAAGGGAGGAAATAGGCGCTCCCCCAAGCCGACATCGCGCCTACCCTTGTCAACAAGCCAGACAAGAACTCCGAACGCTCCTGCGGCTGTGCGACCAAAAGAAATGCTCCCCTCTCCCCTCTCAATACAATGAAAATCAAGGGCTTCCGGGTGGAACTGAGCTTGCAATCGTAAGGACATGAATTAGAATTTGTGGGAGGGGGCGGCATTTTGGGGCTATGCCCAAAGGATTTTATTTCAAAGAATAAGAAGGGGAAAGAAGCCGATATTCCCCCAGTACTTTTCCCCTACAAATGAAGAAGCTGTGTCAGATTTAAACAGAAATCAAGGGCACAAAGCTCCATTTTTCCACCCCCAAATCCTTTACACTGCGACAGTTAAAAAAAAAAGGCTTGTCGCCTGACTTCCGATCGAGAACAACCAAAAATTATGACAGCTGCTTTGCGTGAGAATAAACGTTTCGGCGATCTCGCCTTTGCTAGACTCAGGACCTCTTGCTTTAACCACCCTGTTATCGCCTTGGGATAGATTTAGGGTATGGACGCCCTTTGAAATGCTATTGTTGGTCCGTGTGTCTTAAAAATTTTATCGAGCCCTTTGCTCCTTCCTTCAGACCTGTAAATATTAAATGTGGGAGGAACATGCAACTACCCATGTTAGTGAACTAGCGGCCTTTAAAAAGAAAACCTCTTTTCTTTTTAGTTTTCTTTTCTTCTTGTAGTAGAAGTTGCTACAAATTATCATTTTCCCTTCATAATCTTGCTTTTCGCAACCTCGTGGCTTTCAGAAACATTGGGTTGTAAATTTCATCAATTCTCAACTGAGATTGGCTAGATGGGTTGACAGTTCAATTTGACAAAAGCAAATATTTTGCTTCCACATAACTATAGCATTGGTTGCACCTTCCTTAAAAATATACAGGCCATCAAAATGGAAACTTTGCTCTTCAAATTAGATTGGTGAAAAGCAATCAGTCTGATGGGGAAGGATTTGAGAATATGTAGAGAAGCAGGCTCAACTTACATTATCCTTGAACTAGTAGAATAAAACATAGTGAAAAATAAATGAGAAAATTTTCTCCAAATGCACATGTAGTAACAGTTGCTCTCTTCCTGAGATGGCAACCATTGCATCAGCAAGGATAGAGAAGCCAATCATGTTGTTGGCTGCTCAAATATCAGATCCTGAACCACCTGCTTGAGGATCCCAAAGCTCCATGTGGATTAATATATATATATATATATATATATTGGCCAATGCAACATTAATTCCAAACTCAAAAAGGATCAAATCATTTCCAGAGGGATCCATGCCACAAGCTTCACATGAAATGATGGTGGCCAAGATGAATCAAAGCTTTTATAGTTCTTGGCAACCTGTAATTATATATTGCTGTCAAGATAATGTTTTGTTCAGGATTTCTAATATAGCCCCTCATTTAAAAGATGGCTCCCCTAAAACAATTTGCAGGACAGTGTCTTCCTCATAGGCTGCAGTGCAGAACTCAGTAAGTAAATTTGAAAAAAGCCATCCAGGAGCCAAGCAGGGCGAAGCCATTCAAAAATCAATTCAGAAGCCAGCTATTATTAACTCCTCCAAAATCAGGTATAAATTAGTGGTAAAAATTGCACATATACAAATTCACAAACTAACACAAACAACACACAAATTCAGCCATTGGAAAATGAAGACAATTCCCCTCTCCTTTCCCCTCCCCATCTTCTCTCCTATCCCAAAGAATAAGACAAAGAAACCCATTAGGAGATTTGAATTTAATTCCATGCCAGCAAACCTGGAAAAAGAATCAAAAAAGTAACTTGGGAAATTGAAAGTGGGGGAAGTAAGATATTCAGGAAGGAATCATCCTGAACTGTTCCTTATGAGTAGTGAATTTAAAAAACTGTCCCATGCAACCATACCCTACCCATTTCTCACCCCAACAGAACAGGTTCCAAGTCTGGGGGGAAAACAAATACAAACAATGTAGGATTTCAAACCAGAGGAAGCAAACCACACAAAAAGCCACCTCCCCTCACTTTTTTTCCTTTCAAAAACAAGCTAGGCAAGTGAATTTGGAAGAAAAAAAACCCCCAAAGACTGCAGAGTTCCCACCTTCAACTTCCTAGGCTGGCTTTTTTGGCTGACAAGAGTCCCAGGAATTAGCAAAGTGTTATTCTGTGCAGAAGCTTTTAGCACATAACTGCCACAATCTAATTGTCAGCCTTCAAGTCTTAATCAAGTTTTTTTCCTTTTCCCATCATAGGATTTACATTTACATAACATGCTTAATGGGTTTAGCAATGCTTCTCATTTTGATGCAAAGGGAAATGAAATTTGAAATAGGTTGAAAGTGAAGCTGGACAGGATCCTCTATCCACAGCAATCTTACAGAACCAGGGAGTCCGAATCACTTGGAGATTCCAGAGATATACCAGACAAGAGAGCCGCTGAAAAAATCCAATTGAAAGCAATGAAAGCTTTGCTGGAAAGTTACTGCTGCATTGCAATTGGAGAGATTACAGGTCTCTCTCCAGAGAATGAGCAAATATATTTTTGAACATGCATATTTTTCAATAGTTTGACATCCAGGTCTTTGCCCTAAATTGGAGATTTACAGACAGTATAATAAGTGGACCTGGCATATACTCCCACCTCCTTGTAGAAGTCTCCCTTTTCTGGGTGTCAGACAGTTGGCCATGCCTTCCTCCAGCAAGAGACTTTAGCTTCCTCCACAGTGATTGTCATCTTCAAACTATCTCTCAGGATCCTTTGAATACTAAACATGGCAATCCTTCCTTTTGTTTTGCATTATTAATTTAATGGTTAAACAACATCTTCATTTCCATTTATAATAATTTTAACTGTTAACTGTTTAGCTGTTTTAACTGTTAGCCAAATTTTAAAAAACAAAGAAAATCCCCAAAATGAAAGTCCTGTATTTACATTATATGTGTATTGCTTTTCACTGAAATCTTGATTTGAAATAAAACATTTGTTTGCAACTGATAATGTATCCAGATATAAGGGCTGTTTCTCTTCTCTTTCTTTTACAGTACAAGCTTAGGGCAGGAGCAAGATGAAAAGGAGTGAGGGAGCCTAGAAGTAGGCACCCTTGTTTCCCCAGAGTGCTGAGACAGGACAGATTACAGAATTGGAAGATAGAGTGCTAGGAAACCCTAGAAGAGGCAATTTATTTCCAAATGGTGGAAAGAAAAATATTTCAAGGACAGCCTTGTTTTCTTCTGCTAATGAAGTCAGCTGTATCAGCCAACAACTTTTACCATCCCTAGCGGAGCACATTTGAGGATGTGGAAGCTGCTGCCTAATGAAACCTAATGCTGATCATATGCCAATGCTCTTCCTTGTGGGGCAGATTTTCCTTTATGACTGACCAGTTACATTTGCAGCCAAGGGACTGTGGAGGGTAATCTTCGCTCAAATTGCCCTTCTTGGTTGTCCCTCTTTGTATCCTGCTTGAAAAGGTGCTGCAGAAAAAGTTTTGTGAGACTTAGCTCTGTCCTTGTCCTGAAGATGGTTATCCAGGAATCAACAAACAGGTAGGAAGAAATTTCAGTCAGATCCTATCCTCATTTTTTTCTCTCTCCCTGAAGTGTGTCAGCATAATAAATCTACTTTGAATGGATCATTTGGAAAAATCTCACTTAAAGGACACAGAAATCTCAATTTTTATGATCCCTGACCAGTATTGCCTAATACTGGGGCTGATGGAACTTGTCCAGCTACATCTAGTAGAGCTTGGATGAAGTGGGCTTCAGCTCCCAGACTTTCTGTCTAGTATGGAAGGAGAGAAAAATGGAAAATATTTTTCATGTATTTGTTTTTCTGGTCTATAACCATAATAAAGATAGATTGAGTCATGCATTTGCTTAAGTTGCAGAAAAGGAGGAGGTGATTATGATTTGAAGTATTTCACAAAAATATACCTGACCTTTAAAAAAAAATCTCTAACCTTTTTTTAAATTTTTCAAATCCCAAAATTTAACATCTTGACAAGAAAATAGAATCTCAGACACATTAAGCAGATTCCCCTTAATCCTGTTTCTTTGCTTTCATTCTGTGACAAGAAATACCATTAGATACAAAACAGTTATGGTTGACTAAGAGGAGGCAAACTGGATGGTTAATAATAATGAAAAAGGGGGTAAGTATCCAGTCAATAAACCAGATAATCAGATTCTATGAAGTTCAGAATAGTAAAACAGGAAAAACATTTAACAGAGGAAAAGGAGGATCATTATTGCCCCCAATTTTTGCTTCACTTTATATCTCTTCCTTGCTATCCATGTTGTTGTTTTAAATGGGCATCTGGCATTTTTATCTGATTTATTCAGTCTGATCTTTTGTGTTTCCATTGAACCAAAAGCTAATCATGGAACTGTTCTCGGTTTTCATAGCATCCCATGTTAAAGTGACAATTTGTTGTGCTTTATAAGAAATCAAACAATGCCTTGAAGATTGCAGATATATAAAAATATTAATGAAAATGTATAAGGTCAAAACAATTAAGAATTCTGCATAATGTGTAGAGCCAGATGCAAAGATGGGAAAGTGGAAAGCTCAGCAGAGGCAAGCCATTTCAAGTTATACTCAAACTGATATCCAAAATGTTGGATGTTTAGTTAATCATTGCAATATGATCATTTGCTGCCTAGGGATCCTGGGAATCCCCATGTAGTCCAAACATATGGGTAATATTCCAGACTTGGGAATGAAAGGTATCTTTTGCACACCTGTGCAAAATCCAATCCACTCATCCAATCCCACTACTCAGTGGTATTGGATGATCCTGCCCAAAGTGTAATGTTTTTAGAATAGTAAAGGTGGCATTTCCAGCTATTTCTGTCCATGTAATCAGATTAAATGCAAGTCCAGAAACATCTCCATTTGGGTCACAATAATTTGGTGTTTACAGATTTTCACAATATTGATCAGAACTAAACTGCACTGGAAATGTGATTCTTACCCACCAAACTGGGAATACCAAATAACCTGGAGAACTCTTGCCACCCAGATGAATTGATACCTCCAACTAGCTGAGTTGAAGGCATGGACAAGTACAATTTGCTAGACATGTTCAGATTCTGCCATCTTGAGTTTTTCGATAGATTCCGGATGAAATACAAGAGACTAGCTGCTGCAATACTTCCTTAGGGGGCAAGGGTGGCTTTATCCTTGTTTTCCTTTTCCAGGGGTTTGCCTATCTATGTAAGAAAAGTCAGCAATGCCTGAAAGGGGAGTTCTGGAGATCCTGCTTCATTCATGAATACAATTTTTGATGATCTATTTATTAAAGCCAGTAAGGCTGGCATTATTCTGACAAGTGAGTTCTGGCTCTCTTTTGGCTGATGTGCCTTTCATTGTATATAAAGCAGCTGCCTTGTACTATCAAAAATATGACCCACTCATTTCAGTGGATGAGATTTGCAGAATTTAGCACTAGCTAAACAACTATAGGATTTAGCACTGGCTAAACAACAACAACAACTCATCATTGGTGGGGTCGCACCTCTATAATGTGATTTAGCAGGTTTTGATTTAATGTCCTGGTTAAAGTCAGTCATTGTATTTCACTCAGCCATCACTCAGGTTTCACTCAGGTTTAGGGCTTATCTAAACCTAGTGTGATCTCATCCTAGTCAAATGTTTAGTAAACAAATCAGGGTTAAAGGAAATAATTGGTTACATTGATGTGTGAACACAGTCCATGGCTTTGTCATAAAACACACCCTTCATGTTTAAATGAATATTACTTTAAAAACTGCTTTAACTGAAATAGATTCATCCAGGCTATTGATGGAAGCCAGTGTCCCTAGGAGTACTCAGGTATATCGAGTCACCAAAAAATTTATAGTTTGCAAGGGTGGGTTTTTCTTACTGATGACTCCCAAAATCTCTAAATTTTCTTGCTAGATCTTTCAATCCAAGTACTTGAGTTTGGGCATACTGGAAGTATCACTTTGAGGGAGTGATTCTTGTGGAAGTCAAAACAGCAGAGATTTAAGACCAACGGTTTTTTATTCAGAATTCTGCCTGAAATTGGCTCTCTGGTGTGCAAAACCTGGCCACTGAGCTTGGTTGTTTTCTTGCAGATGTTTCATTTGCTGGAAACTGCAAATTCTTCCAAAGAGAAAGATAGAACCAGTCAATTTCAGTCCCCGTCTCCTTTTCTATCTTCCAAGGGCTAAAGACAGTGGTGAAATCCAAATTTTTTTACTACCGGTTCTGTGGGCATGGCTTGGTGGCCGTGGCAGTGAAAGGATATTGCAAAATCCCCATTCCCTCCCCACTCCTGTGGGAAGGATGTTGCAAAATCTCCATTCCCACTCCACTCTTGGGCCAGCCAGAGATGATATTTGCTGGTTCTCCAAACTACTCAGAATTTTGGCTACTGGTTCTGTAAGAACTTGTAAGAACCTGCTGGATTTCACCCCTGGCTAAAGACCTGTTATGGAAGATGGAAAGATTTCGAGCACTCAGCTTGTGGCTGAAGTCCCATTAAAAGTGCTGTTTTAGGAAGTAGTCTTCATAACCCTTTAATGCTGAATTACTTAGTAATTTAGGGCAAGACTAGCTAATTCTTGCCTTGAAAAGTCAGACTGAGAACCTCCATAGTCATTTCTCAATCACTCAGGTCATAGTCGTCCCAAAGGTATTTTCAAAAGGCAGTTAGACATTCTTGGGTTTTTCCTTGAAACGGTTTCTCTTTTCGTCCAAAGAAGTGACCTGAAGAAGCTTCTTGGGTGAGAAGCAAAACATTTTCAAGGAAAGAAAAACAAAGTCCAATTGCATTTTGAAAACCATCTTTGGAAATACGAAGAGGGGAGGACAGATGCGTATCAGTTGCAAACACAGTTTTAAATCCTTTGAATTAAGCATGAAGCTTAATTGCTGCGTGGACCCCTATAGCAAAAAGAAACTCGGAGAGCTGCAGCCCATCGGTTTTTCGGGGCAAAAGAAAGTTGTCTACGTTTCCCAGATATTGTACATTCCGCAATTCAGGAAGGCAGGAGCGCTGCTATTCGTTAAAGGTGGCGCAGGGAAAGGGCATTTGAAAGAAAAGAGAGGACACTTTCATTTCTTCCGCTGCAAAGCGTCGGGCTCATTAACGAGAGAAGCATTCGACTCAGTTAGCAAGAGACTCAAAGTTAGCATAGGGAGAACCCAAGCAGAGGAATTATCTCGGTAACCCTTGTACTTTCAAGCAACGCCGTAATTCTAAACCAGGCAGAGGACCGACCCCACCGAAATTTATGGAAGGGGAATCCATTGGCTGGACTCTAACTCACGATTAAGTCAACTATTGTTTACTCGGTTCATTTTCTGCGTTTGTAAAAAATACCGGGCCTTTGTAACATATCGATGGTAAAAATAGTGGTGTGTTAATTTCAGATTCAGGGTATCATGAATTCTTTCCAAACCGCATGCACACGATTCCCTTACAATTTAAAGGGCATTTTTCTGCTCTCTCCTTGAAAGCAAGTCTGCCGAATTAGGTTGCTAATTCGAATAAATGTGCAAAGGGTTGCAATTGAAACAACTTGGAACCTAGGACTGGAATTATCTACAACTTTGAAAGTTAAAATGATACCAAGATGGTTTATTTTTTAAAAAAAATTATATTAGTTATATACTTTTAGCTATCTTAGAAATCGCAAAAATATCTTCAAGAAATTGATTTAGGAATAAGAATCTTCTGTAAAATGAAAATCCATAAAGTGCCTGGTAGTGCAGCAGAAAAATCACATTTTATTTACTATAGTTTCTTTCCAGAACTTGTGTGCTAATCATCCAAGAAGCCTGATTTTGTTTTATGAGATCATTAAAAATAAAAAAGATGGTGAGGAACAACAATCTTCCAACAATCACTCCTTGCATTTTTTCCCTTATTAAATGAAAACTATAATTCAATTGTACCTTAAATATTATTTCTGAGTGTTCGGGGTATGATGGCCAAACAGCTGGTGGTGAGGATCCACCAGAAAGACCGGAGTATTTACTGACTCATGCAGGTTCGAGAAATCGTATAATGCTCCTTCCCCCCCAAAAAGAATCTTCTACATGAGACAATTTTTTTCTCATTTGAAGCAAAGTTCTAAACATATTTCAGGAAAAGCTTTCATTCCGATTTGAATAGGAGTTGGGACAAGTTATATATATAGGAGCTGCAGCTAACTTAACCGTAGTTAACTAAGGAACACTAACCAGGACATCTGTTAAGACTGACTTCAGCCTATTCCCCTCCATAACTAGCTTCTTAAAACATATTCATAGTTGTTCTGTTGGCCTAATATGTGCTTTAGTTAGTTCCATAAGCAACGAGTACCATGCGTGTTTGATGCAAAGGGTAGGACAGATAGGAGGAAACCCTCCAAAAATGAGGCCTTCAAACTGAAACCTCAGTTACTTCTTAGGCGGGACTGGGGCATTGTTGATTTCCATGGGAAGAAGATGTATTTTAAATCTTGCCTACGTGATCTCTGCTTTAGAATATCGGGACATAGCAAGAATTATTGAGAAGTTGACACTGACTGCAAACCCCGAGCTCAGATGAGCTTGGTCTGAGCAAGCGGGTGGGGCTACTTTGCATGAAGAAGTTGCTTGCTTAGTCGGTTTGACCGATCCAAAGAGGGCTTACTTCGAAGCAATTCCCAAGTGATAAACGATAGTGATAAATAGATTGCAGTCTCACGGTGTGTGTGTATGTCAATTGTACTTGATTTCCTGCAAAGCAGCTCCGAAAAACCAGATCCATTTCGTGTCTTCAATTGCCCGACTGGGCTGATTCGGGTCCAAAGCATCTTGCTCCACGAACCAGTTTCGTTGCAACCAGAGCCGAGTTGAGAGCGCTCCTGTTCCCTCTCCTTCCCCTCCTCCATCCCATCCACTTTCTCTCTCCTCTGGTGGGATCAGGGAGTCCTGACGTAGCCAGGAGCTGATTGGCTGACAGCCGATAGGATCTAGGCGGCCAACAAATTAAGGCGGAGGAGCTAGGGGCTGCTCCACTGAGTTGTCTCTAGCGCTCATTGCCGCCAACTCGAACCCGTGCTCCGGGTTCAGGGAAAAGATGAGTGCCGCATAACCTGCCCGGTCTCGAGGTTTGTCCCTTCTAGTGCTGCCTTTTCCGTGAGTCGGCTTGGGTCTCCTCCCTTTTGCCTGGGCTGACGCCGGGACCGGTGCAGAAAAAAGGAGGAGCACTCAGAGGTGACCGTGGCTAGGTTTTGCGATTTTAGGCACCGCGGTCTCGGAGTCATGGAGTACACCAGGTCACCTAAACCTCAGCTCTCCTCCCGTGCGAACGCTTTCTCAATTGCAGCGCTCATGTCAAGCGGAAATCCCAAAGAGAAAGAAAGCCCCGAAAACACCCTTAAGCCTCTGGGTAAGTCCAGTTTCGGGATCGCCCGGCGTTCGGAGAGGAAGTGATGTGCGGGGAATTTCTGTGGGATCTAGAGGGGTTTGACTGAGCAGACGGAGGTCAACTGGGTTTGTTTGATAGCTTCGCTTTTAAAGAGGGATGGTCAGAATTTATTCTTTCCTAGGTATGTTTGCAGAGCTAGCGAACCTGTGACTCTGAAATACGACCTTGAATTCACTCTTATTTTACCTAATGATTGAGAATGAGAGGGGATAAAACCGAAGTAGTTCACACAATTTAAAATTTTAGATTCTCCCCCCCCCCCCAAGCAGAATTTTAACGAGTATCTGTTGTTCCTAGCACAAACTTTACTTAGTAACATCCAGGAGATACAGAAAAACTGTATCTGAGGAAAACTGCCCTTTAGAGTGAATTTATTGAATTCATCTGCCCTGGATTTTAAATTGTGCTGTTCATATTTCATATTTAAAGGAAGCATTCAAAGGTGGAGATGTTTGTTTGAGCTTATTAAATCGGAGCAAAGCTTTTACCTTTCAAAACCCAAAACAGAAAAGCCCTTGCGGGTACCCTTCCTAAGAGTCGAACTGGTGGGAAAATAAGCTTTAATTTAAGTGTGGACTCCCAAATCCACAAAATCATCAAGGTTCAGCAGCAGCCAAAGAAAATAGGACAAAAGTCAGTTTTCTTTGTCCACCTTTTTTGAAATTCCTACCTTATAAAATTACCAAAGTTTTGCCCCACTGAGACGTGACTGATTTTTAAAGTGCAAGGATCCACACAGCCTCCTAAGATATAATTGTTGGGCATTCGATAGAAATGTACAAGGCTACAGTAAGGGGGATCGGTGACACATTCCCATTTCTACCACAAACATGATATAATGGCACCCATACTTATCTGGAATACTGGTGATGTGGGAACATAGAATGACACTGAAAGTTCCATTTAAATTAATGGGTCTTGTTTCCAAATATGAAGACACAGGATCAGACCATAATTTGAATAAACAAGATCTGCCCCCAATCAGTGCAGTGACAAGTATCCTTAGTTTCAAGTTGGACTGATTTCCAGATAATTGCTGGAACTCTTTGCGCACTATATTGGTGACAGAGGAATGCAATCACATAGAACGAATCACTGTATTTACCAAAAATCCTGACTGAATTCAAGGGAAATTTTTTTTTACCTAATAAACAATTCTCGATTGGAGCTTTAAATTCACCAGTTAATTGCCAGATCCTTAAGATTTCCATCTGGCAATGTCCCCATGATTTTTAAGAGAAATTGCTATCAGTCCTGAAACGGTGTACAAACTTAAGGGCACCAACGTTTAAAAAATGACGGAAGCTGACTCAGTTGGCGGTATTTTTCACAAACTTTAATAGATCCCAGCCCTGATGGATTTCCTAAAGAAAAGCAAAATTTCCTCCAGTTATTTCCTTTAAACATTTTCTCATAATTTTCTGTTTTGAAAGTTTGCTGATATAGCAGCCTCAACACTTTCTTTACAAACATTGTTGAGCAAAAAAAGAAATGCTTCTCTCTTTTGCTTTGTTAGTTGCCTTCCTAACTACTAGAGAAAATAGTGCATTTTAGAAAAATAAAACACGTTTTTCAAAGAGAAATAGAAAGAAACTCATTCCTATGTTTTATTTATTTAGCGTATGGCAAATACATGGACTTATAATAGTTCAAATGTTAATGTCCAGTCTACCTAGTCATTTGGTCTGTTTAAAAAATCAGACATTGGGCCGGTGTAAGCTCTTGATGGACATTCGGACTTGTGTCTTATGTTAAAAAGCGACCATATAAATGAAACCTCTGTATGGAAAAATTCTTTTAATGAACTTTAGAGAATTAAAAAATGCCCTAAACTGCCTTCTTTTATCTTCTTGGAGATGAAGTTTTAGGAAATGTTTTTTTAGGACAGACAGAAAATAGTTTCTGTGTTTTTAGTTATAAAAGAATTTGATATCTGTCTTTCTCCCGATTGGAGTCCTAGAAATGTGAGTTTCTTCCTTTCCTTTCAGTTTTCAAAAGAAAAATGAAAAAAAACTTCAGACTCGACTGGTAAATATTCATTAGAGCCAAATTACACAGAGATGCTTTAAGATCTACTACTAGACTTCATACAGGAGGACTGGGAAATGAGCTGGGAGAGAGATGGGGATATTCTGCTTTTTTTGTTAAGCCCAAGATTGTCGAAGTCGATTTGACGAACTGTATCCCGTCCCTGTTGATCTCTGTATACGGAGTCCTTTTTTTAGCTGCGAGCTTCCGCTCGTTGAAAGTATTAGGTTCCACACTGTTGTGTTTGGCCTGTTTCCAAATCTGGAATCTGTCCAGGGAATTTTATTCATTCAACAGCATATACCAATTCCGTTGACATCAATGAGATTCTCGCTTGGATCCACCCAAGCTTCTCCTATCCTGTTAAGACAAATTCACCTTCCAGGCTTTGCTACATTTATTTCATCACCATGAAGTAAGTTAGTTGCCACATTTCTCTAAAGGGCAACAAGCGATTTCTGTCCTTTAGATCTGGGCTAAGTGGTTCAGTGGCCCGATCGAATTCTCTCTATTATTATCAGGAGTTCTAACTGCTGAATATTTTCTAGGCGGCACACCCGTGCAGATGCTGACCCAATGCTGCTAGATTTTATTTAAATTTACAATTGCTTGGATTACGTGAGGAAGTTTGTTAGTGTAACTTCTGGGTTAGAAATGGATTTCTGCTTTTCGGATTCCACTGCACACTCAATTAAGAAAGATTTGCAATTAAGGCTGAGGTGCAGGTTTGAGATCAGGAAGGTTCTATTGTTGGTCGAGTTAGGGGTGGGACTGGGGCTTAAGTGAACAATGTTATTTTCGGCCAGGTTAGTCTGGCAGAGTTCCAAAAAAATGAACTCTTTTCCTTTATTACCATTCCTTTATTACCATTCATTTCTTGGACAAGAGAATTATTTTTTGTTTTTGGTAAATAACAGTATGAAAGGAATATAATTTCATGCTGGACTGATTCAGTCCAGCATGAAATTATGACGCTGATTTCAGACTGTCAAAAGTAGGCTAATTCAGCTTTTACGTGGATTTGGCCAATAAGGCAAATTTCAAACACCTGGAATTGTTGTGAACTGTTTATTCCCCAAGAGCCCGGCCCTGGGAAAATCCGGACTCCTGGGGAGTAAACATCCAAAAAGTCCGAAGCGTTTGGGATTGTCTTCAGTCTTAGGGATTCCAAGAAAATCAGTCAGTCCTCGTTAGTCATTGGTCTGTTTAATCGATGCCATAATTTTCTACAAGCCCTTTATAGCGGGCCTAATATTTTGCAGGCACTGGACATTTCCAAACTGCTGTCTGGTGTGCATCTACTTAGGAAAAAGTCACCTCCGCTAAATTTGTAGAGTGCTGAAAGCTGATTGTGATTTCTAGCATCACCCAACCATTGCGATCAGCTGAAGTTGTAAATCACTCATGAGAAAATGCCGAAGATTGTCTTGCACATTTCACTCATTTTTTTTTTCTGATTCCCATGATTGGAAACCAACGCATCTAATGTATTTACTTAACGCGAATCCCATTAGTCCAGGAGCCAGTCCCACTCCCTTCTCCTGCATCTTCTTTTCAGATCCTTGCTGTCCTTGGGGAGATTGGGAGAGATTTCTAGTTTTAAAATAACACTCACCTAATACTAGATGGTTTCTGGAAGCCTTGAGCTAGGTGGACTGCCTTTTGGGTATCTTGATAATTGTTGGAGTGACTGTGTTTTTTGGCTCTCTCCACTCCACCACCACACCTAGTAAACCATCTCCAGAATTGTTTTTCTATTTTTGTCTTTTAATTGAATGTATAGGCTGCCCTTCCTTCAGGGACTGCAAGATTGTCTCTGTTTCCTTTTTATCTTGACAATTCAGAAAATTTGAGCTAAAAACTTCCAGGTCAGTTTCTGGTAGAAATCAGGATTTGAATCTGGTTTCTTTAGACTTGATCCTCCACTTTAACCACTATTTCATACAGCCACATCTTCCTAGTGAAAGGAAAATCAGATCAGAGTAAAATGAAGTAAAGGTTTCAAGAGTTCATTTTGACTGAAAGATTGTATGTCTGCGATTATTTTGCACAAGGCTCATCTATATTAATTATAGATTTTTCTTTAACAATTCAAAGTACTGGGCAGGGTTTTCCATTCTGCTTTTCTTCTAAGAATCTTGCAAGCAGATTTGTGTGAAGTCAACAGCTAGTGGGTTGTATGAACCTCTTGATTCATTTATGATTGAGCAGTGTTTCCACAAAACTGGAATGAAGTGAATCAAGTATGGTTAAGTTATCAGTGAGTAAGCAGCCAATTTTGGAGAGAAGTGGCCATATATTTAACACTGCAATCTGCATCACACATTGGAATTAAATGCCATTGTGTTCACTGACCTCTAGAAAATGTGTTTAAAATGAATAAATATACCTCTGAAATCTAAAGGTTGTTGAAGTTGGGCCTGGTGACAAGGTTGTCTCTGCCCTGTAAAACTATCTGACGAATAATCCAGATTTGTAACCTATATCCAATAAATTTCCTAAAGACAACCCCCAATTAAATCAATGGGATTTCTGACCAAGGTTCTGGGAACTCCCAAAGTATTATTTAACAACAGCAGCACTCCTATGTCCATCAATGATGGATCAATGATGGCTTATTTTCACTTTTCAGTTGTTTCCCACAAGAGAAATGGATGCACACTGCACACTAACTATGTGCAATCTAAAATTCTTCTGGGCAATTCATATAAGAAAATCTTTTTCCCCCTCAAAAGAATTGAAAGTAAAGACTTGTAAAAGCCACCCTCCCTGTGGAATGATTCTGGCCCCCCAATATTTTGTGAGATGCTCAAATTGCTCTAGAATTTTGTTACTGAATGCTGATCCAAGTAAATGTTCCTCTGTTTAACTAGCTAGTACCTCTATAAGTAAACTGGATATAGTAGCTGCTCTGATAGTCTAGCTTTCTCTATGCAAGGATAAAAATCAACTAGGAATTGCATATACCCATGAATGCTTCTATCGAAACAATTAGTTCCTGGGTTTTCTGCCAGATTTTGCTTTTGAACTTTTCAACTGGAGGGTGGAGATACAGATCACGAATCCTTCTATTCACTGGCATTGGTGCTTTGCCACTCAAGGGAATACTGTAAATTGGTCTGTTCTAGAGAAGTGGGCAGAATTCTTTATAACTTATAACTGCAAATATATTTGGAGAATAAACTCATTTTTTCTGAATTAAAATCTTACAGAATCAACAAATTGAAAAACAGAAGCAGAACCCCACTAGATGACATCTTTCTTTCTTTTTCTCCCTTTCCCACCCCATTCCCACCTGTTGATTCCTATTGTAAGAAAAAAGCTGTTAGAGAAAAATATCAGGAGTCTAGAAGTATATTTTCTGACTAACCGTTTTTATTAAACAGAGTTCACAAAAGCTGTTGCAATTATCAGGCATTGGAGCAAACTTATTGCATAAATTTTTGTGAGCCCTTTTGTTTCATTTTCTGGAGAAGGTTAACATATATCATCTACTTGCAGCCATCCCACACACAAAACCATGGTGGATCTTCTCACCAGCTTCTTGCTTTTCTTTTTGTTCTCTTTTCAGAGCAATTTGTGGAGAAATCATCTTGTTCTCAGCCTCTGAGTGATTTGCCAAACTTGGACACTCATGGGGATTTCAGCAGCAGTAGCAGCCCTTCCTCTCTCTGCACAGAGCCACTAATCCCCACCACCCCAGTTATCCCTAGTGAGGAGATGGCTAAGATCTCCTGCAATTTGGAAACCAAAGAGCTTTGGGACAAATTCCATGAACTAGGGACTGAGATGATAATCACAAAATCAGGAAGGTAAGACTGGGATATTGCTTGGCAGGGTTTGGGACATCTTACCCATAGCTGGTACCATTCAGATGTGTGATAATTTTCTAGAATTATCTAGCAAAAGTGATAATTGCTGGGATTTCTGTAATTTGTAGTTTTAGCACAGCTTCAGCTAGGTCAGGCTAATATACAATAAACACTGCATTTTGTTCAATTCTCTATTTGCCCTGACACTTCAGAGCTGCCCCAGAGCTAGGGTTTTATTATTTATTATTTATTAATTCAATTTATATACCGCTCTTCTCCCGAAGGACTCAGCGTGGTTTACAGCCAAATAAAAACAGAGTTACAAAAATTAAAAAATATATTAAAATCCAAATTCCAATAGGCTGAAATGAATAAAACAGTGATAAAACCATGATAAAACCCACATTTAAAATACGTTAGGTCAGCCCTGCACGATAAAACAAGGTCTTTAACTCGCGTCAGAAGGTCTGGAGGTCAGGGAGTTGGCGTATCCCCGGAGGCAGCTCGTTCCAGAGGGCAGGACCCCCCACGGAGAAGGCCCTCCCCCTGGGCGTCGCCAGTCAACATTGTTTGGCTGACGGTACCCTGAGGAGGCGCTCCCTATGGGAGCGCACAGGTCGCTGGAAGGCTATTGGTGGCAGCAGGCGGTCCCATAAGTAACCCGGTCCTATGCCATGGAGCACTTTAAAGATGGTAACCAACACCTTGAATTGCACCTGGAAGACCACCAGAAGCTTGTGCAGGAGAGGTGTTACATGGGAGCTTCGAATCACTCCCTCTATTACCCGCGCAGCTGCATTCTGGACCAGTTGGAGCCTCCGGGTGCTCTTCAAGGAGACCCCCATGTAGAGAGCATTACAGTAATCCAGGCAGGAAGTGACGAGGACATGAGTGACCGTGCATAGGGAATCCCGGTTTAGGAAGGGACACAACTGGCGTATCAGGCGAACCTGATAAAAAGCTCCCCTGGCGACGGTCGTTATATGATCTTCTAAAGACAGCCGTACATCAGGAGGACGCTAAGTTGCGAACCCTCTCCATAGGGGCCAACAACTCGCCCCCAACAGTCAGTGATGGTATCAGCTGGCTATACCGGGATGCCGGCATCCACAGCCACTCAGTCTTGGAGGGGTTGAATCGAAGCCTGTTCTTCCCCCTTCCACCTCGCATTCAGAAGAGCACTGCTTTTTATGGTGGGGGGGGGGGTAATTAGGCCTCCAATACTATTGAGCAGTTCAATTTTTTTTATAATGACCTTGGTCTGTATGCTGCATGGAATCATGTATTTGGAGCAGTAAAATAGCAGGAATAAATTCATTTTTAAAAAAAACACATTATTATCTAGTTCCCAGGGGCAGTATACTCAAATATGTATCTCCTCAATGGAAAGCATCATCAGGTACATGGCTACAGGAAGTCAGCTTTGAGTTGAGTTTTAATGAAAAGTGGATTGACTTGACTTTATGGAAGAAAACATTTGCTGAATTAGTTTAAAATGGGTAAATTGTCTATGAACAAGCTTGGAAGGGAAGCCAGGGATGTATCCTTCCCATTATTTAACATCCAGTCTGTGCTAGAAATCTTGTCAGACAATAAAGTGGTGCTGATTTGATCACGGTAAAGGTAAAGGTTCCCCTCGCACATATGTGCTAGTCGTTCCCGACTCTAGGGGTGGTGCGCATCTCTGTTTCAAAGCCGAAGAGCCAGCGCTGTCTGTGGTCATATGGCCGGCATGACTAAATGCCAAAGGCACTGTTACCTTCCCACCAAAGGTGGTCCCTATTTTTCTACTTGCATATTTTATGTGCTTTCAAACTGCTAGGTTGGCAGAAGCTGGAACAAGTAACGGAAGCTCACCCCATTACACGACCCTAGGGATTGATCACTGTATTATTGCTTTATTATACCACAGCACTGAGCAACACAGAGATGAATAGATAATTATCACCACAGAAAAGTGTTGGATTTGAAGTGTTGTCAGATAACATGGTGGTTTTTTTGGGGGTCTGTTTTTGATCTGTGATGGCTGTTTCACACAAGCACTAATCAAAGTCTCACAACAATAAACATACATTGGACATTTGCCCTTATAACCCACAGCAGACTCTGAAAAGTTACTATCTCATTAATGTATAATATAAGCCATCAGAAATTGTCTCTCACAATTTGAGGAGACATACTACATTGGTATATTAATATGTACTGCAAATCTTCAGTTGAATTTTTATTTGGGGTAAAATAAAAAGACAATTGAAGTAGAAAAGCATGTTTCAGTGAAAGCATTAGAGTAACTAAAATGGAAATCTTTGTAAAACAAGCCATAATTTTAATGAAACAAATCTAATTTATGAATTAGATTGAACCCTTGTAAAATGAGGAAGGTGATATAGAGAGAATTCTCCCAGAAACAATTTCCACAGAAGTAGCTATTTTTAGTTTCTTGCAATCTAAACAACAAAGAGAATTGAGTCAATTTTGAAGATCAGACTTTAGACATGTTAACCAGTCTGCTCAGCCCCAACTGGTGAGTTGATAATAACAACCTGCTGCTTTTGGATTAAATAAATATGTTATCTGTGGATGATAGGAATTCAATACACAGTTTATTTACAACTAGGAAAGTAAAGCCAGTATTACACTTTGGAAAAACTAATTCATCAGAGTCTAGAAGCCTTTTTACTTTGCACAGAATCATATCCAAAATGTTCATTAAATATTGGTGCATACCAGAGATTCTGCAACATTACTTCTACTGTGCCAATATTTTTTTGTGCCAATTATTTCCTCCTCCCACACTCCAATCTGCACATAAATGGAAGAGTTATGACATTGTTTAGGCCAAAATATATAAATTATAAAAGGAATGATCATTAGTTTTGTTAAATTGTTTTCTTATTTCTGCTGTTAGCATCTGCTTCATATAGGAGTCCCATCCGGAGCTAAAAGAAATTAGCAGGTCAATTTATTTATTTCTCACTAGATTGTCTGCATCAGCTTACTTTGCAATCCTGCTGAGTAACTAAATACATGGTCTTAAATATGATGGTAAAAACTATACTTTTGTTATAGTGACCTTCAAGAAAATCCAGTCAAACAATCCAGTCTAAATTAGAGGCTGATATGGGAGAACATTTTGAATCTTGGCTCTGTTATTTCCATGCTGATTTACAGTACAGTCATCCTAGCAAATCAATGGTACTGACCAAAGGAAGACAGTCAAAGTACTTTATCTGATCTTATTAATACCCCATTATACCCCATTAATACCCCATTATACCCCAAGGAAAGAATTGGCCCATTGCTGGGAGAAAGTGGCAAGAATATGACAAGCAACAGGGAGAAAGCAGATCTACTTAACTCATATTTTGCATCTGTCTTTACACAAAAGGAAAAAACAATCCAACCTATCAAAAACAGCACTACAAAAAACAGATTAGAAACACAAGTTAAAATAGGGAAGAAAATGGTAAGTGAACACCTGTCTACCCTAGACGAGTTCAAATCACCAGGACCGGATGGATTACACCCCAAGGTTCTAAAGGAACTGGCAGACGTGATTTCAGAACCACTGAACTATATCTTTCAAAGATCCTGGAGCACAGGGGAGCTGCCAGAGGACTGGAAAAGAGCTGATGTAGTTCCCATCTTCAAAAAAGGAAACAAAACAGATCCAGAAAACTACAGACCTATCAGCCTGACCTCAATACCGGGGAAGATTCTGGAAAAGATAATCAAGCAACGAATCACCGAACACCTAGAAGCAAACAAAGTAATAACCAAAAGCCAACATGGGTTTGTCAAAAACAAATCATGCCAGACTAATCTTATCACATTCTTTGACAAAATTAGTAGACCAGAGGAATGCTGTCGATATAATTTACTTGGACTTCAGTAAAGCATTTGATAAAATAGACCATAACCTACTACTAGATAAAGTAGAAAAATGTGGGTTAGACAGCACCACCACCAGATGGATTCGTAACTGGCTGACCAACCGCACTCAACGTGTAGTCCTCAACAGAACTACATCCACATGGAGGGAAGTATGCAGTGGAGTACCCCAAGGCTCTGTTTTAGGCCCAGTACTCTTCAACATCTTCAATGACTTGGACGAGGGGATAGATGGGGAACTCATCAAATTTGCAGATGACAGCAAGCTGGCAGGAATAGCCAACACTCCAGAAGATAGGCTCAAGTTACAGAAAGATCTTGACAGACTTGAACATTAGACGCTATCTAACAAAATGAAATTCAACAGTGAAAAAAGTAAGGTTCTACATTTAGGAAAAAAACAAAACAAAATGCACCGGTACCATATATGTGGCACCTTGCTCAATAGTAGTACCTGTGAAAGGGATCTTGGAGTCCTAGTGGATAACCATTTATATATGAGCCAGCAGTGTGCAGCAGCTGCTAAAAAAGCCAACACAGTTCTGGGCTGCATAAACAGAGAGATAGAATCAAGATCATGTGAAGTGTTAGTGCCACTTTATAATGCCTTGGTAAGGCCACACTTGGAATATTGCATCCAGTTTTGGTCGCCACGATGTAAAAAAGATGTTGAGACTCTAGAAAGAGTGCAGAGAAGAGCAACAAAGATGATTAGGGGACTGGAGGCTAAAACATATGAAGAATGGTTGCAGGAACTGGGTATGTCCAGTTTAATAAAAAGAAGGACTAGGGGAGACGTGATAGCTGTGTTCCAATATCTCAGGGGTTGCCACAAAGAAGAGGGAGTTGGGCTGTTCTCCAAAGCACCTGAGGGTAGAATAAGAAGCAATGGGTGGAAACTGATCAAAGAAAGAAGCAACTTAGAACTAAGGAGAAATTTCCTGACAGTTAGAACAATTAATAAGTGGAACAACTTGCCTGCAGAAGTTGTGAATGCTCCAACACTGGAAATTTTTAAGAAAATGTTGGATAACCATCTGACTGAGATGGTGTAGGGTTTCCTATCTGGGCAAGGGGTTGGACTAGAAGGCCTCCAAGGTCCCTTCCAAGTCTGTTGTTATATTATATTATATTTTCCTCCATGGGCTCAGAATAATAATTATTTCCTTGTCATTTTATTTTCACAATGAGTCTCTTGTAAGTCAGTTTCCTAATGTTTAATACTGGTGGGGAAAACTATTGAAAACTGTTCTTAAAAATATTTATAGTAGTTATTAAGCCACACTAAATTAAAGGTATAAATTAGATGCAGATGGAAAATATTTACTTGCTTTTAAAAAAAAATCTTGGGAGGAGGTTGCTTGAAAGATTCTTGTAAAATATACTGGCATTACATACATATGTAACCTTGGTCACAAGTTGTTTGAGACAAATGCCCCAATTTTTAGATACTAATTATGAATGTTCTTCACAGAAATGTTTGGCAGACTTTTTTTGGTCTGCAAAAGTTATAGTTGGCACTGCATAATTCATAACAGATATAAGAACTCAAAGAAGCCTAAAAATTAATGAAAAAGGAAGGTAAAGAAATGGGGTATATTGAATTGTCACCTTAATAATTAACATAATTGGACTTTATTGTTATGAAATAAACTTTAATAGTTTGGATTCTACTTCATCAATGCATTGAATGATACAGTGTGTGGAATAGAGAATTGTATTTATCGACATCAAGTTGGAAGAAAACTCAAACACCAAATAAGAGACACAGGAAGCATACCCAGCGTCAGACATAAAGATCTCAAGTGCCTATATACAAATGCAAAAAGTCTGGGGAACAAACAGGGTGAACTCGAACTACAAATATATGAAGGTAGATATGATATAGTTGGAATAACAAAAACTTGGTGGGATGAAACCCATGGCTGGAACACACTCATAGAAGGATACAAACCCTTCAAAAACAAAACAAATCTAGACCTCATAAAAGAGGAGATGAAGTTGCATTGTATGTAAAGGACCATTATATTGCTACAGAAATGCATGAAACCAAAGACTAAAACCTCCCAGAATGGATATGGGTCAATATAAAAGAAGAAAAAAAGAATGACGTGGCCATAGGTGTATACCATAGGCCACCCAATCAAGCAGAAAAAAAGATGTCCTTTTTGCCAACCAATTAATATATGTAGGAAACATACTACAATAGTAATGGGGGACTTCAATTACCCTGATAACAATTGGAAAACTAATTCTTCACCAAGTGACAAATAAGTTCCTAACAACCTAGCTGACAACTTTGCTATCCAAAAGATAGAGGAGGGAATTAGAAGGACAGCCATACTGGACTTAATTCATACAAACAGAGAAGAAGTGATAGAAGCAGTTGAAACAATGAAACCCTGGGTGAGAGTGACCATTTTATACTAGAATTCAACATAACACAAACACAAGCAATAGAATATAATGGCACCAGATTTTAAAAGAGCTGATTTTAATAAACTCAGAGAGAACTTGGGAAATATTCCTTGGATGAAAGTCCCAAAGGGGAAAACAATTCAAGAATCTTGGAAAACTTTGAAAAGTACAATCATAAAAGCCCAGACCAGCACAATACCAATGAGAAAGAAAAATAAGAAATCCAAGAAGAAACCAGCATGGCTGCACAAAGATCTCTCTGAAAACTTGAAAGACAAAAAGGACAAGTACAAAAAATGGAAAGAGGGACACATAACTAAGACAGAATATCAGCAGATAGCCAGAATCTGCAAAGATGAAGTCAGGAAAGCAAAATGAACAAAGACTTGCAACAAAAGTTAAAGATAATAAAAAGTTTCTTCCAACGTATAAATAACAAGAAAAAAATCAAGAAAACAGTTGATCCAATAAAGAGAGAAGACGGCACAGAAGTAACAGGCAAGAGAGAGAAAGGAGAGCTGCTTAACTCATTCTTTGCATCAGTCTTCACACCAAAAGAAACTATAGCCCAACCTATCAAAAACAAATTGTAAAAGACAAACTAGAAATAAAAGTTAAAATAAGCAAAAAATAAGAGAACACCTGGCTGATCTTGATGAATACAAATCACTGGGACATGACTGATTACATCCCACAGTTCTAAAGGAGCTGGCAGAGGTCATCTAAGAAACACTGTACCACAACTTTCAAAAATCCTGGAGCACCAGGGAACTACTAGAGGACTGGAAAAAAGCTGGTGTGATTCCCATCTTCAAAAAAAGGAAAAAAAACTGACCTAGGAAACTAGAGACCAATCAGCTTAACATCAGTACCTGGGAAGATACTGGAAAAGTTAAAAAACCAGATCTACCAGCATCTAGAATCAAGTAAAGTAATAACTAGCAATCAGCACAGGTTTGTTAAAAACAGATCATGCCAAACCAATCTTATTTCATTCCTCAACATAGTGACTAAATTAATAGACCAGCGAAATATTGTGGACATAATATACTTAGACTTCTGCAAGACATTTAACAAAGTAGACTACAATCTACTTCTTGGTAAGCTAGAAAAAAGTGGGATAGATACCATCACCATCAGATGGAGTTGCAACAGGCTGACAAACCGTACTCAATGAGTAGTCCTTAATGATACTACATCTACATGGAGAGAAGTAAACATTGGGGTAATACAAGGTTCCGTCTTCAGCCCAGTACTCTTCAAATCTTCATAAACAACTTAGATGAAGGAATAGAAGGGGAATTTACAAATTTCCAGATGATACTAAAATGGCAAGAATAGCTAACACCCTAGAAAATAGGCTCAAAATCCAGATGGATCTTGACAGATTGAACACTGAGCACTATCTAACAAAATGAAATTCAACATAGAGAAAAGTAAAGTCCTACACTTAGGCAAGAAAAACCAAAAGTACACATATAGACCAGGCTTAACAGCAGGCTTAACAGCAGTAAGAGGGGATCCCTGTGAGAGGGATCTTGGAGTCTTAGTGGACAACCAATTAAATATGAGCCAGTAGTGTGTGACGGCAGTCAAAAAAGACAATGCAATCCTAAATTGCATTAATAGAGGGATACAATCAAGATCAATGAGGTAGTAATACCAGTCTATAAAGCCTTAGTAAGACCACACTGCATCCAATTTTGGTCACCACACTATAACGAAGATGTTGAGTCTCTAGAAAAAGTGCAGAAACGAGCACCCAGGATGATTAGGGGACTGGAGACTAAAACATACAAAGAACGGTTACAGGAACTGGGCATGGCTAGTCTAGTGAAGAAAAGGACCAGAGGAGACATAATAGCCATCTTCCAATATTTGAAGGGCTTCCACACAGAGGAAAAAGTCAAGCTATTTTCCAAGGCATCTGTAGGCCAGACAAAGAATGATGGATTGAAACTGAACAAGGAGAGATTTAACCTGGAAATAAGGAGAAATTTTCTGACAGAATAATCAACCAGTGGAACAGCTTGCCTTCAGAAGTTGTAGAAACTTCATCACTTGAGGCTTTCTAGAAGATATTGGACTGCCATTTGTCAGAAATGGTGTAGGGTCTCCAGCTTGGGCAGGGGGTTGGACTAGATGACCTGCAAGGTCCCTTCCAACTCTGTTAATCTGTTAAATACTGTTAAAAATGAAGAAATTGCAGACATAAGTAGTTAGGTAAAGATAAAGGTTTCCCTGTCCAGTCGTGACCTACTCTAGGTCACGGTGCTCATCTCCATTTCTTGATCAAGGAAGCCAGTGTTGTCTGAAGACATTTTTCATAGTCACACGACCAGCCTGGCTATGCGGAATGCTGTTACCTTCCCATCAAAATGGTACCTATTAATCTATTGACATTTGCATGTATTTGCATGTTTTAGAACTGTTAGTAGGCAGGAGCTGATAATTACTAGTAACTGGTAATTGGTAACTGAATTATTGCACAATAGATATATGAAAATCAGACAATTCTTTCAAAATTTGCACCTCTAAAGTTGGAATATGGCACTTTTTCAGCAACCCCCCCCATCTTATAATGCTTAATATTTTAAAAAATAGCAGACCAAAATACATACCAAGAAGGAGCTTCCCAGTTGCAAAAAAAAGTATGTGAACCCCTTGGAATTACATGGTGTTTTGCATGAATTGGTCATACAATGTGCTCTGAACATCATCTAAGTCACAACAATAGAACACAGTCTGCTGAACATAATACTACACAAACATTAGATGTTGCCATGATTTAATTGCACATAACATGTAAACATTCACAGTGCAGGGAGGAAAAAGTATGTGAACCTTTGGACTTAATAACTGGTTGACCCTCCTTTGACAGCAATAACCTCAACCAAACATTTCCTGTAGTTGCAAATCAGACCTGCCCAATGATCTGGAGTAATTTTGGACCACTCCTCTTCACAAAACTGTTTCAGTGTAGCAATATTCTTGGGATGTCTGGTGTGAATTGCTCTCTTAAGGTCATGCCACAGCATTTCAATTGGGTTGAGGTCAGGACTCTGACTGGGCCACTCCAGAAGGCGTATTCTGTGCTGTTGAAGCCATTGTTTTGTTGAATTACTTGTATGCTTTGGGTCATTGTCCTGTTGCATCACCCATCCTCTGCGGAGCTTCAGTTGGCGGACAGATGGTCGTACTTTTTCTTGCAAAAGGTCTTGATAAACTCTGGAATTCATTTTCCCATCAATGACAACAATCTGTCCAGGCCCTGAGGCAGCAAAGCAGCCCCAAACCATGATGCTCCCTCTGCCATGTTTTACAGTAGGGATGAGGTTTTGATGTTGGTATGCTGTGCCTTTTTTTCTCCACACATAGTGTTGTGTGTTCTTCCCAAACAACTCAATTTTGGTTTCATCTGTCCACAATATATTTTGCTAGTAGTGCTGTGGAACATCTAGTGCTCTTTTGCAAACTTCAAACGTGCTGCAATATTCTTTTTGGACAGCAATGGCTTTCTCCGTGGTGTCCTCCCATTCTTGTTTAATGTTTTCCTTATTGTAGATGTGTCAACAAAAATGTTAGCATGTGCCAGAGATTTCTGTAGGTCTTTAGCTGACACTCTAGGATTCTTCTTTACCTCATGCAGCATTCTACGCTGTGCTCTTGCAGTCATTTTTACAGGACAACCATACCTAGGGAGAGTAGCAACAGTGCTAAACTTTCTCCATTTGTAGACAGTCTGTTTTACCATGGGCACATGAACATCAAGGCTTTTGGAGATACTTTTGTAACCCTTTCCAGCTTCATGCAAGTCAACAATTCTTGATCGTAGGTCTTCTGAGAGCTCTTTTCTGCGAGGCATGGTTCACATCAGACAGTGCTTCTTGAAACCAGTAAACCCACAACAGGTGTGTGTTTTTAAAGGGCAGGACACCTGTCAGCAACACATCCAATATCATCACACTGATTGGAGTCAAGGTTGGCTCACTCCTGGCTCCAATTAGCTCTGAGAGAAGTCATTAGGCTAGGGTCTCACATACTTTTTCCTCCCTGCACTGTGAATGTTTACATGTTATGTGCAATTAAACCATGGCAACATCTAATGTTTGTGTAGTATTATGTTCAACAGACTGTGTTCTTCTACTGTTGTGACTTAGATGATGTTCAGAGCACATTGTATGACCAATTCATGCAAAACTCCACTTAATCCCAAGGGGTTCACATACTTTTTCTTGCAACTGTTCCCCTCTGAAATTATTGGAAAATTAGCAAAATATAAATCAAAACCAGTTAATCAGATCAATAAAAACTTATTTTGCTTCCACTTTCCTGTTTTAATTCAGCTATTCAGTCATACTAAATGTGTGATTTTCTTCAACATTGAGACATTTTCTCCTTTTTTAAAATGCCTAGTGCAAGTTTGCTGACTCTCTTCCACCTTTTATTTCTGAAGTGGAAATCAATATAATGAGTTACTGACACCAGATTGTTTCTCATATATATGCAGTACAGAGAATATTATTTGCTTCAGATGTTATGGAAGCATAAATGCAGTGGTGGGATTCTACTGATTCGCACTGGTAGAACAGTTGTTAGAAAAAATCTTTTTCGTCCCCCCCCCCCCGCTTTACAGGGTTAATACTGTATGGAATTACAACTTTCTGGTGTTGTTTCCTAGCCTAATCTTTATTACCCTGCTTACAGAAACTGCCTCTCCTTTAATTCTTATTACATTCTTGGCAGTACGCCTAGACTTACTGTCACTTCTGGTTCTGGAGCTTCTCAGAGGTTTGTTTGTTTTTGTTTTTTGCTTGACTTTCTTAAAGGGGAAGGGTTGTTTTAAGTTTTTTATACTGCTGTCGGGAGGAAATACTCCCCTATTCTTCATGCCAGGATGCAATGATTAGCACTTTGAAGAAATAATTGAATAATGAAGCAGAAGCTTTTAATGACAAGGAACCAAGATGAGTGACATTCAGCAAGGCTTATTGGCTAGCTGGAAAGATTGATATTCAAACATGAATTTATATACCCTTTCTGACTTTTGGTCTAAAACTGGTTTTTGGTGAAGTTTAATTCTGTGCTTGGTGATGTTTAATCCTGTGTTTAGTGATGGGATAATTTTCCCTATTCAGCTTTGTTTGGAAGGAAAAATGTTAATCTCTGTTCCTGAAAAGAAGCAGCTTCGGAAATCTGACTAGTTCCTGTGTCTATTTGTTCTGGTAATTGGTTTAACAAGCAACAGATACCCTGTTTGCTCCTTTGCTTTATTCTGGTCCTCTCTGCTAAAGGGTTTCACTTTATGAGCAAGAGTTGGCTGCTGATAGTTATCATTGCGTTTTAACTATTTTAATTCCTCAAGGTGCTCTGGCACCCTATCTGATTTGTAACTCCAATTTGCAGGTATTTCTAATCTAATGATTGGTATTTAGGGCAGCTTTTTGCAAGCAAAGAAGCATTTTATATTTTTGTACAGGTAATCCTTGACTTACAACAGTTACAATGGCACTGAGAAAAGTGATTTATGACCATTTTTTACAAGTATAACCTTTGCAGGAAACTGTCATTTGGGCAAAGAAGCAATGTCACATGACCATGTGGCCATGCCCACCCAGTCACATGAAGCATCGCAGTTGTGAAATGAGTGACATAGTTGTTAAGAATGTTGCAACGGGCATAAATGATGACCGGTCATAAGTGTGAGGACCTGTCAAAAGTGCAAGGACCAGTCAGAAGTCACCTTTCTCAGCCCTCTGGGTAATCCCTATGTGAATAGGGACTACTCAGATGGCTGAAAAGATTATTTTTGACTGGTCCTCGCACTTTTGACTGCTCTTCACTTCTGTCCTCACATTTTATGTTTTGCACCCTATTTTGTTACCCTGGTGAAGAGAAGCAGTTGTGAAATGAGTGACACAGTTGTTAAGAATGCTGCAACGGGCATACATGTGAGGATGATCGTAAGTGTGAGGACCAGTCAAAAGCGCGAGGACCGGTCAGAAATGACTTTTTTTCAGCCCTCTGAGTAGTCCCTATGCACATAGCCATGGCCACCCGGTCACATGACCACCAAACCATGCCCCCAAATAAGCCATACCCACAGAACTGGTTGTTAAAAAATTTGAATCCCACCACTGCTTAAATGGCTAATACTTCTGCAACTTATCCAAGGTCCAGAGTTACAACCACTTCTATATTATAAAATTAGATGTGTAGGGAAATGCATCTGATGGCAGTGTTAGGTTCTATGCTCATAAATTGTCTCTCAACAAAAATACCCTCAGTGTTTGCACAGTCTCTATTCAGTTGATTACTACAGTATATTATTACTCTTTTGAAAATGGCTGTAATTCTTGAGAATCTCCATTGCCTTCTGAGATGCTTACCTGCCTTCCTTCCTTCTGTGAAATTAGTACGCCAGTAGGGCTGGAAGGGAGAAAGGCAGACACATGTGTCAATTATAACACAGTCTAAGCCCATTGTCCTTATAATGAATATGGCAAAATGGCTTATTTTTAAAATCCCCAACACACAAAGATTACATTCTCTCCCTCCCTCCCTCCCTCCCTCCCTCCCTCCCCCTTCCCCTCCCTTCCTCTCATGCTGCAAGGGCATTTTTTCTTAAATCAGCTGTGAGGGATTATTCTCTTTACATATTCTTTTTCTCATTTCATTATTTCTGTTTCAGAAGAATGTTTCCAACCATTAGGGTTTCCTTTTCTGGCGTGGATCTAGAAGCCAAGTTCATTGTGCTCATGGATATAGTTCCAGTGGACAATAAGAGATACAGATATGCCTACCATAGATCTTCCTGGCTGGTTGCTGGCAAAGCAGACCCCCCTCTGCCTGCAAGGTTAGTTCACCTGAAAATAATGTGCATGCATGCAGACACTTGTGCACACATACACAACTCCGCTGTTAATAGCTTCTTTGGTTTCAAAAAAATTACAGCAGGAACTGAATAAGCAGAAAAAGAGTGCTTATGAGTACAAAATACAGTGTTTCTACTGACACAGAAGCAGTATATATTTTTCTGTTACTCTTCATTCATTGAAATGCTTAAAATTTCTAGACATAAATTAACAAAAGGCACAAAAGGCCTATGTCTAATATGCAAAGTGATGTAACCTATTTTTCAACTATTCAGTCCTTTTCTTAATATTTTTGTTTTATTAAAATAAGTGACATTTTTCAGGAGGAAAAATAATGCTGTTCTTTTTTTAGATATCTTTCAGATCACACATTTTGTTATTTTTTTAGTCTCAACTGATAAGCACAACAGAGGTTTTTACTTATGTCCATTTACTATGGAATAACCTTTATTGAACAAGGCAGGATCCATTTTGAAGAAAATTTCAAGGAACAAAATGTATTTCACAAATATTGAAATCTTAAGAAGCTGTTAACTTTCAGTCATTGAAGTTGCATGTATTACAGATTCCATCGTAACCATTTCAGAAAAAAGTTTGTTTTCATATGTAACCTTTGGGGAAAAAATTCTTAGAAATAGTGCTTTTGGATTATCCTCTGATTGTATTAGTCTTAACCATTTTTAGTATGATGCATTTGTCCATTTTCCAATTTGAGCTTATTGCAGATTAAACTAAAAATCTCAGTGGCTTAAATTGAAAGAATAAATTAGACTCTAGCATTAAGCCTTGGCAGTTTTGAATTTGCCTTTTCACCATTACCATCTGTGTTCTGAAACTTTGGTTCTAAAGCTCTTACTTCCAAATGTATTTTTTGAAACAATAGTGATTGTGGTTAGCAAATTGGTGAAATTAAATTCATTTGTTGATCTCGGAAGGACTTGTACATTCATTTCTTCTATAAGAGGTGCTCAGAAAGTAAGAAAAAGTCAGCGATGTAGGTAAGCTTTGGTGACATTCATACCCTCGAGCATTCTCTGCAACATCTATACAGAAATAACTTTCAGCACAACTGCCAACTCTGTAATGGATAAGGATTATCCAGCATCATTTGAAAGCATTCTCATTCACAACACTTCATCACAGATGACCATTAAATCTTTCTTTTCCTACTGTCAACATGTAAAACAACTTTGTCTGTGGGTACAGCATGTTGTGCAGGCATGAGGTTAAAATTCTTTCAGGAAAAACAAATCTGTTGTGCATCATTGTTTAAATAGCTTTATTAACCCAAACAAAAGTCTGAAAGAGGTACCATCCTTATGAGTTCTAGCTTGCTGATATCTCTTCTATCTTTTCTGAAGTTTTGTGTTACTGAATGCAAGTTCAGATTGTTTACTTTATCCCTGAATGAAATAAACAATCCTTTGCTCTTTTCAATCCATGGTAAAAATTGAGCTGTACAAACTGTACAAATTGAGTTATTGCTCTAACAAACAATTACTAGTCAATGGGGATGGGTGGGGAGGAGACAGTCTCTATACCTTACTCTATTTCTTGTTTATACACTGACTATACAGGTAGTCCTTGATTTATAACAATTGAGCTAAAAATTTCAATTGCTAAGCAAGACAATTTTTAAGTAAATTGTGCTCCATTTTGCAACTTTTTTGCCATGATTATTATATGAATAATTGAAGTTAAGTGAATCATATGGTAGTTAAGCAAATCTAGCTTCCCCCATTGACTTTGCTTGTCAGAAGCTCCTAAGAATGTTGTAAATGATAATCCCAGGACCTTGAGATGTTGCAGTTTTGTAAATACATGGTGGTTGCCAAGCACCAGAATTTGATAACATGACCATGAGAATGCTGCAAGAGTCACAAATTTGAAAAGTGGTCATGTCACTGTTTTCAGTGCTGTTGTAACTTTGAATGGTCACTAAATGAATGGTTGTAAGCGAACTATCTATTGCCTATGGTTCTGCTAGCTCAACACCCACCCTCCCATTTATATCCAGCTTTTCTTCCAATAAATGCAAGACCACAAACATGGTTATCCCCAATTTGATCTTCATTAAAAAACCTATCTGGACTGGGGCAAAAGTAAATGTTATAAGCTAACTTTTGTCTTTTTCCAATGCTTCACCCATGCTTCTTCAACCTATTTTTCCAAGGGTGACTATAATTCATAACTGGAGGGCATCTGGAGAAGGCCACTGCATCTCAATGGAAAATGCTTATGTGACCTATGTGTTGTTATTTCAAGCTCTGGTCAGAATAGCTTCAGGGATAGAGAAACAGTGTATTTGGACAAAAAGATAGCGGAGACCATACTTCATACACGGAATCATTAAGCATTCACAAAGAGATAAAAATATGTCTGAGCCTTTCTAAAGGCCCAGGGAATAATAGCCTTAAATAGAAACATTTATTTGTGGTGAGACCAGTAAATGAAGTACTTGGTGGGTCTGTTTTATGTTGGTCATATTTATTTAGAATTTCCTGTTGATTTCAGTGGAATTCACTGGAGGTTGCTGCTCTTCAGCTTAGTTTTATTAACAGTGTGCTTGTAAGTAAGCCATGATGTGTCCTTATTCATATAGGGATATGGATCTAGAATTTTTCCAGAGCAAAAATATGGAATGAAGTATTTTCTATACCCTGAGAGATCAAAACTATGCAAGTAGAAAATATTACATTCTTTTACTTCATGAACCCTGTTGCAATTTATATTATTTCCTCTGGCTGAAAAAAAAAAGTGCTTTATGCCAGAAAAGCCATTTTTTAATCAGGATTATAATAAGCAGTGGTATTTGGCTTCATAATATTTATAAGAATAATAATGCATTGATGTTTTACTGTAGATGTTTTACTTTATGTAGGCTTTTAATCAATATTTTTAAATGCAAAGTGCCAGAAGTCTATTGTGAATCTGGTGTATCAATCACTGCTCAGATTGCTGGTAAATGAAGTCTTCTTGGATCATCTAATATGAAATAATCCTACTATCATTTTATGAGATTGATGCATGAAAGGCTAGAAAATCTATGTCTTAATAATCAATGTGGAAAACACAGTAGGACCATAACACAGATAACTGGTTCCTATAGTTTAGTGCTAGATTTATGTATAATTCTAGATTTCCAGATTTATAATGGGAATCCTTCCTGGAATTTTACTCTGAGTTTCCTGAAGTCATCTTTGGCATCATGAGCATAAAAAGAATGTGCTTTAACACTGAGAGATGGTTGTTATCCTGGTTGAAAATATGTTGGAGGGAAATATCTTTGATTTCATCAAACACAGGTAACTTTCCTCTTTCTAAGCTGTAATATCAGCATACTGTTATTTAAGATTTATCTTTTTAAGTCTCCATCCACTCCATTCCTACTGCAATTCCAAGTATGAAACTAGTATTTCCTATCCAGTTTAGATAAATCATCACTTGAAATTGTTAAAGGACTAGGAAAGATGAGTCGCAATGGAAAAGAATAAGAAAAAAATATATTCAGAATGAAAAACCCAAAGAATTAATTTTCAGAAAACTAAGTTGTTGTTTTTTTTGGTTTTTATTTAGTTCATTTGTTTGGTGCAAATACCTTGCAAAATCTTATGACTGAATCTTTTCCTCTACTTCTAACATCTAAAACTAAGTATCATTTAGATTTATATCTGTTCTTTGGTGCTTTTTTCCCCTTTTATGTGGGTTTAAGAGAAGGGTCTAAATATAGTTAGCCAAACTGAATTAAAGTTTTGAAAATGATGCCTACTAGTTTAAGTGCTAATGTTTTATGGAAAGCATCTATCTATCTATCTACCTACCTACCTATCTACCTACCTACCTACCTACCTACCTATCATCTGTCTGTCTGTCTGTCTGTCTGTCTGTCTGTCTGTCTGTCTGTCTGTCTATCTGCTTGCTGGGCCTTGATGAGCTTTGTTGTTTGGCTTTCCAGGCTATATGTGCATCCAGATTCTCCATTTACTGGGGAACAATTGCTGAAACAGATGGTATCCTTTGAAAAAGTGAAACTCACAAACAATGAGCTGGATCAGCATGGTCATGTGAGTACCTGGTCCTGTGAGTGTCAGCCCTGGAGGCCACTTTTTTTCTTTGGATCTTCAGGGCCGCCACACTTACTGTGGGAAACTGTGAGGGGTATTGCATGGAGTTGTAGAGATATCTAGCCATAACAACATTCTTTTCTCTGGGAGTCAAGGATGTTCAGCCTGCACCTGGAGTAGCGAGACTAGGAGGCATCTCCAGTTGGAATGGTGGATTGATTGGATCATGTGATGGACACGTGGATGCAGGAGAAGGGATTTTGACTTTCTTTTGGGTGGGAAAACCTAGAAGCTTTCAGATTCGAGTTTTCCCAGATGTGCCAATATGACATCTCTAATAAAGTGGAACTTTGAGGAACTTCTGGACTTGGAGTCTTTTTTTGTGGGGTGTTACTTGGAACTCTGACATTAACCCAACCTCCCTTAAAACTTCAACCAGCTCCCTGACCTCTGGGGTGCTGTCTGGGGTCCTGACCCTGAGTGCCGACATGACACTGGGCAGTCTAAAGACTCAGGGAAGATGGAAGAGACAATGGCAACCATGAGGGAACCACTGGGACTGGTTAAATGGTCCACCTCGAAAACATCTACTCCCCTTCTGAGTCTTGGTGAAGGCAGCAGAAGCCGCCAAAGCGGAACGCTAGCAGGATGCCCGGCCCAAAGAGCTGGTGCCTTGGCAAGCTGCTCAGCTGGATCCCTCTCCATGGGGCGAGGCTATGGGAGCTGCACCATCGCAGGAGGTTGCTGATCGGAATGATGCTGCAGTAACCACAAATGGGGGTGAGCAGAATGGAGCACACCCATGCCCTTGAGTGGAAAACACTGAGACCAGCTGATCTCAGTGAATCCGGGAGTGGGGCCTTCTGCCACTGATACAAAACCAGTCACTGACAGGTCTACTGGAATGGTTCAACCAGCTCAGCGTGGGCAGCATTGCACAACCTCCTATCACCGGCCCACCAAACTGGATTCTGGCTCAGCCTATGTTCACCTTCCCAGGCCAGGGGACCACAACTTCACAGAGTCAAGCATCAGCCTCGTTTCACTCAGCATGAAGCAGACTGCATCTTAGCCTTCCCTGTTGGGCCCAGTCTATTGGGATGACAGCTCCTGCTGGATTCGGCGTGGCACCATTCAAGACTTGCTAGGACAGTCCAGTCTGGTGCTGCGAGGAGAACCATTGGGATTGCTGAGGCCCAACACACACCCTCGCCAACTGTTCCTCAGATTGCCTCCTGCCGAACAGATCCCTCTGGCTGGGCCTTTTACCCCGGCCAGGATAGGTTCAATACCAGTGAATGCAAAGCACCAGCCCCACCACGGGCACTGGCACTGCAATCAGCACCGCCAGTCGCTCCTCCTCCACAGTTTAGAGCAACATTTGACGGGACCCCAGGGAAGTTGGCCTACTTTCTCAATCGGATTTGGTCCCACATCGATTGATATGGGGATCAATATCAGACTGATCAAGATATTGTATTGGCAATTGATGGGCTAAATGAGGGGAATGCAGTGGACTGGCTAACTGAACTACACAATGAAGGAGCCCCAGAGCTAGAGGACACTGATGAATTTGTCCAGCTGCTCTGACCTAATTAGAAGACACAGCCCACTGGCAAGAAGCTGAAGTCGAGATCAAAGCCTTGAAGCAAGCGGGCCAACCCCCAAAAGGCTTAGTATGGGAATTCCAGAGGCTGGCTGGGAAACTAAGAGACTGGCCTGAACACCTCCTCATCCACCACTTCAAAGAGGCCCTGGACCAGGACCTGTGGCATCAGAGGAGTTCTGGACTCCTCTAGTATACAGGGCTGGTATAATATAGCGATGGTCATGATCCATCCCCATCAGAAGCTGACCTTGGAGAAACCAGCAAAGAGGACTCTAGGTTGCTGAATTCCTGTCAAACTGACTAAACCTCTGCAACTTACGCCACCTGGGACTATCAAGTGCTACCAATGTGACCAACACAGGCACAGGGCATCCAAGTGCCTAGCCCCTGCCCCACTCCCTCAGATCTGGACTCCCTTGACATTCTGGGGAAGAACCCCAAGGAAACCACAGGATAAGGGGAGAATCACAAAACAGGCTTTGAGGTTCCTCTCTCCCAACTGGGAATGAGGAAACTCCAGCCAGGCTCCACCAACAGGAGCAGCAAGGAAGAGGACCCGATGGTAAGTGAAACCATCCACCCCTTCACTATCAAATCCCAAACTGTAGTGCCAGAAATGGAAGTCCAAGGGAAAGTAGAAGCTGTCATAGACACTGGCTGCACCAGATGACTGATCAGCTTCCCCATAGTCCAGTAGCTAGGGATAGGCATGAGACCCCTAATGTGCCCCATTCATTTTGAGCTAATAGGTGGAGCCCCTGCCACCTTAGTTAAAGAACTTGTTAGACTGGAGATGGGGTGCCACCGAGAGCTCATACAATTCATAGTAACCCCCAAAATGACTGAGTCAATCATATTGGATCTAGCTTGGCTGGATAAATGGAGCCCGACCGTCACATGGGAAGATGGTTACCGAAAGCTAAGAATAGGCATCAGTCCACTACCACCCATCCAGCCAGCCAGATGCCAAAAGGCAACAAACCTCAACAGCCCCAGCTGGCTAGAAGGCATGGCAGCCACTGCAGATGGACTTTCCAGCAGCCCACAGGTGCCAAAAGAGTACCAAGATCTGGAAGACATCTTTAGTGAGCAGAACTGCAACTTCCTCCCTACCCCCCAACCCATCAGGAGACTGCATGATTGAGTTCATGCCAGGAGCAAAGTTGCCTAAACTGAAAATGTACTCTATGACCCCAAAAGAAATGGCCGAACTAAGAAAATGCATCATTGTCAACTTAGCAAGGGGTTTCATCCAGCCTGCTAAATCCATAGTGGCAGCCCCAATACTGTTTAAAGAGAAAAAAGACAGAGAGATGAGGCTCTGCATGGATTTCTGCAGAATTAATGCCATATGCATGGAGAACACCTCCCCCCTCCCCCAATGAAGGACATGCTAAGTCAGCTACTGAAGGGCAAGATGTTCACCAAGACACATACAGATTAGAGAAGGTGACGAATGGAAGACCGCATTTAACTGCCCACTTGGTAATTTCTAATTCAAAGTCATGTCATTTGGCCTACAAGGAACACCCCCAGTCTTCATGCAGCTGATTAATGATGTGCTACACAAGCACCTGTACAAAGGGGTCCTAGTTTACCTGATTGACATACTCATACTCAGTGAAACTCTAAAAGAGCATGTAAAGCTAGTGCGGCAAGTGCTGAAAAAACTAGCTACAAAGCTCTACGTGAAACTGTCAAACTGTGAATTCCATAAAACCTCCCTAGACTACTGGGCTACGGAGTGTCAAGTAAAGGAGTGGACATGGACCCAGGGAAAGTGAAAGCAGTGCTAGACTAGCACTCCATGTACCCACAAACAAGCTTCCTGGGTTTTGCTAACGTCTATAGACAATTCATTGCCGCATTTGGAGAAGTAGCTCTGCCCTTAATGGAGCTATTAAAAACATGAAACTGTGCCTGATGCAACTGCTCGCCTGGTCACTGGATTGCCAAAGAGCCTTTGAAAATTTAAAGCGGCTTTTTGCCAAGGAGCCGATTCCTCAACCCCCTGACCCTGAAAGACAATTCATTGTCCAAGCTGATGCCAGTGATATGGCGGTACCGATAGTGCTTCTATAGAAAACCCCACAGGATCAGCTCTTGACCTGTGTGTATGTGTCCAAAAACCTCACCAACACAGAAAGGCAGTGGAAATTTGGGAGAAGGAAGCCTACGCAGTCCGCTGGGCTCTCCTCTCCTGGAGACACTTCCTGGAAGGGAGCAAGTTTCCTTTTGAGGTTTGGACTGATCACAAAAACCTTGAAGCCCTAAAAACTTCCAGAAAACTCTCTCCCCAGCAATCCCACTGGGCACAATATTTCTGACAGTTTAACTTTGAGTTAAAGTACATCTCGGGGGAAGAACCATGAAGATAAGATCAGGGAAACAAGTGGCTAACCCCAGCTGGCCCTGGGAGGAGATTGTGATGGACTTTATAGTCAAGCTCCAGGAGAGAGGAGGGAATACAGTCATTTGGAAAGTAATCAATTTGTTTTCCAAGCAAGCCTATGTTACTGCTTGCTTGGGATTACCCTCAGCCAAGAAACTGGCTAAGACGTTTATCAAGCCGATATACCAGCTGCATGGAGTGCCCAACTGGGTAATCTCAGATCAAGGCATCCAATTCTGGAGGGAGTTCCTGAAATTGGTTTGGTCTACTCAGGGGCTTACCTCAGCTTTCCACCCAAGCATGAATGGACCCACAGAACAAGCAAACACAATGGTGGAGCAATACATAAGGTGTTATGTGGATTACCAGCAACAGAACTGGGTGGACCTGCTGCCATTCACAGAAATAGCTTACAACAATGCTATACACAGCAGCACCAGATTGACCCCCTTTCAGGTGACCAGCAGCATGGACTTTGTTCCCATGCCTAAGCTGCAGTGGTGGGATTCAAATAACAACCTGTTCTCTGCCCTAATGGCCATTTGGATGGGTGTGGCCATTGTGGGCATGACCAGGGGAGTGCCAAGCAGCACTCATCCTCCTGTACCCCCCTGGGAGCAAAAGGGGGCTGCGGGGGTATGCCCCCCCATGCCATTTTGGGCCTAGTAGGCCTCCCTGCATTTACCTGGGAGCCAAAATGGGGTGCAAGGGGATTCTTGAAAGGGGAGGGGCCAGCCAGTAATTTAACTTCCAGCTGCCCAAACCATACTGAACTGGCTGAATCGTACTACTGCTGAGCTGCCCAGAGAGCCACCTTCCTCCATGACTCTAACCAAATGGAATTGTTAAAGAAGGGTTGGGGAGACACCAAGAAAGCACTGGTGGAAGCCGCTGAAGCATATAAAAAACAAGCAGACAAACACCAATCTCTCCAGCGCCCCCACTCCATGTGTGAGATCGGGTTTACCTATTAACCAAATATATTAGATTGAAATCACCCAGTAAAAAGCTGGGGCCTAAGTTTCTAGGACCTTTTCTAATAGTGAAAGTAATTAACCCAGTGACAGTTCAGCTTAACCTTCCATGCATACTAGGGAAAGTGCATCCCGTCTTTCACTGCAGTGAAGCTGGCAGTTGGTTCAAGGTTGACACTACCGACTCGACTAGCACCCAAATCTATAGTGGTGCAGGGGGAGAGCCATTATGAGATTAAGAAAATCCTAGACTCTAGATTGTACAGAGGTTGATTACAATATCTACAAAGGTAACCTTTGTCAGAGAGATTAGTAAAGCAGTTCCATGACATATTCCCTGATAAGCCAAAGGACCCCTCGGGGGGGAGGGGGAGAGGTGATTAGGGACTACTTGAATTAAGCCCCTATGTTCCTCTCATTGCAGGACATGACCATCGGTTGAGGGGGGGCAGCCTGTCAGCCCTGGAGGCCATCTTTTCATTGGATCTTCAGGGCTGCCACACTTAGTGTTGTCGGAAACTGGGAGGGGGGATTGAATGGAGTTGTAGAGATATCTAGCCATAACAACATTATTTTCTCTGGGAGTCAAGGACATTCAGCCTGCACCTGGAGTGGCATGACTAGGAGGCATCTCCAGTTGGGACGGTGGATTGATTGGACCATGTGATGGACATGTGGGTGCAGGGGAAGGGACTTTGACTTTCTTTTGGGTGAAATCCGAAAGCTTCTGGGTTGACATCTCTAATAAAGTGGAACTTTGAAGAACTTCTGGCCTCAGATTCTCCTTTCGTTAGGGGTGTTACTTGGAACTGAAAGGAAAACAATGCTCCACCCTCTGCCACACCTGTTGGAAATGAAAAAAAAACAAACCAATAATAATTGTTCCTATGATTATTAAGTAAACTTTAAAAGCTGTGAAGTTTCATGGACTGAGAGCAGGGGATGGGGCATGTAACAGTATCTTATATCATGGAAGATATTTTAGCATTTATTCTTCTGCTCTAAAAGCCCATTTTAGACATCTGTAACAGCTAACTGTTAATTATCTAATAATTTCTGTCCTGAAAATGTTCCCTATCTTCTTTTTGTTTGATATGTTTTGAAGAACAATAAAACAAGTCTAAATGTTGGAATCTGCAATTATGCAAAACTTGGGAATGCAACCTGCATTTAGTCCACTTTCTTGGGTGACAGAGCTGGAAAGTATTAGATATCTAGAGATATTGTTACATAATAATATTACATAATAATATATCAGTTTAATGAAACTAAATTATAGTTGTCTTGATTCTGCCATATATTGGAGCAAGTTCTTCAGCATGCCATATGTGTCTCTTAGCCAAAAGCCTTTTGTATCCCTGATGTAAAATGTCAATCTCCACATTTAAATTTAAGATAAATACTGTATGTCTGGCTATATTAAGACTGAATGTGAAGAAATGTAAATTGCCTTCTTATTTATTTAAATGGGAATTTAAGTATAAATAATCTTACCCTTTGTTTTGAAGCTATCTGGCACCAGTACCTCTGAGACTTCCAAAACCCTCCTGGGAATCTGACTGAGTGACAAAAACTAAGGAGGAAAACCATGTTGGCTTTTATCTGCCTCCATTTTAAAACCTTTAGCATCCTTCCTCTTACTGAACCTTATGGAGTGGAATTAATTTGTGGCAATTGTATAGTGTAGTGTAATATAGTATAGTATAGTATAGTATAGTATAGTATAGTATAGTATAGTATAGTATAGTATAGTATAGTATAGTATAGTATAGTAGTGAGCCTAGGACTAAGACCAGGACCCAAATGATCTATGATTTCTTCTGATGCTAGCCTAGAATCTGGCATGTCTTTTTTGTCCTCTTCTGCTATAGCAGTTTTGATGGATAAAACAATATAATTTGCTGACTGAAAATGATTCTGATTGTGTTTTCCCTCTTTTTATCCTCATTAGATAATATTGAATTCTATGCACAAATATCAACCTAGAGTGCATATCATCAAAAAGAAGGATCACACAGCCTCCTTGCTTAACTTGAAATCTGAAGAGTTCAGGACATTTATATTCCCAGAGACAGTGTTTACAGCTGTCACTGCCTACCAAAACCAACTGGTGAGTGTTTTCACCCAATTCACTAACTATTGTCAATGTTATTCTTTTGTAAATTCTATCAAAAGTGGGGCTGAATGATACAAACATTCTCAGAGTGGGGTAGAAAAGACAAAATGATCTATTTTCCTTTAATTACAGAACATCTGAGTGGGATCTAATTTAATTTTTAAAAAGGCCTGCAGCCTAATTTAAGAGTACTTCTAGCTTCGCTCCTTCTCTTCTTGGTCCTATATGTTACACTTGACAAAAACATCATATAAAAATACTTGGCCAGTGCAGAGTTTCAGTGCTGAGGGTCAGAACTTGACAGTATTAATGTTTTCCAAAAAATTATTATTGGCAAGGCCTTACCTCAGAATATGCTACTTTTCAATCAGAACACATATCAATTTCTTATATAAAAAATATTCCCCCTCTCCTCTATATTTGCTGTAATATTTGGGCAGATCTTTGCCTAGACAACTGATACAGATTTCTTATACAAATTTGGAGCATGTATCAGTTTTAGGTATCTAGGTGTTTTTTTCTTCAAAATTAAAATTGAGATCTTTTTTCAATCTGCTATGGCAGTTAACTAACCTAAGGTGATTGTGCATGTCAGCACAAAACATTGATCATAACAAAGCCAGTGGGGAAATATAATGTAGGAGGTTATGTTTCAGTCCTCAGAGTTCCTAACTATTTTGGTCTGAAGTATGTATGCACACACTTATGCTCATGCTAACTACAATATTTCTGCCAATTCTAGGATTTCTGGTGTAATATTCCTAGATTCCTTCTGAATTATTCTCTTCCAGTCAGGAGACGTATCTGATTGCTCAATTAATTGGACAAAAACTGAAAACTAGGAATAACTTGATTAGGAAAATTGCAGGAACAGGCTAAGGGAGCACAACCCAAAACATTATGTATAGTGGTACTATCATTAGTATGCTCTGTTGCTGAATACTGTCCAACTGTGTGGGGAAGAAATTGTCATACAACAAGATTGATATTCATTTTAAGGACACAATGAGAATAATATCTGGAACCCGTAAATCCACACTGGTCTCATGGTTGCATAGTCTTTCTAACATTGCCTCTCCTGATTTCAGATGACAAACAACAGACAGTTTGAGAGCAAAATAAGATAAACACCCCATCGACTCTTAGAAATCTTCCAATATATAAAATATTAGATCATCTCTCACCAGGCTTAAATCTAGGAAACCAATTTTGAATAACATATCACAATCTTACAATCTGAATAGAATAGAATAGAATAGAATAGAATAGAATAGAATGGAATGGAATGGAATGGAATGGAATGGAATGGAATGGAATGGAATGGAATGGAATGGAATTTTTTTATTGGCCAAGTGTGATTGGACATACAAGGAATTTGTCTTGGTGCATATGCTCTCAGTGTACATAAAAGAAAAGATATGTTCATCAAGAATTCTAAGGTACAACACTAAATGATAGTCATAGGAAACAATATCAGTATCGATATAAATTGTAAGGATACAAGCAACAAAGTTACAGTCATACAGTCATAAGTGGAAGGAGATGGGTGATGGGAACGATGAGATGATTAATAATAGTGCAGATTTAGTAATAGTAATTTAGTAATGATGAATAGTAGTTAAGATGGGTGACTTTTAATAACCACAATCAAACAGATCATATAGTTGCCCTGAAAAATGTGGAGCCACCTGAATAGAATCAAGACAGGCCATGCCAGAACTAGGGCAAAGCTCTTTAAATGGGGAATGGCCGAGAGCCCACAATGTGACTGTGATGCATCAGAAAAAATGATAAAATATATAGCTTGAGGATGTCTCCTCAGGAAATTTCAAGGCACCTGATATGATCTCACCCCAGCCATACTAGGAGCAGTTAGATGCTTAGCTTCCTTAGATATCGAATCATAACATGTATGCCATTGCAATTCTATTGTTCCATAGTATAATGATTTTATTTTAATTTAATATATTATCTGCTATACTTTATTGTCCACATATTGCATATATACACAAACACATAATATGTCGTTATATATTTGCTGATGTTTTATTTAAACTACATTATTATATCAGTGATTATATAACTTCTGCAGATGCCATTCGTTAAATAAAATAAATGGGACATATCAGACTAGTAACTCCTATAGGAACAAACTACTGTAAATAATGTCTGCTAAAGAAAGTTTTAACATGCATTAACAGAGAGATGAACATTTGTAATCCTCTTAGTTTTGTTATAATGCAATTCTTATCAACACTTACCTTGGCTCACAAGTTACTATACATTAGTTAGAACTAATTTTTTTTAAGGTACTAGATTGAAGAATGTGCCTCCAATTGCAATCTGAAATCTGCATTTTTAAAATATATCAGTTCCACAGAGAAGCACATTTCCTCAATGGGATCTTGAGTCTGCAACCTTCTGGACTCTTAAGTAGCTGGTAGGGAAATTGAAAAGTTACAGTCCTTATACATTTGGATATTGCCCAGTTGTTGATGGATACTACAGAACATAATGCTGAAATGCATGTAACATATAGTTTATTTTGTTTCAAATAACAGTTTATAAGTATAAAAGTCTAGGTGTTATTGCTATTGTTATTTTGAAGATTATCTGGGCAGCCACCAAATTTATTTGATGTAACTCACCATATCTGAGGTTGCTTCCACACTGCAGTTGTTTCATCTCCCCCTCTCTAAATAGCATAATGAAGCTGATTAGTAGTTATTGAGAATAAGAATATTGAAGTGTTCTTTCTATGTGTTCAATCTAATCCATCCATCTGCTAGATTTGCATTGTTGACTTTGAAGCTGCAGCAGTTGAACTGTGTTTTTCTACAGAGAGAAGGAGGCTGATTTGAGTTCATGAGTCAAAAACATTCTCCAATGGAAAAATAGACCACCCAGAAGCTCAACAAAATTAGGGCACTGCAAAGAAATAATCAGTTCTACTCTGGCTTCAAAAAGCTGCATTGCAGCAAGAAAAATCAATTCAGCTTTCACAATTACCTTACCATGTATTTGCATTGACTGTAGTTGTTTCTAAACCAGCACAAATGCTATCCATCTAGCTCAGGGGTATCAAACTCAAGGCCTGTTGGCTGGATGAAGCCCATGGGGTGCTTAGATCTGACCCATGGGGCCACCCTAGAACAAGAAAGGGCCAGCCTATGGTGACTCTGCCAAATGAAAATGATGCTCGGGAGGGCCATGCATGGGCCTCCCGAGCTCTATTTCTGCTATGATGGCCTCCTGCAAACCTCTGCCAGTGAAAACGAAGCTTGGGAGGCCCGAACTCCATTTTCACTGGCAGAGTGCTCGGGTCGCCACAGGCGCCCCCCCGACATGAGTGAGGTAGAGCTGGTCATACCCACCCTGGCCACTCCCACCCATCCCCCAAGGTCAAAGACAACCCTGATGCAGCCTTCAGTGAAATTAAGTTTGACACCCCTGATCTAGCCTATCAATGCCATAGAGTTTATTGTGAAACTGAAAGGCAGGGGGCTTGAGGTATAATAATAGAATAGAATAGAATAGAATAGAATAGAATAGAATAGAATAGAATAGAATAGAATAGAATAGAATAGAATAGAATAGAATAGAATTTTTATTGGCCAAGTGTGATTGGACACACAAGGAATTTGTCTTGGTGCATATGCTCTCAGTGTACATAAAAGAAAAGATACCTTCATCAAGGTACAACATTTACAACACAAATGATGGTCAATATATCAATATAAATCATAAGGATTGCCAGCAACAAAGTTACAGTCATACAGTCATAAGTGGAAAGAGATTGGTGATGGGAACTATGAGAAGATTAATAGTAGTGCAGATTCAGTAAATAGTTTGACAGTGTTGAGGGAATTATTTGTTTAGCAGAGTGATGGCCTTCGGGAAAAAACTGTTCTTGTGTCTAGTTGTTCTGGTGTGCAGTGCTCTATAGTGTCATTTTGAGGGTAGGAGTTGAAACAGTTTATGTCCAGGATGTGAGGGATCTGTAAATATTTTCACGGCCCTCTTCTTGATTCGTGCAGTATACAGGTCCTCAATAGAAGGCAGGTTGGTAGCAATTATTTTTTCTCCAGTTCTAATTATCCTCTGAAGTCTCTGTCTTTCTTGTTGGGTTGCAGAACCGAACCAGACAGTTATAGAGGTGCAAATGACAGACTCAATAATTCCTCTGTAGAACTGAATCAGCAGCTCCTTGGGCAGTCTTAGCTTACTGAGTTGGCGCAGAAAGAACATTCTTTGTTGTCCTTTTTTGATGATGTTTTTTTGATGTTAGCTGTCCATTTTAGATCTTGCGATATGATAGAAGCTAGAAATTTGAAGGTTTCTACTGTTGATACTGTGTTGTCAAGTATTGTGAGAGGTGGAAGTACGGAAGGGTTTCTCCTAAAGTCTACCACCATTTCTATGGTTTTGAGTGTGTTCAGTTCCAGATTGTTTCGGTCGCACCACAAGGCTAGTCGTTCGACCTCTCGTCTATATGCGGATGAATGAAATGAATTCCTCAATAAAATTAAAATCTATGGGCTTTCACTGGACTGGAGATTATAGAATTGCTGAATTCTTCATTTTGATAAATATCATTTTTCAAAATCTATTTAGAATTCTTTTTGTCTTCTTTAATATTTCAAACAATTTTCTAGAATGGCCCAGGAAGCATTTTATCAATGGATATAGTGAATGCCTTCTTTTGAACTAATTTAACTGAAACATTCCAGAGGTAGGTTTGGAATCAAGGATGTTTTTCTCCCTCTCCCTCCTAATTTTCAAACTCTCAAAATAGTTTTTTGACATACATCCTAAACTATGTCAGAATAACCCTTCTCTGATCCTGGGTGTGCATGCATCCTAGTCATTTGGAGACGTGTTTTTAGAGAATCACAAGACCACTGCTTATATCTAGAAGAGGCAGACTTTTCCAACACCTTATTAATATAGACAAGTCTGAGCTTTTTGATTACAAAGAGAGGTAGCATGCACAATATAGATGAAGGAGGAAATGGTACCCTGTATTGCTCCAGACTAAAGCTTGGTTTACTGGTTCACATAAATAGCATTAGTGAGACCTTAGAGGAAGTGGATAGCTGTTCTGGAGCCCTTCTATATTCTAGATCTGGCAGTCATTCATATTTTCATTAATAGCTCAGCCTATCAAATTTGCCAGATCTGAGTGAAATACCTAAATTCTTAGGGAAAAGAAATCAAATGCTCAAATATAGGATGGAGATACAAGATTTGGGAATACCATATGTGAATATTGTAAGATGCAAACAATCAAAATAGCTCAGAGGCTTATATTAAGAGGTTTCTTTATTGTTGACTTAACTCTACAAAAGAATCTTGTAAGACTGCCTGCTTTCTTAGAAAGCCAGATATAAATATGTTTGACTTCCTATGGTTCCTCCCACTTATAGCGCCCAAACTGCAATGAATTTTAACTCTCCCCCCATCCCAGGCTTTCTTCCTTTTAGTCACTGATTTCCCTACATCATGTTCCTAAAACTGTAATTAATCCCAGAAACTAACATGAGTTAGTAATGAGACATAGCTATTACAAATGCATATATAACGTCTACTATATCAATAGAGAGTCTGTTTCCAAGTCATTAAAAGCAGTAGTCCCTCTCTTTTCTCCACTGGCCGGAACTCACCTTGATAGTAGTTATAGAATTCATATTTTAAAAAAAGATTTAGATAAACTTGTTCAAAGAAGAGCATAAGGATGCTTGTGGGATTAAAAACCAAATCTTAATGATTAAATCTAAAGGCAACTGAGCATCTCTGATTTCTATGGTAGGGATAGCAACCTGACTTTATTATTTGTCCTCTCCCTCCACATTGTATTTTAAGTATACTTAAATATATTATTATTTATATAATATAGAAGAAGTTAGCATATAGTAAAGCAGCATACCAGTTTATAGCACTAGTTTTGTTTCCAAGAACAGATATTGAGGGAGAGAAAAGGAGATGCTGCCTGGGAAGCAATAGGAAACAATTGAACAAGAAAGGGGGGAGTCCACAGTTGCTTAATGGCAGAGAACAAACAGGTCCCCCCACTCCAATAGACCAGATAGCTGCAGAAGACTTTTAGACTTGCAAGATTCTGTTAATGTAACCTTACCAATAAAATAGAATTGGATCATCTGACCATGTTTCTTCTCTGATTTATTGGAAGACTGACAATATCGTTCTTGGGAATAAAACTAGTGCACCGCATCTGGTAACCCTGCTAGTGGCCAGGAACATTGTTCTATCCCAGTTTCAAGAGTCCTGTTAAATCGAAAGGCAGACATAATCCCAAATTTGAATTAATTTCTATTTCCACCACTTATTCTTATGATATTGGGGAGGAAAGTGTTTTCGGGTGGCAGCACCAGCTGGAACCACCCGCTGCCTGAAATAGGATGCTCTCTTTTTTTGCCTCTGCATGCCCCATTTTTGGAATTGGGGAGGAAAGTGTTTTCTGGTGGCAGCACAGGGGGAGTGTGGCAGGCCCTACCACCCGATTCCACTTTCCTTCCAGATTCCAGAAACGGGACATGCAGTTCCAGGTGGCAGAGATCGCGGCAACAGTGTGGTTTGGGTGGCAGCCCCTTGCTTTATGCCCCCTGCGCAGCATCCGCTTTGCCAACCGAGTCCTGACCTCTGCACTTCCCCGGGCCCCTTCCAGAATCAGGCTCCAACCGAGGCAGCAAAGGTGCAGGGGGCTTGCCGGGAAGCCTGGCACTGTGTTTACAAGAGAGCAGCATCTAGGAGGACTGAAGTGCTGCGTCTCTATCAGGCCTTGCTGTGAGAAAGCCAGACTTTCAATGCCTATGGCTAAAGGTAGGAAGACGGGCGTCTCGAGAGTGGAGCCTTCGGTGCAAAGCCCCTCTTCTTCCCCCATGAAAATCATCCCCCACCCCCGCACTCCAGGTAAATGTGCGAAGGGTGATAGACTTTGTTTTAAACAGGTAAAAAGATCTGTGCTATTTGTTATCAAAATCTGAGTGGGAGGACACTGCTGATCCTGATGCTGATAGGCAGAGGCAGAATTCTTGTTTTCTTGTTTTCCTCCCCAAAAATTAAGGTGTGCCTTATAGTTCGAAAAATATGGTATATAATTTCTGCTTCTTTGAACCTGTTTCAGAATGTGAACTACAATAGGGAAGGAGACTTTCCTGCACGTTGTGTCGCTTTGAGGCATTGCCTGTTGAAACCAATCCTGTGGTCTTTAGGAAGACCTTCAAAATTAATTTCTTTTCCATGGCAATAACTTTTCTTTGCATTTTTCTTGTTTTGGCGGTTTAGGATTGAAATATTTGCTATCATACTGATTTTCATCCAGGTTTCCATGATGCAGATATATTATTTCAACTTGTTGTGTTTTGTACACTCATTATAAATGTTAGAGATTAAAGGTGCCTTTTCTAAGATGATTGTTATTGTTTATTGTTATTGTATCTTTTTTTGTTATTTTGTTTATTTTGTTATATTTGTTATTTTGTTATTGTTATTGTTTCTTTAAAAAAAGTGTTATAAAAAATTCACAGATTTTAAATAAAGGTACTGCCTAAATAATAGGAAGCTCCATTTTAGTCTAACTCAGGGCAGATGGAAAACCATGTTTCTTCAACTGTCACCGCACTGAAAATCTCAGCAACCTGGGAAATACAAGGATGATAGGCAGTGCAATTCAGCAGTCTGGACTCACCCCCTGGGCGATATACAAATAGGACTTCTTTACTCATATATACTCAAGAGTAAGTTGCCCCATATTTAACTTGGAGCAGGCTCTGCTTGATAACATAGTTGTTACTCTTGAGTAAATATGCACTTTATGCTCTGTCTTATGACACAAGGCTACACCATTATGCAAGTGTTTAAGTTCAGGTATTTAGTTATATTAAGAGTAAGATAAATTTTCATATTTGAGGCAAAACAAAATATAATGCTTTTGCCTCCAGTTTAGCTATCCAAAGTCAGTCATATCTTTTTAATACCACAGAAAAAAGAAACAGTAAAATCCATTTTTTCTTCCTCCTAGGAAATATACAGTGATAATGCATTCAGTACTGGAAAAAAAAATGTTCTTTCCTGATGAAAGTTTACAATGGAACTTTTTGACAAACTGCTGTCCTTTAGATGTGATGGGAGTATAGGTCCCAGAAGTCTACTGGTCATGTTATGGCTTGAAATGCTGGGAATTATAATATTAATATGCCCGAAAAGTGGGAGAATGAGAAATATGCCTGAACATCTGCATCTGCATACTACTGATAGCATTTTAG